>NW_022900929.1:65750359-65762664 GCF_012274545.1 Fukomys damarensis
AAAAAAACAAAAAAAAAAAAAAAAAAAAAAAACAGGTCATTGGGGTACGACTTGGAAGAGAGTTGTCTCTCTTCTTGGTCCTCCCGTCTCTGCTTCCTAGGCACCACAACTTGATAAGCTTTCTCTCCGCAGCAAGCCCTTCCCCCTTGCCACTCTCTACCTTGGAGCCAGGTGACCATGGACTGAACCCTCTTAAAAACATGAGCCAATTTATTGGTCAATGGTACTGAATCCCATTAACAAGAAAGTCACCAAAAGAACTGTCTTCCCTGAAATCCAAAAACATGAAATTGAGTGCCATGGAATCATTCACACTAGAGAGAGATTAGGTTGCTGAACTTGATAGAAATATACGCCTTTATTAGGAAACTGGAAATGAAATGTGAAAAGTGAGGAAAGAGAATGGGATGACACACACCCCTCTATTAAATATGAATGTATATATAATATTATATATTTTATCAATGGGGCCAGGGATTTAGCTCAGTGGTTCTGCCGCCTGCCTTGCAAGAGCAAAGACCGGAGTTTGATCCCGAGTACCAAAAAAAAAACAAACAAACAAACAAAAATATATATATATTTAATCAATGTATACAGTTAAAATTTTTAAATCACACTCTAGTATCAATAGTAAAGGGAAAGAGCTGGGGATTTAGCTCAGCGGTTCGGTGGCCTGCCTCGTAAAAAAAAAAAAAAAGTAAAGGGAAAGAATAGCAAATTTATTCCTCTTAATGTGTTTTCAAAGATTATTGTTGAATAAGCAGTAATGGCATGATTTGGTCCAGGACTGTCTACCCATATATGAAACTTTTAAGAAGACACATCAAAAAGGCAAGTTTACCAACAAATTTATGTAATCAAAATAGAAACCTGTCTTAAAGATAATACCAATCAATGAAAATCATCCAGAAAGTTACCTGTCATTTCACTTTCAGCCATAAAACATGCTTATGCAAATATAATCATGGAATTTAACCCATTAGACCCACTTATTTGGAGCAACACACCAAAAACAACCCTACACTAGACCAAGCCTTGACCCCATCAAGTAGTCCTTAGGTGTGATCTGCAGACCAGTTGTTTCAGAGTTTCCTAGGAAGTCTTATGTAGAATAAAATCATGGAACTCACTCAGACTTCCTGACTTAGAATTTCTGTGATTGAGACTCAGGAAACATGTCTATATTCTATTGACTATTAAGTACATTAAAATTTGAGCATCTTAGTACATGGAGTAGACAGGTGAAATAAAAACCTGACTTGCTGTGGGAAGGTTCCTTGTAAGAAAGAACAAACAGCATCCAAGAATGCAACACATTTCTAAAGTCCAAGTAAGCAGTTGGCAAAGTGAAGAAGGCTATTCTCCACAATTACACCAATGCAGTTGGGTTTAAAGCTTCCCTGTTGCTATGTGAATTATAAGATTTTTAAATTAATGGTTTAGTCTCTACATTTCTAAAGTAAGAATAATCTAACTCATATTATAGTTGTGAGGATTAAAGAATTTAACACATGAAAGGCACTAGAGCAATGATCTGGGAGAACATCACATAGCAAAGAATCATTTTTAAATGTCTAGATCCTTACCTATAAATATTATGCTGCAAGAGGTAGCCATATCCTGAATTAGCTATATCATTAGCCTTATCCTGAATTTAGAGGTGAAGTCATCTTTCTCATCATTCTCTTCCTTTTTAACATCTTCCACTCTTGAGAGAAACATCCACCCTTTCTAACCTCAAAACTTCTTTTGCTCTCACCTGCCCAAGTAGCTTGCTTTGAGAAATTCACCCCACTGGAACGTATCTGTCTATGGTCATCCCATGACTAAGTGTTTCCAGTAAATCTAAAATGATGTAATGTTGGGTTTTTGTACAGGCACTGTTATCAGGTGCACATATCTATCAGAATTTTGGGTGGGAAATCCTTGTCACCATAGTATTCTAATGCTCTAGAAAGCATAATGGTGAAAAGTGTAGATGGCAAAACATATTTCAGAAAGGCAAATTTTTCAGTAGTCATTTACAGTGTATGTGTGCATGTGTGCACACACACACACACACACACACACTATTGGTTCTATTTATCTAATGCAAGCAGTTAAAACAAGATCAAGCACCTCTTTCTGGGGGATTTGAGGAACTAAGTGCGTGGAGCTCTATTCCATCTATCTTAATTCTCACTGCTGTCTGATTTCCTCAAGAGAAAAAGTTGATCAGGACACCATAACTCATCCATGATTTTTAAAGGCACTAGAAAAACACCAAGTATACCAAAGGTGGGGATTCACTCAATACAATTACCCTAACCAACCACAATACAAAATCCTTGGGAAAGCTGTTTGCTGACTTGATCAGAGGCACAAAAGAAAAGAATCTAAAAGTGAAAAGGCCAACGTGGATCCCTACCAAGAATCTGAGTCTCATCAAAAGAAAGCCATTTCATGGCGAAGATTCTAAGACACCAAATTACTTCCAAAGGAAAATCCACAAGCCTCTTATTGACTCCATTACTATGGAGCCAAGAGTGAGGCTAAAGTCACTATTAAAATAATTATTAGTTATTAACAAAAAGAAAATAATCTAAAACATTGGAAGTGTCACCAAATAGGATTCAAAGAAGTCTTTAAGGTGGAAGTGGGAAAACTTGACTCACCCTGCCTACAGGGTAAGTTATGAGTTCACTGAGTTCCATCACAGAAAAAGAATTTTCAGGATGTGTAAGTAAGAGGAATAAATGGATTGGGCAGAATTTTTTTTTTTTTTTGAGATAGGGTCTCACTATGTAGTTGAGATTGACCTGGAACTCACTATATAGCCCAGGCTGCTCTCAAACTCACAGTGATCCTCCTGCCTCAGCCTCCCAGAGTGCTGGGATTACAGGTGAGCGCCACCATGCCCGGCTAGGCAGAATTTTTAAAGTACACATTCAAACAAATAGAGTGTGGGCCCTAAAGAGGGAGAGAGGCACCTTGTAACCTTGAACCAGGTATATTTATGAGGTCTCGGGAGTGCCCCTCAGATTACCTAGGCTATTTATTCTACTGTCTGTCAGGTTTGTTCATTATTGGACTATGTTAAAAATGCAAACCATTCACATGTGTTTGAAATTGATATTTGTTGTCCTCTTACCAGTAGCTTCCTGAGGATGGGGTTTAGGAGAAGGAAGCAAAATTTACAGGGGAAAGGCATAGACCCAGACCCCAATTTACAAGCTTGTTGTCTTTAAGGCCCTTAAGAATTTTTCCTGACAGAGGAAATTTTAAAAACCTTAAATAACTTTATGTCCTGAAGCTGCAATTTCTCTTTAAAATTTTTTATTTTAATATTACATTTGGCCTTCTCTCCTGTATCTATTTTTATTTTTATCCTACCTCAAGAAGAACTTAATAAATGTAATTTCAATTAATAGAGCTTTGAAGGATAAATTAATGAAGGTAAAACACCTAGCAGGGTGGCACAAAATATTAATAGATTTTTATATAGTGTTAGCCTTTTTTTTTTATTTTCTATATTTCCATGGACAAAGAGTATGTGGCACATAAGTGTTATGTGAGTGAACAAGTGGAAGAAATTATAACAGGTAACATATAGGAGTCACTTTTTAAAATGTCACATATATATTTTCATGTCAATTACATCATACTTAATGTTAAATATCAGAAGTATTACTCTAGATACTATACCTATGGAATGTAAGAAACTCAGAGAGAAGGGAAGATCTTGAGGAGAGGCTAGACAAATTGTGTTCAAGAAATAGGACTGTGGCGGGGTTAGAAAGAAGAAATACAGGAGCTTTTTAGTAAGATGAGATCCAAGCTGTTTCTTTCTGCTAGTTCCCGTGCTACTGAGGACTTGTTCATAAAGTCTTTTCTTATGCCAATGTCTTTAAGAGTTCTGCCTAACTTCTCTTCCAGCAAATTTAGTGACTCTTTTTTAATGTTTAGATTTTTAATCCACTTGGATTTTAGTTTAGTGCATGGTGAAAGATACGGGTCTAGTTTTAATCTATGGCATGTTGAAATCCAGTTTTTCCAACACCATTTATTAAAGAGGCTATCTTGCCTCCACTGAGGATGGTTGGCTCTTTTGTCAAAGATGAGGTAGCTGAGTGCATCTGGAGTTGTTTTTGTATCTTCCAATCTCTTCCACTGATCCTCAGGTCTGTTTCTTTGCCAGTACCATGCTGTTTTTATCACAGTGGCTTTGTAGTTTAGTTTCAAATTGGGAATTGTTATACCCACTGCCATGTGTCTGTTGCCTAGGATGGCTTTTGCTATTCTAGGCCTCTTATGGTTCCAAATGAATTTTTGGATTCTTTTTTCTAGTTCTGTGAAATATAGTGTTGGAATTTTAATCAGCATTGTATTATCGCTTCTCGGCCTTTTGGCTAAGATCAAGTGTAATCAGCATTGTATTGAATCTATATAGCAGTTTTGGTAGTATGGCCATGTTCACTATGTTGATTCTTCCTACCCAGGAGCAGGGGATATCTTTCCATTCTCTTATACCTTTCCAAAATAATTAAAAGAATCATATCACAGTGATATATGTGCACCTATGTTTAAAGCAGCACAGTTTTTAATAGCCAAAATTTGGAAACAGCCCATTTGCCCATCAGTTGGAGACTGGATAAAGATGTGTTTTTTCTATAAAATGGAATATTACTCAGCCTTGAAGAATGAGAAATTAGAGTCATTCATAGGGAAATGGATACATATTGAGGATACACTCCTAAGTGAAATACATAAGTCACACATGTATAACTACTGAATAGTTTCTTTGGTATGAAAAATTATAATGGTACATAAGATCCTAATGAGATAACTGACAGTGTGAAATAGGAAGAAAAGGGCTAAAGGTGTAGGGGAAGTGGGAAGTGTAGAGGAAAGGTAATAAAGGAAAAAAGAAAAAAAATGAGGAAATGGAAATAAAGTATTTATAAATAGGGAAGGGAGGAGGGGGTGAAGCGGGAAAAATGAGAACCAAGACCTGTCATGTAAAGGTACAAGATCCCAGTGATGAATGTAAATGTACTGTATACCTAAAATGTATCAATAAACTCAATGAGAAAAAAAAAAGAAAGAAGAAATACAAACATATTTTAGGAGTATTCAATTTGGGTATGGAAGCAAGGGTAGAAGAAAACACTACCGATGAACCTATGAACCAATGAACCATTAGCCAGTAATTACATTCCCAATACCATGCCAAAGGAATAAGTCTAGAGATCCAAGAGTAAGACATGAAAGACCAAGGTCCAACATAGAAGATAGACCCTTAGAGCCCAGCTCTGTTATCTGAGAAAGGCAAGTGTTTGACACTAAGTCCTTCTCTAATTCCACTCTTTTTCTCTCCCAGTGCTATGCTCCTTGAAAGAAATGTTACCCTTATCTGTTATTTCTGTCAAAGAAATGACAGGGAGTTGAATAGGCAAAGCTTTTACTTAACACTGTTGCAATAAAAGTGAAGAATATTGCAAAAAAGAGGAGAATGAGCTCTGCTGAAACCGATGGGGGAGATGAAATATGAAAATATTGTGTCTCCCAGCCTCAGATGTCTGACATGATGAGTTCATGTCTTGTAAAAAGCAAATAATTAATTATAGGAACAATGGAGGTTAAGAGTAGGGAAATGCTACTGAGAGGATGGCTCCTGAGAGGCAGGAGCGGACCTGAGTGGGTAGCCTAGGACCCCACTTTACAGGGAAGTTTGATAGAGCAAACCCCACTTGGGTGCAACATGGGTTACAGCTATGATTAATCAATAAGGTTGTAAGTATAGTGGTTTCTAACAGCTGGGTCTCTGGCCACCGTTGTGATGTGTTTCCTCTTTGTTTGACTCTCTCAAAATCTTAGCCTTGCCTGACTACATGTAGTATTTGAATCTAACGTAGCTGTCTATAATAAAAGGCAAGGTGGTAATGTTTTAAGCACCGAAGTGAGCCAGTGAGATAAAGTACAAGAAGACACTGGGGAGAGGGAGGTCGGTCCATGGGTTTAGGCTGTGTTTACTAAATTGGCACTAATGAAATTTAGGCTCCTAACCTCTTACAGAGACTGAGAAATAAGGGTCTGTTCTAATTATATTTCAAAAAAATGGTTCAGAAGTTCTTTTTTATGATTTTTACAATAATACATATTTTTGAATTTTTATTTTATGAAAAAATAAAATGAAATTTCATAACAAAATAACAAGAGAATAACAAGAGTTAATACACTATGTATCATTATCTTTGAAATAGATATTGAGAGTATAAGACACAGACCAAAAAGATTCTTATAAAAAAGAATCATTATAAATTCTTAAAAGACGTTTCTTAGTTGTAAACCTGGCAAAAGACTGGAGAGGATTTACATCTCAAAGGGCTAGAGAAAGAGTTTATAACTCCAATAGCTTTTATAAATGCTCTCAGAAGAGAGGTCAGAGGAAGAAATGTACGCAAACTTTAATCTAGTTCAGGGAAATGTTAAGGTCACTTGAACACTTATTTCTAACTGCATTTTCTCCACCCAAGAAATGTGATCTATTCACATTACACAATCTGCTTTCCTTAAAATCTCACATGTAAAGCCAAATATGAGTACTGCACAACTTCTGTTTTCCTTGGCTCATCTGTAGCATTTAATGTTATTGAGAGAGTTAATTTTGTATAAACTGATCTCATTGTATCACGACATCAAAGAATGAAGTCCCAGACAAAAGGAGGAATTCAGGAGAATATTTATTGGAGATATGAAGAAGAGAAATAGTTCCTATCACCAGGAGAGGATTCTAAACGGAAGTCCAAATTGGCTTTTCTGTCCTTTTAAATGAATAATCAGAGCATGGGGAAAAGCTCATTTCAAAGAAAATGAGCTTAAAGGAAACCCATTATTTTTAATGTTTATCAAAGTCCAATCCTGAAGGAGGGAGGAACTGTCAACTAATTTAGCATATTCTGTATAAAAACCTTCTTTGGGGGAAAAAAGTCCTTACCTCTCTATTTTTATTTTAACCTTTTATCTTTTTTCCTGTGTTTCCATTTACTTCTATAAGCTTAAGTAGCTGCTTGAATTTACTCTTAACTGGATGTGTGCTGTTTTCTTTTATCTCATTTTATTTGTCTGCCCTGACCCCCTACTCATAAACTAAATAACTAAATTATTACACTATTGGCTAATATCTCCCGGATATTTTCTGCTCCCCTTAGACTCCATTAAAACATATTGTCCTAGTTCTTCTATCTCTTCAGATATTGCTCGGAGCAAACATTTGGAAGTCTTTCAGCTGGCTGGTTGGTTGGCTGTTGGCTGGTTGGTTGGTTGGTTGGTTCACTTGCTTATTTTCAATTTGCTGCCCTTGCTGCTTCTCTCCCTTCCCTCCTCTTTTTCCTTAATTGATGCGTTGCTATTCAATGTTTTTTTTCCAACAAACATGCCTTCCCCCCCCAAAGTAAACAACAAAACCTCTCCGAAGGGAGAACATTTTATATTCACTATACACAGGAAAAACAGCAGTGTATTAAATGAGTGACACGCTTCTGGAGCAGAAGCAATTGTTCTGTTTGTCTTCTGACACTGTGAAATTTACAATTATTCATCAGAATAAAAAGTAACACAGAAGAAAATTCAACCCTTTAAATGAAACTCTCCACTGCTACCACAGTTTATGTCTCTTAACATAATAACCATCACCTTTCTAGTTCTACTGTGCTTCTGCTCCTGGTGTTCAGCTTCATTTGAATGTCTTAAGCATTTAAAATGCAGCAGGCCTCAAACTCAATGTACAGTCTTATCCCACACCTCCTAATCCTACTATAATCTCTCATTTTATAAATGACACCTCCATCCACACAGTCCCCGTAGACTTTCCTTTTTTCTGTCACCCTGTATTCAATCTATCGTCAAGTGCTATTTCCCCTCCCTAATAGCTCGTAATTTTTTTTCCACATCTTTATCCACATTGTCAATGCTTTGCTCCCATCCTCATCATCTCTTATCTGGATTACTTCAGTAGCCATCTAACAGTATCCTTACACCCCAAATCCCCTGACTGAAATACATCCTCTCCAATGCTGTCAAATGCTAAGCTGCAAATCTTTCAACGGACATCCAGCGCCTTCATGACTAAATCCAAATTCCTTATGATGGTGAATACAGCTTTTCACAGCCCTCTTTCTGCTTTTCCAACAGCACTATTTCTCATCACTCCGACCCTCCAAAACGCAGGCCTCAAACAAACACCATTATAGATTTACCAACATGTCCTCAATCGTTTCTTAGCAGGCTTCCTTCTCATGCTGCCATTTTGGCTGGAAAGTTGCCAGCCTATCACCACCCCTTTGTTTGCATACTTGTTTTTCTAAAACTCGCTTCCTCATGAGCCGTCCCAGTACTGGCCCCCAATTAACATTATGACCCCTTCTATACAAGCTTATGGTGACTGTTGTTTCTTTTTTCACAATTTTCAACACAGTGTGTAATAATTGTTTATCTGTTTCTCCCACTTCAGTAAAACTTACTTGCACATAGGCACTGATTTCTTCTCTCTCTCCCCATTACAACATGATTTCACGTAGCCAAATATAGGCTCCCCTAAGGAAACCAGGTAAAATTTTAGCACTGTGAGAACCAACTTTTATAACACACATCTATGCTAAACAGATGTGTTCAGGGAATGACAAAGGTAGCTCACATGACAGAGAAGTTGTCATGGGTCATAGTACGAGCCCCTACTTAAAAATCTAGAGAAGGGCTGGGGATTTAGATCAGCAGTTCGGTGGCCTGCTTTTCAAGCGCAAGGACCCGAGTTCAATCCCCAGTACCAAAAAAAAAAAAAAAAAAAAAAAAAAAAAAAAAAAAAATCTAGAGAAATATAACCTTTTATACAGCCTAATACTGGTCATATGCAAACCATGAAATTCAATGTTCTAACTTTAAATTAGAAGAAAGAATGGTTTGAGGATCAAAAACCCATGATCTGCAATGAGCATATCATTTTACCCAATTTTTCAATATATTTTTATAGTTTCTGGAACCAAAAAATATCCCTCCATTTGTCAGTGTCTCACAGGAGAATCATTTTTTCTCATTGAATTTATTGGCACTTTTTAGGTACACAGTATAGTTACTTACATTCATCATCGGGATCTTATGCCTTTACGTGACAGGTCTTGGTTCTTGTTTTTTCCCCTTAACCCTGCCCTCCCTTCACCCCCTCCCTCACTCCCTATTTGAAAAAAGCTTTTTTTTTTTTCATTTTCTCATATTTTTTCTTTTCTCTTATTTCCTTTCCCCTCCCCTTCCCACTTCCCCTACACTTTTAGCCCTTTTCTCCCTATTTCACTTTGTCAATTATACCATTTGGATCATATTTACACTTCTAGTTTTTCACACCAGAGAAACTATTCAGTATTTACACATGTGATTTATTTATTTCACTTGAGTATGATCGCAATATGCACCCATTTTCCTATGAATAACTCTTAATTTCTCATTCTTTATGGCGAAGTAGTATTCCATTTTATAGAAAAACCACATCTTCTCTATCCAGTCTCCAACTGATGGGCAATTGGGCTGTTTCCAAGTTTTAGCTACTGTGCTGCTATAAACATGGGCGAGCATATATCACCTCACAGGAGAATTTCTTAAGCACTCCAGTCAATCATAGGCCCCAAAGACAGGAGCTCCTGCCTCATGCTCTACATTAGATAAACAAACATGCCTTCAGTGTGATGTAGATCTGCCAGTATCCTCTAGTCAACATCTCTCTGTTGTAACCATTTTAGGATACAGTCAGTTCCAACAGACATAAACTCCTTGTTCTCTACAATCACATCTTAACATCAATTATTCCCAATCCCTATGATGACTACCTTTTAATTTAAGATCTTCACTTTTGATGAATATGTGCTCCCTAAAGAGAGTTCCCAGGTTATCTGTGCACTATGACAGTGGTTCTGAAAGTTGAGTGCATATAAAAATTACCTGGAACCACTAGTTTAAAATTTTCTGGATCCTGTCTCTAGTGATTCTATAATTTTAATAAATGCTAACATAATTTAATAAACTTGTTCCTTAAACTACAATTTTAAAACCACTGTTAAGTCAAAGATTTGACCCTGACTATATTTCCATTTTATTACTGATAATATTAGCTATCTATATCTTCCTTTCTGTACTTTTTCATTAAAAACCTCAGGAAAACTCTGTGATTTCAATTACAAAGCACACATTTTCTGGAAGTGAAACTGCAATAACTATTTCTTCAAGAAACAAACACATTTTTTTCTTTGAAATGTTCCCATGTTGAAAGAACTGCAAGACACTAAACAAAGCATCAAAGTAAACCATCTAAAAAGTCTGAGCAAGAATCTTTCACTATTTTTTTGTTGATTAAATGCATTTGAAAATGTTCTGAAATATGAAAAATAACTGCACAACATAAGTGATTACCATTGCTATCCTAATTTTTATTACTTAATGTCCTTTATCCAGAAGCAGTGTTTAATGAGTCCTGGTTATCTGGAAAAGTCACTTTTTAAAAGAAATATGAGAGTGCTCACTTCAGCAGCATATATGCTAAAAGAAATATAAGAAATGACACTTGCAGAATAATATGGTCCAAATAGATCCAGCTCCCCAAAAAAGTTTTCCACACCATTGTGTGTGACTTGATATTCACAGACTACTGTGATATGGAAGTTTATTTTTACAACTCCATTCAGAAGTTAATAAACTTTTCCTGCAAATGTATTAAAGTTACCAAAGAAATTCAACACCTACTAAAACTTTGACCAAAATAATTCAAATAAGTACAACTAAAAAACTACTCAAAAAGAAATAATCACACATGTGTAAATACCAAATAGTTTCCCTGGTGTGAATAATCTGCAATAAAACATAAGATCCTAATAAGATTACTGTCATTTAGAAATGAGAAGAAAGGAGCTAAAGATGTAGGGAAGGTGGGATGGGTAGGGGAAGGGTAATAAGGGAAAAGAAAAAAATGTGAGATAATGAAAAGATGAAAATAAAGTGTTTGTAGATGGGGAGGGGAGAAGGGGGTGAAGGGAGGGCAGAGGTAAGGGGAAAAAATGAGAATCAAGACTTGTCATGTAGAGGTACAAGATCCCAACAATGAATGTGACTGTACTGTATCCCTAAAATGTACCAATAAACTCAATTAAAGCTGAAAAACAAAAAGAAATAATCATATTTTAGGTAGGGAGTAGGAAAGGAGAATAATGGTGTTAGAAAAAGGCATAGATTTTGGTCTGATGGGTAACAGACAAATTTATCATTATTTAAACAATAGGAACAAGTTTTTAAAAGTATAGTCAAAAGTGACTCTCTGAGTTTTAGTAAACTTTTAGATTTGGAAGAAATGTGGTATAATTCTAAATATGCTATATATAAAACAATAACATGTAAACTAGGATAATCCCACTGATGCTATGTCCAAGAGTCAGAGGAGTATAGAAATACACTAAGAAATCAGCAAGACTACATTGTTTTGTAAATGAGACCACTGTAACTCAAATTTTATCCAGTCTTTTAGGAGATAAAAGCAGCCTATTTAATGATCAATAAAATCATGAACAAAATTATGTATGCATGGGCATTAGCTGAAACAAATTATCTGCTTTGCCACATGGACTTTCACTTCAGGCACAAAAACAAGATTGTGCTCAATCTCTTTAATTATACCAGGCTACCAGAAGCTTTTTTAAGTATCTGTTGAGTCCCAACAGATCTTTGGCAGTATTTTCCAAATGCCATTCATGTGTTCTAAGCCAATTCCAGGGTCCAGGGCATACTGCTTTCTATGACATTATTCAGCTTCAGAATAATGGGAAACCATGGGACTTATTATTTACTAGCTGTGTGATTTCTATTGAAGTTACCTAGGATAATTTTAATATTTAAGTTAATTTTAAGAATTGTGATGATTATAATTTATGTGAAGGATGGGAGAGAAATATTGGCTATGACAAATGGAAATTTTTGGTCTAATAAGTCCTATTCTGAACAATCACAGGCAAATTCTAATGCTATTTAAAACAGGGCCCAGTTCACACGTCACTCGGGAAAAAAGGGCTTCAGCTTAAATTTAGGTTTAAATGTTTAAAAATTAAAATAGTAATAATACAATATATGAGATCAAATAGTTATGCTCTTGGCCTCTACTGGTTTTGCTTATAAATAATATAAGATTCAAAACAATGATAAAAATGAAATCATTTGAGTACAATGGATCCACAAGGATTAAATATATAGATAGAGGAGATAGATTATGATATAAATATAGATTAGATCCAGATACA
>NW_022900929.1:65762767-65767665 GCF_012274545.1 Fukomys damarensis
TTTAGCTCTGACTTTTAGATGCAATCTATGTCTTATCTTATGGCAGGTTTATTTTATGATTAGCGTAAGGGTCTAGTCTCCTTGGATCTTGGGATAAGTTTGACCATACTCAACAGTGTGTTGAGTATGTTGGTGTGGGGACTGCTCATACCAGAGAGGTTGCTCATGTGTCCAGGTGTGGGATTTGAGTCACCTAGAATCTATCAACCTGGCACCTGAACTCAAACACATGGGCCATGAGTCAATCAATCATACCTATGTAGCAGGATCCCAATAAAAACAGTCTTTTGAGGCACATGTGACCTCCCCTGCTTTTCAAAAGTCTGTGTATATAGTTACACATCAATTCTAAGAGGACAACACACCCTGAGGACATGTGAGACTTCATGTCTGGAACCCTCCTAGCCTCTGTCCTATAACCCTCTTCTTTTGGCTTTTGTGCCCCTTCCCTACATTAGGCTATGATCATGACTTTGATATCATTCAGTGAGTTCTGTGTCCTTCTAATAAATTATCAATACTAAGAGTGGCTTTTGGAGTCTCCCTAACATGTCACAGGTGTCAGAAGTGGGAGAAGGGCTGAAAAGTACGTGGTAAAACTTCAAAGGCAACTTTGAGAAAAACATTGTATCATTTCACATAAGTGAAAATTTTTCATGTAGTTTATCATTTGTGAAAAAACCCTCAATCAAAAAGATAAAATAAGCAAATTGCTAAATTCTTCTTAGACATTACTGTTCTACCAAACATATATTTCACAATTAGAAGTTACTAAGTGCAAAGATAAACTTCTAAGACCTTAATCCTCATTAGTAGAAGATAGATCTAATTTTGTCTAAAAGCCATTCCTATGAGAGCCATTCAATATTCAAGGGGTTTGTTTTTGTTTTGTTTTGAAGTCTTTATTTTTCTTTCTTTCTCTCTTCTTTCTTTTTTTTTTCCTTTCCCGAAAATAGTTAAGCTATTATCAAAGTTTCTTCTTCTTATAAAATTATGATAACTTGGTCAAAATTATTACGTCTGGGTTAGAGTCATGAGACACTTGAGAGATACTTCATATTAAAGAAATGATATCCACCTCCACTCTATATATTTGAAGAGCATTTATATCTCACCAAGATCAACCTTTGAAGCTCATCATGGGCTACCTGCCGAGGACACGGGAAAAAAGATCAGGTGCTTACTGAAGCTTTTTAAGTTTTACAAGTAGAAAGATCTTGTAAAATATGATTAATTCAGAATGAGTACAGGTGCTGCAGAACATCCCACCATGCAGAGAACAACACTCCTCCTCCCGCTCCAACAAAGAATCAGTTAGCCCAAAGTATTAATGGTGCTGAAGTTTAAAAACCTTTCTGTAGAGATGTTACTATTTCAGTCAAAGTAAATTTTTCACCCTGTGGTCTCCACAGGAGGAGTTCTTCATGGTTCTTTTTGAAAATCTCACTATGCTTCCCATATGCACAGGGGAACACATACCCACAGACCCAAAGCAGATAGTTACCACTATGTTAAGTACAATCCTGCCTGAGGTATTTAAGCTTTGTAGGGATCATGCATCAGTTTCCATTGGGAAAATTAAAACTATAGGTTTATAAAGCCTGTCTTTCAGAGGTTCTCAACCAATATGCGTATGCTTAGACCTAAACGTCTTTAATATGTGACCAGCTCCGCTGGGGATTCCATGAGAAGTCACCTTGGGAACTGCTAACCAAGAGAAACCTCTGGAGTCCTTGTTTAAAATATCAACATGAATTCCACCCTAAAGTCACTGAATCAAAATTTCTAGGGTTGAGGCCAGAAAGTTTGTATTTTTAGTAACAGTCCTCTCTATTGCTGTGATAAAATACCCAGGAAAAACAACTTAAAGGAGGAAAGACTTTTTTTGGCTCATGGTTTCAGAGGTTTTAGTTCATACTCACTTAGTTGTTTTTCCTCCGGGCCATGGAGAGGCAGAAATGGTGTCAGGGTACAGTAGAGGAATTTTCCTCATCTTATGGCAGTCAGGAAGGATGGGGCCATGACACACCCTTCAAAGTCATACATCCAGTGAGCTACTTCCTCCAGCTGGGCCCTACCTCCTCATAGCATATTCAGTATGAAGTCATCAAGAAATATGCTCATACGGCAGCCATTTCATTAGGCTCCACCTCTGAATATTGCTGTATGGGAGAAGTTCAAGCCTGTCTGGGCCAGGTGCGCCACACTCCTGTCTCCTGAGCAAGCTCGGAGTCCATGTTAAGGCTGAGCAAGCTTGAGTAAGTGCATAGATGCTGGGTCTAACAGGCCCCTAGGCCATGACTCCTTTGCCTCACCCAAGAAAAATCACCCCACCATATGTCTAGCCAATAAGAGATTGCCCAATGTTCTCCACTAATGTATGGACCTGCATAACCTAGAAGAAAGTGCCATGTAATTAAATGCTCCTCCCATGCTCCTCCCCCATGGTTGTCCACACATAAGCTATATAAGTCTGTGCATTTCCTAAGTAAAGCGGAAGCGTTCCAGAAACCTCCCTGGAGTCTGCCTGGTGATTCCGCACCTTACCCTCCCAGTCCGAGCTCCCTAATCGAACTCCGCAGACCAAACAGCAGACAACAACATTGCTGCACTAACAATCAAGCCCTCAATACATAAGTCTTTGGGGAGTCTTCATATTTAAACCATAACCAGGCATGTTTCAGAAATACTGGTCAAGAAGATATCTAAACCAAGATCTATGATGATGACTTACAGAGATAGGAGCCGTCTTTCAAAGGGATGGAAAAAATGAGAGAAAAATATGCTAAAAGCCAAATTTGGTCTATTTGCCATCAGAAGAGAGGGGACCATTAATTTTTTTCATTACAAAAGTAGTTGAAGACCAGTAGGATATTATAAGATGAAGTGCTTGACCTCTTTTCTTTCTGTGCAGCTTTTGTCCCTAGTTCTGTTGACAATACACTTTATAGAGAAAAGTAACATCAATAGATTTCCTTTTCTGTGAATATGGTAGGGAGAATTTTCCCAGCCACTGTTTGAACTCTATACCCAAAGTTGTGACCATTTACATAAGGGTTAATAAAAGCAGTGAAGAAAGGCAGAGCAGGCCAATGAATTGCTCAACCTTTTCCAGTTTCCCAGGTGACCTTATTATATGCAAGAGCAAGAAATCAGATTCAAAGCACAATCCTGCTAATACTTCTGACTCACACACTTCAGAGGCAGCTCAGTGCTGATGAATACTGTTGACAGCTCACTTGGATCAGGCTTCCTGCCATCTGATTATGGTACCATAAGCAAGTCATATTTCATAACCAGTGGGCATGCCAAATGCTGGATAGCCATAGAAAATAAACTAATTATCCAGAGGCCAGCTGTTCCTTGAAGTTCTAAGAAAGGAAGGGGCAGTATTCATTGAATGTTAGCAACTGCTGCTGGTCTTTTGTATGTAGTCAGCTGAAGAATCACACAATTCCAGCTTGAAAAGTATATGAGCTATGATCTAATTCAACCACTGAAGGTTCATTCTCTATATCAACCAGCTCAGTAATCTCAAATATGGCTACATGGCAGATTATCCTGGGAAGATCTGTTTTGTTTTTCTTTGTTTTGTTTCATTTGTTTTGCTTGGGGGAGTTTAGGTTGGGTTGGCTTTTTGTTTTTGTTTTAAAATAAATATTCTAGGTCCTCTCCTCAGGTCTGTTGCACTAAAACCTCTAAGAGTATTAGATGTATTCTTGATCAAGGATATATTTCTAGATCAAGGATTGTATGGGCTGCTTTTTAAAATGTGTCATTATATCATCATAAAATAGTTCTCTGCAACCTCCAACCATTGGATCTAGTTTAGTCACCAAAGACCTATTTTCTTTTTTCTCTTCTGAATCTTTCCACATTCAAGTTATGACATGATATTGACTCAAGCCCCTAACACCTATTCAGTCTCCCAAAAATGTTTTCTAGACTCATAGCTCAAAAGAAATGCAACATTCTAGTGCAGAGTGGAGCAGGGAAGACACTGCCATCTCAGTCCACATTCACTGCTCCTATTAGTGCAACCAAGCTGGTCCATTTCTTTATCACTGACCTTACCCCTTAGCTAGATCTTAATGCTTCTTTGCAATTATTTTGCATTTCTCTGCTCAAATTCTGCTCCCACTGCCCACACAGGTTAACCAAAGATTTTATTTAACATTTCGTTTAAGTCCCATCTCTAGCTTTCTTTTAGCTGAGAGCACCATCCTCATAGTCTCTGGAGGAAACATGGGCCTACTCTCTCAAGAGCAGAGCAGAGCAAGCTACTAAATCAGAACCACACATTCCAGTAACCTTTTCCAATATCAAATTTCATTGGCAATGTAAATGATATAAGCAATCAAGAGGCCTAGAAAACAGTGAGAAGCCTGGAACATCCTGTGTACTCCTTAGTTTTTCCCTTCTAACTGGAAAGAGCCATCTGATAGGAAGAAGAGATGAAGGTGTGGGGTCATTTTACACAGTAGGGAGTGTTTAACTACGAAGCATTTCTACTTCATACTCACAGAGAGTTGTGGAACTTACTGCCACTCCTCATGCCTTACCATCATCTGCAGGTTCTATCATAATTGTGTATATCTATCATGATTCTAAATCAGGCTCAACCTATAGAGAACATTTTACAGATGAAGGCTTGCCTCCTAGTAAGCATAACTCATCCACTCACCTAAAAGACAGTTACCATGTTTACAAGGAGAATAGACTGGATCAATTGTCATTTCTTTTCCTCTGAAACATCACCTTGGTGTTCAAGGTAGATATGAATGACAGGCCTAATCTTTTAACTCCTTCTTCTCCAATATCTATACTTTCCTGGACTTATTCATATCCTAGAGAAGTCCAGCTTTTCAACTCCCGGCACCCAAAAAAAAAAAAAAAAA
>NW_022900929.1:65767725-65813998 GCF_012274545.1 Fukomys damarensis
AAAAAAAAAAAAAAAAAAAGTCCACCTTTATCCTAACCAAGATCTCTAAATATCATTTCCTCAGTTTTTCCTTTTATTATGCCTTCTGATATAGAAGGGTTTTTTTCATTTTTTGTCCCCTTTTCTCCTTTACTGTACCCCTGATATACTGTATTCCTACCTACCAGCATTTTCCACACAAATATATTCATTCTTTACCATTTCAAATATACTACTCAATAAGTGACTATCACAGATACCTAATATTTACAACTAAAATATCTGACCCTCACTTAGAGTTAAATGTGACTGCTACCCCTAATTTGGAGAACTTGGTGTTTTTGTACCACATAAAACATTTTTAGTTACTTATTGAATATGTCCATCTGTATGTCCCATACGTGCCTAAAATTTAAAATATCCAAAACTAAAATTGTCGTTTCCAACTTCTGTTCTTCAGCATGTTTCTCTGATTTTTGCCCAATTTTAGTGAGTAGAGCACACATATACCTAAATGTGAAAACCTGAAATCATGCAACATATTCCTTTCTCCATTGTCATCAGTATATGATATTATTTATTTCCATAATAACTTAAACCTATTTTCTTTTACCACTAATAACAGTGCACACAGTGAAATGTTTATCATGTGAGTTCAGTAACTCAACACCCAAGTCATGTCCTATTTTTCCACATTATCTATAGTTATTTAAGAAATCTCACTCAATCTGAAGTGAGAATACACTAAATATAACATATTTTTCTAATCTGCTATTTAGAAATCTTACTGTAAGAAATGAGAAGCATGGTAATATTATTTATTCCGTGACATTACTTGAATACTGTGCAACTTATTGTCATTTGTTTTCTTACCTTTGTTGTTATAGTTTTGTAGATTTTGTTTTGATCTTTATGTCAGTTCCTACCCATTGCCACAGGGTTTTTCTGATCCTTGGTTCCTATATTAGTCACTTTATCATTGCTTGGAAAAAATAAACGACATATATACATAAAGAAATTTATTTGAAATAACTGGTTCACACAGTTGAGGAAGCTAATATGTGTAAAATCCATAGAAGAGGATGACAAGCTAGAAACTCAAAAGGCACTGATTTTTCAGTCCTGGGCCTGAAATTTTTAAAGCACAAGTTGATGCTACAATCTTGAGGAAAACTTTCTTCACTGAGCAACTTCAGTTTTATTTAAGCCCTTCAGCTGATTGCATGAAGATCATTCATATTATCAAGATAATCATTATTTAAATCAATCTGATTATAGATATCCATTACATCCACCGAACTTCATCACAGCAACACTAGATTAGCATTTGACTTAATAATTATGTACTATAACTAGCCAAACTGATTCATAAAATTGACCACTGCGACCATATAACAATTTTTTCTAGTCTTTTTCTTGGGTATAAATTGGAATACAAGTGTGAGAGGCATGATAAAAACATAATAGAAAGGAAAGCTTTTTAAGAGGAATTTCCTGCACTGAACAGTGAAGAAATTTTAATAACATTTTTAAAGTTCTACTCATATGTTATTGACAAAGGAGACATCAGCACCTTCACAATCTCAGAAATATGTTTAGTTACACCAATTCAATTATGTGTAGTTGACTTCACAAAGAACTCTTGGGATAATCTGAAAATTATACCTGGTACTGAGAAGTACCTCTCATAGCCTCAAAAGTATTTTCAAGTTCTCTTTTTCAAGGCTGGTTCTTATTGTTCCCTAAACGAGATAGTCTTATACCTACCCGTTTTTCCCATCTAGCTATCTGACACTCTAAAATAAATGACACTCTAATAGTAAATGGAGTACATAAAAATACACTACCAAAAGATGCTCAAAGCAAGGCCTTCTTCCCACTTTTCTTTCTCACTCCTATCATTTCTTGTGAAAACTATCCCTCTCAGAATGCAAGTAAGCACCAACTGTATACGTTCTTTCATACCTAGGTATTTTCTGAAAATTGAGGGTTTTTTTTTTCTAAAGTAAAAATAAAAAGATACTAATGGAAATGAGAAATGTCTGGCTACTTCAAAAATCATAGTATGTTTAGAGTGGAAAGATGTCTATTACTAACACAAGTAGAAATTTCAAATAGGCTGTCTGAGAGACATGGTTAGGGAGGCATAAATCAGCAGCTTCTGTTGATGGTATTTATAGCCACAAGATCAAACCAACCTGCCATGGAAGTGAACAGATGAGGAAGGGATACAAAAACTGAGCCCTGAAATTGCACAGCACTAAAAGGCTAAGAGATAAAGAGAAACTATAAAAGAGGATTAATAACCCTTAAGAATATTAGGATAAAAAATCAACCAATGATGTGAGAGAAAAACATCCAGAAGCAAAGGTGAAAAGTATATCAATGAACAGAAAGTATCAAATACAAATTATCTACTGTGTTAAATAATGCTGTCAGGTTAAATAAGGGCAAGATGAGCACTACTATTAAATGTTACAGTGAACACTGGTTACCTTAAAATTGCAGTTTCAGTTGAGGAGTAGAAGTGAAACCTTGATTAGAACATGTTCCAGAGAGATTAGACAGGAGTAAAAAATACAGTGAGTAGATTTTTTTCAAGATTTGCTGTCACTGAAAGTCAAGAAATGAAGCCATAGCTGGAAGGGAAAGTATAAAGAAAACGTTTATTTTCTTTTATAAGATAAACAAAAATAAGAAGTATGTTTGAAAGCTGAGAATAGGTAGTAATAGAAATTTTGAAGAAAATTTAATGAAAAAAAAGATGATAGTGAAGGAAAAGATTTGACAAATATGTATCCTAAGGAAAGCAGGAAGAGACACAAAGCCCGGTCTTGGAGAAAATGATGACAGGGGTGGAAGTGGCAGCTGAGGTGGCCACAACAGAGCCTGAAATGGAGGAGGAGACAGGCATGCCCAGCTTGCCAAGCAGCAACGGAGCTCCAGGCCTGAGGGTATAGGACAACCTACTCAGAATGAGAAGGATAAGGATAAAAATATGAAAAGAGGAGACAATCTCTTTGAGACATATGCCAATCCAACCAAAAGATACCTTCATTACAAACATAACTCTTGATGTGAAGTGGCAGTCACTTAAAGAAAATGTTGGTGAGGTGCCTCACATGGAACTCTTAATGGATGCCGAAGGAAAGTCGAGGGGATGCAACGTGGTTGAATTCAAGGTGGAAGAAAACATGAAAAAAGCTGCTGAAGTTCTAAACAAGCATAGTCTGAGTGGAAGACTACTGAAAGTCAAAGAAGATCCTGGCGGTGAACATGCCAGGGGAGCAATGCAAAACTTGATGGCTTTGAATGGTGGGTACAAGTCCAGGTGTCCTGGGAATGATTAATGTCATATCCAATACCTAAATAATTTTAACATGTGTTACAGCCTGGAAGACTTGGAAACACAGTATTTGTAACCAATCTAGATTATAAAGTTGGCTGGAAGAAACTGAGGGAAATATTTACTATGGCCGGTGTGATGGTCCAAGCAGACATGCTGGAGAATAAAGAGGGGGAAGTCATGAAATAAGCACTGTGACTTTTGAACAGCCCACTGAAGCTGTACAAGCTATATTCCTGTCTTTAATGGTCTGCCGCTATTTGATAGACCACTCAAAATGGATGAAAAGGCCTTACCAAAGGGAGGGTTTCTTTACCCTCCTGAATATCCACATCTTCCCCATGAACTTGGTGGTACTGGCACGGCGTTAGGACCAGGAAGGCAGCCTACTGTTGCCAATCACCTGAACAAAGACATCGAATGGGAATCCTAGGACCTGCAGGAATGGGAATGGAAGGCACAGGATTTGGATAAATAAGAGACATTAAGGGGCCCTTTAGTGGTGACATGAAAAACGTAGGGCAGTTTGGATCTGGGATAAACATGGATCAGATAAATTAAATGGAGGGTGGCATGGGTGGAAGATTTGAGGGTGACACTGACAGAAATGAAATGGGTTATCTCAAAGCTTTGGGCAGCCCCTTGGCGGAAATAGAAATCTTAAGTAATGCACTGAAGAGAGGAGAGATCACTGCAAATCAGGGATGGGGAGAAGGTGGAGGCAGCATCCAAGGAATCGAAAGGATGGGCTGTGACACTGACTGCACTGGGGGTGCCGGCATGGAGTGCCAGAGGGATAGGGGCCCGGAGTGCATGGGCCCTGTGACAGGTTGCATAGCCCCCACCCGGGAGCAGATGGGCACCAAGAGCCTGAAAGCATGGGCCTGGCCCTGGGTGCTGGCATAGAGCACCTGGGCATAGCCATGGGTAGCACTGGTGGTCCCAGCTTTGACTGTGCCATCAAGACAGAATGTGAAAACTTTGGAGGAAGCTTTGAAAGCTCCTCTGACGGTGTTGGAGGCCATGCTCCTGAGGTGACCAGGGAGGCCTGCCAGATATTTGTGAGAAATTCCCATTTGATTTTACATTAGAAGCAAAAGGGCAAATTCAAGAAATGTGGCCATGTGCTACGTGCCAACAACAAGATGGAGAAGGGAAAGTGCAAGATATGTGGTGTGGCTGAGTCACCAGAGGTCGCAGAGAAAGCCTCCAGATGATGAATGGCATGAAAGGGAGTGTTGGAGAGACTGATGTTCAGATTGATAGAAATGCTTAAGCACTTGCCTTGTTTAAACATCAATACCAGACCCCTGAATTTGTATTTTGTCTTGTTAACCATTTTAATATGATAGCTGGATGTATAAAGATGTTTTAAAAACTCAGTTGCTTTTTGGCGTAATTTGAATTACTTTTGTGATGACTGAGGTTCCATTTGACTTTGCATTGAGAATGCAATGTGCACAATTTTTTTCTTTTAGTTTGGCATCTCGTCGACATCAAATATGACTTTGATAAAATGTACCATATCCGGAAGGAAGGAAGGAAGGAAGGAAGGAAGGAAGGAAGGACAGAATCTAGTACCCAAAGGAAGGGGTTGGACTTTGACATGAGCAGGAATGTATTCATAGTAGTAAATAAGGTAGAATCCCCAAGACAGATGCATAGTAGTGAGTAGATGTGGAAGAGGAGAGTTTGGGTGCTAGACTCAAAGATGCTCCCATGAAATACACTGGCTAAACTAACACTTGAAGGATAAATATAATCTAATATGTTGGAAATAGGTAATGGGGATAGAGCATTCTAAATTAGGAAAGTAAAACTTTCAGTCCTGACATAGATTCATTTTACCCTGTTAAGTACAACTATAAACACAGAAAATAATGTAAGAGACAGCCACAGAAGAATTATAAATGGTAGAAAATGGAAGGCAAACTAATTAGACACTTCAGTATTAGAGGAACAGCAAAGTGTCAGAATATTTTACAACCTCTATCCAACCAAAGTGGTTTCTCAGACTTATTATTTTCCTCCTGGCTTCCAACCTAGCAAGAGAAGGTAGCCCACATAGATACCTCTCTCCCCTAGATAGAAAAGAAGCCCTACCAAAGCAACAGGCAATCTTTGGAAGCAGCACCAGCCTTGGCAGTATAAGAGAGGAATTAGGAGCCCCGCTGGCAATAAGAAACCAGAGAAAGCACACTCCACCCCACTCTACACACACACACCCACACACACTCACACACACTCACACTCACACACACCTCCATTTAGAGACCCAAGTGTCCCTGAGAGGGAGAAACTGTGTAATAATGATGGTTAGCCCATAAGCATCTTTCCCCCTAGGACTTGAGATACAACCTCCCCAATAAGAGATTCAGGGTAACGGGACACCCAAAGAATTAATGTTACACAAAAACCTGCCAGGGTATTCTCTTATGGTGTGAATGAAGTTCCCATCTCTACCCAGAGGATCCTGTCCAGGTAACCTGCTTCTGCTCCCTCAGGTAGTATTAGCAGGAACCACTGGGAGTGCCAGTGTAAATTAAGCAGGACAAAATAAAGCACAAAAGTTCTGAAAAGTGAAGTTTTATTAGAAGTATAACCCACAAAATAGGCCAGAACCTGCATGTAAAACCTAAGCATAGTGGCTGCCTGCTAAAATAGGACTCAGAGTCTCCTCGCATAACAGCAAAAGGCCCAAGATACAAATGACTACAATACAAGGAACAAAGAAGGAGCACTGAAGTATAACCATCACTGTCAAGTACATGAAGAAAATAACTACAGAAAAGGAATGCCACCGACAGAAGGGTACAGGTAAGAGACAGAATCAGCATTTGCTTACTGTGTCCCAAGGTGCTATTCTAGGAATTTAATATGGATTCATTTTTTGACTACAATAATCCTATAAATTAGGGATTGTTTTTACAGTGTCTGTTTTTTCAGATCGGTACACTAAAGTTCCAGGAGGTCAGTTAACCTGAACTAGTCACAAAGCTCATACGTGATGGAATCACAGTCTGCACAGTGGCAGTAATGCTCTTAATCTCTACTCTATACCAACACCCTATACTTAGCAAGGATGACGTAAAGTACATTCGAGTAGACTGTAAAAGGTCATGGCTAACTTTCTGAGGAATCTAGATTTTATTCCATAAGCAAATATCTGCATGAGAAGATTTTTCTTTTAAAAAAACCTCTGGAAATTATAGGAAAGATTGATTAGAGGAAGAATGACTAAAGTAGGATGAGCAAAGAATTGTCTCAGCAAAATAAAGGATATGAAGGATCAATACTACACAAATTACAATGTCACTGAAGAGAGATCATTGGCAGGTGTAAAAGCGTTCTTTAGCAAAAAGACATAATAATTCTAAATATACATAGGCAGACAATAACAAAGATTCAGGATGCATGAAGTAAAAATTGATAAGACTTTAATAAGAAACAGAAAAATACACAAACATAGTGAGGGACTGTCAGATACCTCTCTCAATGATCTATAGAATAAGTGGATAGAAAGTCAATAGTGACATAAATGAACACTACTGACTCATTTATTGATTCTAAAATTGACAGTTTCAGAACTTTCTAATGAAAAATATCAGAATACTTAAAACACAGTGCACTTACCAAGATGGTCATGCACTGGGCTATAAAGCAATTCCTGGTAAATTAAAAAGGGTCAAAGAAAACACCTACATTTTATGACAAAAAATAATGAAATAAAAAACCAATAGCCAAGTAGAGTCTGACAAATCCCCCCAAATATTTGGCAATTAAATGCACCCTGTTAAAAACACATCTGTCAAAAAATAAATCAAAAGTAAAATTACAAACATTTAGTTGTGAGAAAATGAAAGCACAACATATTTGCAGTTTGTGGAATACAGCTAAAATGGACCTCCAAGAGAAATGTAGAACACTAGGGCTTATGTTTAAAAAGTAAAGATTAAGCAAATATCCTCAGATACACTATGAAGAAGATAGAAAAATATAGATAAGTAGAAGTAAGCAGAAGGACAGAAATTATAAGCGAAAGAGCAAAAGTTAGTGAAACAGAAAAATCAATGAAACTAAAAAAGTTTCTTTGAGATGATCAATAAATCTAAAAATATTGGGGAAAAAAGAGACAGTGGTACAAGTTACTAATTTTTACTGGCATAAAGTATAAATAGCTATATCACAGTTATATATAAAGCACCATTATGGATAAGACAGTAATTAAAAGGTAAAATGAAATATAACAACACAAATTTCCCTATATCCATGAAAGAAATAGAATTTTTAGCTGGATATTTTCCTAGAAATAGAACCCAAGGCCCACATGGCTTTACTGATGAATTCTATAGAACAGCTAGGAAAGAACTAATCCTGCACAATATGTTGTAGGAAAGTAAAGAGGGAGAAACGCTACTGAATTCATTGCATGAGACCACCATTACACTAATTCCAAAACTAATGACAATAAAAGAAAACATTACACTAAAAACCATAGGTCTATTTTTGTCTTGAACATACAATTATTAAAACTCTTCATAAGAGGTCGATCAATAGGTACTAGGTTATAGTTAGGAGAAATAAATTCTAGTGTTCTATTGCACAGCAGGGTAATTAGAAATAATTTACTATATAATTAAAAAAGAAAACTAGAAGTATTTTGAATTTTTCACCAACAAAAAAAAAATAAATGTTTAAAATACCCATTTACTCGGATTTGAAATTTTTACTATATGTATATGTGTGTATATATACATATATGTATTATGTATGTATCAAAACATTACATGGTACATCATAAAAATGTAAAATTTTACAAGTTCATCAAGTTTTTTAAATGTAGCCAACTGGATCCAAAAATATGTAAAAAGAATACTACATCATGACCAAATGAAGATGATTTAGAGTGGGAAAGATTGGCTTAACATCTGAAAGTCAACCAATAAAACTTACATTAACAAATCAAAAATGAAAAACACATAATCATCCCAATAAATCCATAAAAAGCATTTGCTAAATTTCAACATCTATTTCTAAAGAAAAACTCTCAGCTAACTAAAAGTAGGAAAAAAATCTTCTTATTCAGTAAATGTCATCAATAAAAAGCAAGTTTTCCACCTATGGTCAGGAATGAGGCAAAGATGTTCACTTTCACCATTTGTACTAGAACTTCTAACTACTGCAATAAGACATGAGAAACAAAGTAGAAGTATTTAAGTAAGATAGAAACAATTAAAGCTGTTTACAGATGACATGATTGTCTATGCAGAAAATTCTGAGTAATATATAAAAACAATGCCAGAGCTAATAAATGAGATTAGCAAGATATGAGCATTCAAAGCCAATATAAAAATTCAATTGTATTTTCACATAATAGTAACAAAAAATTAGAATGTAAACTAAAAATTAACAATATCATATCATAAACTATCTAGGTGTAAATTTGGTAAAACTGAAAACCACAAATTATGTTGAGAGAAATTATAAAAAGCCTAAATTAACAGAGTTATGTATTCATGAATGTGTTCAGGGATCAGAAAATTTCTTAAGATATCATTTCTTCTCAAGTGAGTCTTTAGAGTCAATCAAGAATTTTTGTGAAGGGCTGGGGATCTAGCTCAGTGGTTTGCTTTGCAAGTGCAAGGTCTTGAGTTCGATCCCCGGTAAAAAAAAAAAAAAAAAAGAATTTTTGTGAAAATGGAAATGCAAAACAAATTGTTAAAACAGCAAATTTTGGGGAAAAAATATCTGCAAGATTTATTATGCAACTTTGTTATCAAAATAACACTGAATTGATGTAGATATAAGTATATCAATAAAATAAAACAGAGGATATACTTCTATACCTATCTGACCAATTTTTAACAAAAGAAATGGTTCTGGAACAGGAGGTTACTCATATGTCTAAGAAAACTTAACTTTACATTTCTCTTTGTGCCACATACATAATTTATTGATAACAGATCTTAGATGAAATGTAAGGAGTGGGAAGCAGAGTGTGGACCAGAGAGGCCCAGCTGCAGGCAGGTGGAGCCAGGGACCCGCCACCATCACAGGCTGCTTGTGACCACAGCCCTAGCCAATGACCCACCAGAAAAAGACAGGCACAAAAACAACACCCAGAAGCCCACATCAAAACCACTGGTAAATGCATGGAGACTGTAGGCAGAAGCCCACCCAAACACCAGTGGCTGGGGTGCTCAGCTCCAGCCAAGGCCCTCCCAGACAACAGCTACATAGGAGGGCGAGCCCTAGCCATAGGCACACATAGTTACCATCCCAAGTGTGCAAAGGCCCCAGTCAGAACCCCACCCCAACAACAGCACAGCACAGGGATCCAGAAGGCCATGGCTCTGAACCCAGGAATTGCTGTAGTAGTAAGCAGCAGAGAAAAGGCTGCTCTGTGGCTTGCTGAGACCTAAGACCACTGGATGAGCAAAAAGTTACCTCAACAAAGGCCCAGCAGGCTGCATCTGTTGAAAGGTGAAGACACCTAAACAAGTCTCAAAACCAGACTTCCAGAACACCTAAGGCAACCCCAAAGGGAAACGAGATGGGACAATCTGATATTCAACCACCTGGACTCCCTGAATTGGCAATGAAAGAGGGTCTGGAAAAAATGAAATCAGAAATAATTTCTCAGATAACAACAGAGATTATGTCCATACTGTAAGACATGATTAATAAACCCAGAGCAGATAAAGATTTTAAAAAATAGAGCTGAGGAACATGCATAGCAAACAAATGGAATGCTTAAAACAGATTCCAGGAGATTAAAAACTCCACTGAAAGTTTATGAAGCAAAATGAACTAATGTGAGGACAGAATTTCAGATATAAAAGACAGGATTGCAATTAGTGACCAGAAAAAGACAAATTTTATAAAAATAGTAATGAGCAATCAATCCAGCAGCTGCTAGATGATGCAAAGAAAAATTAGCATAAGACTGATCAGAGTCAATGAAGAAACAGGAGAAAGTGCAGAAGACAAAAAACAAAACTGTTCACAGAACTAATGGCAGAAAACTTCCTAAGCACATGTAAAGAACTTGACATGCAGATTCATGAGGCATACAGGACTCCAACTAGCCATGATTAAAAAGAATCTGCACCTAGGCATATAATAGTTAAGATTCCATTGAATATGGAGATACCTCAAAGAGCTGGGATTAGAGACTCCATTTGACCCAGTTATCCCTCTGCTGGGTATCTCTCCAAAAGAATTAAAAGAATCATATCACAGTGATATATGCGCACCTATGTTTATAGCGGCACAGTTTGTAATAGCTAAAACTTGGAAACAGCCCATATGCCCATCAGTTGGAAACTGGATAAAGAAGATGTGGTTTTTCTATAAAATGGAATACTACTCAGCCATAAAGAATGAGAAATTAGAGGTATTTATAGCTAAATGGATGCACATTGAGGTGCTATTCTTAAGTGAAATAAATAGAACACACATGTTTAATACCAAATAGTTTCTCTGATGTGAGATGCTGAAAGTGTAAATAAGGATCAAAATGCATAATAGATAATGTGAAATAAGAAGAAAAGGTGCAAAGGGTAAGGGGAATTGGAAGGGATGTTAGTAGGGGAAAGGAACGAAGGGAATGTAATTAATAGGAGAAAATGAAAAAATGGAAACAAAGTCTTTGCAAATAGGAAGGAGTAGGGGGGGTTAAAGGGAGGGCAGGGGAATGTGGAAAAAAATAAGAATCAAGATATATTATGTAAAAGTACAATTTTCCAATGATGAATGTCATTATATTGTGTAGCTAAAATATACCAATAAAATTTTAAAAAACATAAAATACAGGTGAATGAAAATTCTAAAAGAAAATAGGAAGAATTTTAGTAATCTTCAATTTAGAAAAAAACAAATATAACACAAAGAAGGAAAAAGAATGTGCTCTACTAAAAGGATATACAGATGGCAAATAAGCATGTGAAAAGATACCCAACATCACTGTTCATTAGGAAAATAATAACAAAATTAAAAATAGACAAAACTATATTCCCAGTATAATGGTTCAAATGAAAAAAGTGGAACATAGTAAGTGTTGACAAGGATATAAAATAACTTCAACTCCAACAGCTCTCAGTTAGACTGTAAAATGCTACATCACTTCAGGTAATAGATCAGTGGGGTTTTTTTCACTCTACAACCTACTACACAGTCAAGCCATTTCTTTCCTTTTCCTAGTTGTTTTCTCAAAAGAAATGAAAACGTATGTTCACATAGACTTACTTGAATGTTTGTAGAAGCTGTACTTACAATAACAGAAACTGTAAACAATCCAAATATCCAACAAGTGATTCAGTGTTTTAAATACACAAAATAGTATGGCTAATGTGTATAATGGAATATAATTTGGTAATAGAAGGGAGTAAAATATTGACCCATACAACATAAATGAATTTCAAAATTATTATATTAAGTTAAACAAGCAAGCCCTTCCCCCAATCAAAAGTACACATACTATAGTATTCCATTCATATAAGACTCTAGAAAAATATGAAATATAGTGAGAGAAAACAGATCAGTGATTGCCTGTGGGGCACAGAGCAAAAGAAACTGGAAACTCTTTAATGATGGCCATATTCATTATCTTGATTATGGTTATTTCATGGGCATCTATGGGAAGAGGTTAAAGCTTATCACATTGTACAACATTTGATTCACAGCCTGATGCAATTCTTAAATTTATAAAGACCCGATTCATAAATGGGCATCTGAAATGAACAGACATTTCTCAGACAAAGAAGTAAAAGCAGCAAGTAAATATATGAAAAAATGTTCCACATTACTGGTAATTCGAGAGATGCAGATGAAAACAACACTGAGATTCCACCTCACCCCACAAAGAATGGCTGCTATCAAGAAATCAATCAATAAAAAATATTGGCTGGGTTGTGGGGAGAAAGGAACCCTTCTCCATTGTTGGTGGGACTGCAGACTGGTGCAACCACTATGGAAATCAATATAGAGATACCTCAAAAAGCTGGGACTAGAGGTTCCATTTGACCCAGCCATCCCTCTGCTGGGTATCTTTCCAAAAGAACTAAAAGAATCATATCACAGTGATATATGCGCAGCAATGTTTATAGCAGCAGTTTGTAATAGCTAAAACTTGGAAACAGCCCATTTGCCCATCTGTTGGAAACTGGATAAAGAAGTTGTGGTATTTCTATAAAATGGAATACTACTCAACCATAAAGAATGAGACATTAGATTCACTCATAGGAAAATGGATACATATTGAAGATATACTCCTAAGTGAAATAAATAAGTCACACATGTGTAAATACTGCATAGTTTCTCTGGAGTGAAAAAATATAAAGGTACATAAGATCCTAATGATCTAATTGACCATGTGAAATAGGAAGAAAAGGGCTAAAGGTGTAGGGAAAATGGGAAGGATAGGGGAAAGGTAATAAGGGAAAAGAAAAAAAATATGACACAATGAAAAAATGGAAATAAAGTGTTTGTAAATGGCGAGGGGAGGAGGGGGTGAAGGGAGGTCATGAACAAGGGGAAAAAAATGAGAACCAAGACCTGTCATGTAAAGGTACAAGATCCCAATAATGAACGTAACTATACAGTATGCCTTAAATGTACCAATAAATTCAATTAATTTTTTAAAATTTGGTAGAAATTATCACCTGCATATCTTTCTACTACTCACCTTGAATCTTTCTCAATATCTGATTTTTTAAAATAAAGTCTATATTTATCTTATGTTCTAATTATTCAGAAGATTTTCTTACTTTGTTCTGCCTGCCAAAAACTCCTGCCCTAAATTTTCACTTAATTCTGATGTAAGTTATATTTTCAATACCTTTAATTTGGCCTCCAGAATCCCCCAAATCTCCTTGTTTTGATTATCCTATTTATATCTAGGGAGACTGTTATAAGCTCTGCCTCAGCTCCAACTAACATCCGACTTTTCAATATTAAAAATTCTCTAATGACAGTTGAAAAAGCCCAATTTTTAAAAAATTTCAAGATTCATAAGGCTTATGAATTTTAAAAAACAATAAAAGACATTAGAAAAACTAAAATAAAACAAAATTTCTAACTTGTGAAACCAACTCTAACTGAACTTCACTGTCTCATAAAACAAAGTGAATTGTGTGGAAATATCAGAAAAGTGACTCTACAAAGCTTAGAATATTGTTTCTCCACCTCAAATATAGCACATGGAAGAATATGCTTACAATAATCTCTATAAAATTCTCTAGGATTGACTTTAAAATATCACATGAACTTTGCTTACTGAGTGAATAATGTGATGAAAATACAATAATTATAGGGCATCAAAGTTTCAGTGTCAAGAATTCACAATCTACTTCCTGCCACCAGCATACCTGTGAAGATGGGAGCTGCATGAAGCTGTCTGATCAGGTCCCTACCTCACCCAGGCCTCCCCACCACCAGTGGATCAATGAGAACTGGGCCATGTGGGAAACCCAACCCAAACACCTCCCTCCCACTTCTGGCTTCCTGGCTACACCTGTACCTCATCTACACTGCAGAGGCACAGGGTGTCTTAAAGACCACTGCCCTGAGCTAGAGCAGAAGAGAATAGCAAGACTCCTTCTAAGTCCCCCATCCTGAAGGATAGTTACTATATTGATCAATTTATTCATTATAGACATATTTTTGGCTAGTGTTTGATTTCATTTTATTTCACATGGTTAAAGGTGACAGATTAATAACTAAAAGAAATTGTCATTTTCTAAGCTGTCCTGATTCTATTGCTGTTGCTGATTGCATCACTTGGGCTAGTGTTGTGATTGATCAAATCGGTTATTTTTCCTGGTCTAATGAAAAGGAGATTTCCCCAGAGTCATTAGAGACTCAAAACATAAAGACCAGTTATATCTGGAAGACATGTCTGAAAAGTAATTATTCCTTAAGGGTTCTAACTACAGCAACAAAGATACTTACACTAAGTCATAGCAAAGTATCAACCCAGATATTAAACCAAGGACTATACCAACAACAGTAATAGAAATGAAAAGACATTTAAACAAGACACAATCTTCCAGTTTAACAAAGGCAAATTCTTGGGGAAACAAGATGGAAAAGTCTAATAATCAACCACCTGGACAATCTGAACTGATAGAACAGGAAAAAAAAAACAGGTGAATAAGGCTATAGAAAAATTCAAAACAGAAATAATTTCCCAGATAACCATAGAGATGATGAGCAGAATAAAACATATGATTAGAGACTCTAGAACAGAAACAGGTAGATAGATAGATAGATAGATAGATAGATAGATAGATAGATAGATAGAGTTCAGGACCATGGTGGAAGCCATTAGTGTTCAGCATAGGAAAGAAATGGCAACCATGAAGGCCCAATACAAGAAAGAAATGGAATCCATGAAACATTCAAAATGACTTCCAGAACATTAAAAACTCTATTAAAAGTATACATAGCAGACTAACCCAATCTGAAGACAGAATATCAGATATAGAAGACAGGATGGTGGTCAGTGACCAAGAAAAGAACGATCTCTTAAAAATAGTAAGGGACCACGAGAAATCAATCCAACAGCTCCTAGATCATGCAAAGAAGTGTAAGATTGACAGGAGTCCATGAAAAATCAGAAAGCACAAATTACATTAAAAAATGCACAGAATTCATGATAGAAAACTTCCCAAACAGAGCAAAAGAACTTGACATACAGATAAGAGAGGCATACAGAATTCCAACTAGCCATGATCAAAAAAATCTACACCTAGACATATGATAGTCAAGATCCCAGAAAACCAACAGAAGTACAAAATACTACAAGCACTTAGAGAAAAGAAACAATTACATGAAAAGGAAAACCCATCAGAATCACAACAGACTTTCCAACACAAACTCTCAAGTCAAGGAGAACTTGGAGTGAGGTATTTCAAACTTTGAAAGAAAACAACCTTGAGGCTGGGTATTTAGCTCAGTGGTTCTGCCACCTGCCTTGCAAGCACAAGGTCCCAAGTTCAATCCCCAGCACCAAAAAAAGAAAGAAAAGAAAAAAACCTCCAGCCTAGACTGATGTATCCTGCAAACCTATCTTTCAAAATTGATGGAGAAATAAGATACTTTCATGACAAAGAACACCTGACAAACTTCATGAATACCAAACGAGCACTCCAATTTTTAAAAAAATACCTGAGAAAAAAACAATGAAGGTCACAGCTCCATGAGTCCCAACAGAGCAAATCCAATAGACAAGAATTTAATAGGAGAGGGAGAAAAATTAAAAAGAACAAATAACAGGAAAATAACATGACAATGATAAATCAATACATATCAATTATAAGCATCAATGTTGATGACCTCCATTCTCCAGTCAAAAGAATTAGATTGAAGAATGGATTAAGAAGCAAAATCCAACAAGACAACAAACACACCTACTTGAAAAGGAAACTCATAGACTGAAAGTTAAAGGGTGGAAAACAATTCTCCATGTAACAGGAACCCAGACAAAAGCAGGGGTGGCTATCTTATTTGCAGACAAAGTAAATCTCAAACCAAAACTAATTAAGAGAGAAAAAGAAGTTCACTACATCCTTGTAAAGGGAACAATATCTATGGAAGAGATGACAATCATAAATATATATTCAAGAAATATTAATGCCCCCAACTATACAAAACAAATATTAAGGGATATGAAACACCAAATAAGCACTAATACAATTGTAGTGAGGGACCTCAATACCCCATTGTCACAAATAGATCATCTAGACAAAAAAAATCAAAAGTGAATTACTAGAACTTAACCAAGCTTTTGAACAAATGGACTTAATAGATGTCTACAGCATGTTCGAACCCACAAAATCAGAATATACAGTCTTTTTGGCTGCACACAGGTCATTCCCCAAAATAGACCACATGCTAGCTCATAGAACATGTTTAAGTAAATGCAAAGAATTGAAGTTCTCCCATGTATATTACTAGACCATCGTGCAACTAAACTGGAGATCAATACCATAAGAAATTCCCAAACACATGAAAATTGAATAGCACTCTCCTGAACAACCAATGGGTTACAGGGGAAATTAAAGAAGAAAGGAGAGTTTTTACAAATAAATGATAATGCCAATACAACATATAGTAATTTATGGGACACAATGAAAGCAGTTCTATGTGGGAAATGCATAGCAGTGAATGAGGAAAACAGAGCAAGCTCAAGTAAACAACCTAATGGTTGATCTTAAACTCCTAGAAAAAGAAGACCAAGAGAAATGCAAAGCTTATGAAAGGGAGGAAATTGTAAAGATCAGAGCATAAATAAATGCAATGAAGCCTAAGAGAATGATTTTTTTAAAAATCAATGAACCAAAGAGTTGGTTTTTCAAAAGAATAAATAAAATTGATAAACCATTAGACAACCTTATCAATAAAAGGAAAGAAAAGGCTCAAACTCATGCAATTAGGAATGAAAAAGGTGAAGTCACAACAAATCCACAAGAAATCCAGAGGATCATCAATACTTACTTAGAGAACCTGTGCTCTGATAAAATGGAGAACACAGAAGAAATGGACATATTTCTAGATACATATGAATTACCAAAGCTGAATGTAGAAGACATAAAAATTCTAAACACCCCAATTACAGTCATTGAAATTGAAAATGTAATTAAAAATTTACCAACCAAGACAAGCTCAGGTCCTCCTGGATTCACTGTTGAATTCTACAACTCATTCAGAGAAGAATTATTGCCACTACTCTTTAAACGTTTCAATGAAATTGAAAAGGAAGCAGTACTTCCAAATTCACTTCTGGAAACAAGTGTTACTTTCATTCCAAAACTAAGGAAAGACCCAACCAAAAAAGAGAACTGCAGGCCAATCTTCCTAGTGAACATAGATGCAAAAATCCTCAATAAGATACTGGCAAACTTAATACAGAGGGTCATGAAAAGATTATACAGTCTGACCAACTTGCATTTATTCCAGGGATGCAAGGATACTTCAACATATGTAAATCAATAAATGCAGCAAACTGTATTAATAGGGTCAAGTACAAAAACCATATGATCATCTCAATAATGCAGAAAAAGCATTTGACAAAATTCAACACCCATTCATGATTTTTTTAAAAACCCTATAGAAAATTGGAATAGATGGTCTTTATCTAACTTGATAAAGTCTATCTATGAAAAAGCAAAAGCCAACATCATGCTAAATGGTCAAATTTCGAAGACCTTCATGCTAAAATTAGAAACAAGACAAAGATGTCCACTATCACCTCTCTATATTGAAGACCCAAAAAAACTGCCAAAAGACTTCTAGAGTTAACTGACAGATTCAGTAAAGTAGCTGGATACAGGTAAATACCTAAAAATTAATATATTTCTTGAACACAAATAACAGAATCACTGAGAGTGAAATCAGGGAAATAATACTTTATAGCATCCAAAAAAATGAAATATCTAGGAATACATCTAACAAAGGAAACAAAAGACTTCTACACTGAGAACTATAACACTGAAAAAAAGAGATTGAAGAGGATATAAGAAAATGGAAAGACATCCCTTGTTCCTGGGTAGAAAGAACCAATATAGTGAAAATGGCCATGCTTCTAAAACTGCTATACAGATTCAATGCAATCCCAATTGAAATCCCACAGTATATTTCACAGAACTACAGAAAACAATACAAAAATTAATTTAGAATCAGAAGAGACCTAGAATAATAAAAGCAATTCTATGCAACAGAAACATAGCAGGAGGTATCACAATCCCCAACCTGCAACTATACTACAAAGCCTCTGTGATAAATACAGCACAGTACTGACAAAGAAACAGATTCAAGGATCAGTGAAATAGATTGGAAGATGCAGAAACAACTCCAGACACACTCAGCTACCTCATCTTTGACAAAGGAGTCAACCACCCTCACTGTAGTAAAGATGACCTCTTTAATAAATGGTGTTGGAAAACTGGGTTTCAACTTGTCAAAGATTAAAACTAGAACTGTATCTTTCACCATGCACTAAACTAAAATCCAAGTGGATTAAAGATCTAAATATTAAAACAGAAACACTAAACTTGCTGGAAGTTTGCTGCATTTAGGTAGGATTCTCAAAGATATTGGCATAGGAAAAGACTTTATGAACAAATCCTCAGTATCACGGGAACTAACACAAAGAATTAACAATTGGGATTTCATTTTTTTAAAAAGCTTTTGCACTGCCAGAGAAATCACAAGCAGAGCTAAGAGATATCCCACAATGTGGGAAAAAAAATATTTACCAGCTGTTCCTCAAAGATCTACTATCCATAATATATAAAGAACTCAAAAAAATCAGACCCCCACCATTTAAAGACCCAAAAAAGTGGGCATCTCTGACACAGAAAAGCAGTAAATAAATATATTTAAAAATGTTCAGCATCACTGTTCATTCAAGAGATGCCGATGTAAACAACACAGATTCCATCTCACCCCAGAAAGAATGGCCACTATCAAGAAATCAACCAATAACAACTGCTGGCAACGTTGTGGGGAGATAGGAAACCTGCTTCATTGTTCGTGGGAGTGCAGACTGGTGCAACCACTGGGAATCAATTTGGAGATACCTCAAACAAGTAGAATTAGAAGTCCTATTTGACTCAGCTGTTCCTCTGCTGGGTATCTTCCCAAAAGAATTTTAAAAAATCACACCTCAGCGATATATGCTCACCCAGGTTTATAGTGGCACATTTTCTAATAGCTATATTTGGAAACAGTCCAAATGCCCATCAATTTAAGACTGGAAAAAGTGTGTTTTTTTATAAAATGGAATACTACTCAGCCATAAAGAATTAGAAACTATACATATTCATAGCTAAGTCAATGTACATTGAGGCCATACTCTTAAGTGAAGTTGATAAGTTACACATGTGTAAATACCAAAGTTTCCCTGGTGTGAAAAACTAAAAGTGTGAATGAGGATCAAAATATATAATTTATATTATGTAATAGGAAGAAAAGTTCTAAAACAGTAGAGGAAGTGGGAGGGGTAGGAGAAAGGTAAAAAGGGAATAGAAAAAAATATTAGATAAGGGAAAAAATGGAAACAAAGTCTTAGTAAATAGGGGAGGGTGGAGGGGAGGAAGGGAGGGCATAGGTATGGGGAAAAAATGAGAACCAAGATACATCACGTAAAGGTACAAGATCCCAATAATAAGTGTAAGTGTACTGTATACCTAAAATGTACCAATAAACTTAATAAAAAATTATTCTCTGAGTTTTCTTTAAACAGAGAAGTGCACTATTTTTTAAAATTCAAGAGAATCTCAACATTTCAGCACACTGCAACTGATTTGTAGGCATGCAAACTATTTTCCCAAAAGTTTTAATAATTGTAGATACCTAGACTCTTTTAATATCAGACATCTTAGAATATTTACGGGATTGTTAAACTTTCTCTTTAAAAATGTCAATAGTATATACTAGAAGATAATTATTTGAAAAAATATTTTTCTTTATATTCACATTCCTTTAAAATACTTCCTATGACATCTTAATTTCTTTGAAATGAATATTTTTTATGAAGGAAGCAAGTTTCCTTGTCCAGACATGGAAATATAAAATATGCAGGAGTTAGTGAAAGGGAAGAAGGGAATGGAAAACGAGAAAAGGAAAAAATGGAAAAAAAGTCTTTATAAATAGGACAGAGTGGAGGGGTTGAAGGGAGGGCAGCAGAATGGGGAAAAAATAAGAACCAAGACACATTATGTAAAAGTACAAATTTCCAATGATGAATGTCATATTGCATACCTAAAATGTACCAATAAAGTTAATTTTTATAAAAGAGTGGCAAAGTATGCAAGAAGATAGGGAAGAATCCTTACACTGAAACCAGGAGAATAATGCTAGTCTCAGAAGGAACTGGATGGAAAGATAATGAGAAATGTGAGTTATGACAAGGACAAAGAGAACACCATGTAAGTTTATATGAATTCATATGTGAATAAAGCCCAAGGGATGTAAAGTAGATGTGTGACACAAAGTGGCATTTCCAGTAGAAGCTGTACATACTTACAAAGAGCAGAGGAAAACACATGACTTTAGAGTAATTATCATTGTCGATAGGTCTACTGTACAAAGGTTATCTCAAGTGATGACTTCAAGCATAAACTTACTTTTAAAAAGAGTTATGTTACATGCTGCACAGCTGAATGAAAATAACTCAAGTCACTTTAAACCATTATAATTATTTCCCAACTTGCATGCCTGCTCTTGAGATTCCCCTTCACTTATTGAATCTCAAAGTTTTTTTCAGATGTGTACGCTTTCCTAAAGAAAGTACTTCTAGGACCTCCCAGCCTCTGATTTCTTATTTAGTTAGGACCTGACTTCAGCTCAGGAGGTTTTTAATTTTACTCGGATGATACCTTCTATTGCAATAGTGGAAACCTGCTTGTTCTTATCATTACATACATCTTGAGGAATAGGAAGCATTTATTCAAATTTTGTAACACTTTTTTAAAGCAAATGACCCCAATGTTTTCTCTGAGGCACCTGCTACCCAATAAGATTAAGATTCAGTAGAGATATTCTCTGCTATAGCATCACATGCAGGGGGGCTTGTTCAGATGATGAAGATGAAATTTCAGCTGACATCTCATGCATAGGAAATTCTTCAGTAGGAACTGCATCAGTGAATAAAGCATGCATATCAGCAAGGGCCTCTTCAGAAGCCCTCAGCTGGTAGAGCTCAAACTTTAGCAGAGGTCTCTTTTGCAGGAGCTCCCTAAGCTGATAAGAGCTGAACCTCAGAAGGGATCTCTTCCGTAGGAGCCTTGTCTTAATGGTGGAGACTGAACTTCAAGAGGGGCCTCTTTTTCAGAGATTCCCTCAACTGGAGTAGGCTGAACTTCAGCTGGGACCTTTTCTATAGAAGTCTCTTCAACTGATGAAGAATAAAATTCTGCAGAGACCTCCTCATCTATGGGAGACCAAATGGCATGGAAGGACTTTTCTGCAGGTGCCTCACCAGAAGGTAGATACTGGACTTCAGAGGGGGCCTCTTTTGCAGGAGTCTTCTCAGCTGGTTGACTCTGAATTTCAGCAGGGGCCTCTTCTGTAGGCGCCTCATCAACTCGCGGAGACTGCACTTGAGCAGGGGCCTCTTCTACAGGAGCATCATTAGCTGACGAAGACTGCACTTGAGCAGGGGGCTCTGCTGCAGGAGATCTGTCAGCTGGTTGGCTCTGAACTTCAGCAGGGGCCTCTTCTGTAGGTGACTCGTCAATTGGTGGAAAATGAACTTGATCAGTGGCCTTTTCTATAGGTGCCTCCTCAGCGAGTGGAGACTGGACTTCAGGAAGGGACTTCTCAGTGGGTAGAATCTGCACTTGATCAGGGGCCTCTTCCGTAGGAGTCTCATCAGAAGTTGTAGACTGAACTTGAACAAAGGTGTCTTTTGCAGGAGCCTTCTCAGCTGGTTGACTTTGTATTTCAGCAGGCGCCTCTACTGTAGGTGCCTCATCAACTGGTGGAGACTGAACCTTAGCAGGGGCTTCTTCTGCAGGAGCATCTTCAGCTTGTTGACTCTTTTGACTCTGAATTTCAGCAGGAGCCTCTTCTGCAGGAGGCTCATCAGCTGGTGGAGACTGCACTTGAGGAGGGGCCTCTTCTTCAGGAGATTCTTCACTTGGCTGAGACTGAACTTGAACAGGAGCATCTTCTGCAGGAGCCTTCTCAAATCCTGGAGACTGAAATTCACCTGAGGCCTCTCCTATAGGGCCCTCCTCAGCTGATGGAGGCTGAATTTTAGCCAGCAGCTCTTCTGCAGGAGCCTCTTTAGCTAATGAAGGCTGACCTTCAGCAGGGTTCTCTTCAACCATGGTAGTGAGCTCTAGATTAGCTAAAGCTTCTTCATTGGCATCCTCGGCTATTGAAGGCAACACTTCAACTGGAGCCTCTTCTGCCAGCGAAAGCTGAATTTCAGAAGGAAGAGCTTTAGTTAGTGGATACCCTACTTGTAAAAGGGTCTCTTCCACTAGCGGAGGCTGGATTTCAATAGGAGACTCTACTAAAGGCAGCCCTTTAGTTGACTGAGCCTGTACTTCCTCAGAGGCCTCTACCATTCTAGCGGCTGTGTTGGCCACAGGCCTCTCTTCAGCTGGAGGCTGCACTTGGACAGAGGTCTCCTCAACAAGGCTGGGCTTTGCTTTAACTGTGGCCTCTTCAGCTGGTCGGGGCTGCACTTCAGCAGGGTTCTCTGCTGCAATGGAAGGCTGTACTTCCACCTGTATTTCAGCAGAAGCCCCTTTTTTAACAAAGGAATCCTCTTCAGCAGGTGTGGTTGCCTCTAGGCTAGACTCATCTTCTAAAACTGCAGGAGCATCTTTTTTCAGTCTCCTGAGTAAATGAAGCTCTGTCAAGACTTTTCTGCCTAATTTCTTCACGGCTACTTGGTTCTGTTTGAAATTCAGGGTGTTCACTAACAAAAATATTTCCTGAGGATTTCTCTTTCTGGGCACCTTTCTTTGATTTTGTAAAAGAACTACTTGGCCTAGAAGCGACCCTTACTTCCAACTCACTAAATGATGTCTGTTGTTCCTTGTCAATTTTTTCTACTTGGGGAATTTTCAGCACGTCTCCAGTACAGCTGGTCTGCTGAGATCTGTCTACTTTTGACTGAACTAAACAGGGTTTGCTTGTTGGAATTTCTACTTCCTGAACATACTGTGGTAAATCAGAGGCCACTTCCCCAATACCTGCTGGCTTTTCTTCCGGTACCACTGTTTCATCAACTAAATTGATTTCTTTTTTCTCTTTTCTGATGGTGTCTGTCTGCAGAGATTTATTAACCATTTCCTGCCCATGCTTTCTCTTTGTCCAAGTTTGCTGAAGTTGAGAAGATATTCTAAGAGATTCATACTCTTTGGCAGAGTAGCTGCCTTTGCTTGCAGGAATATTGCCAATACTGATGGTAGCTTTGGGGCCAGATGATGGTGGTGTGGCAGTGGGTCTCTTTTTCTCTGTCATTTCAGTTTGCTGAGATTTGTCTACCATTGGTTGGCTGGGGCACCTTCTCTTTCGAATTTCGTGCCTCCCTCCTGAGATAGGCTGATCAGGTTCATTAACTTCTTCCATTTCCTTCATGATTAATTTCAAACTTATTAATCATCAAAAGTCATAGATGTACCAGGTGATTAAGCATTTCCCTTCCTTCATTAAGAGCTGTTCTATTGACAACCTTAGGAAAAAGTCATTCACAAACTATTACATTCTGTAGTATGCTCTTGTTGGATCCCATCTTATTCGGTTATCACATTTCTTGTTTGTCTCTGTTCTAACTAAATCTTACTTTTAGAAGTTTCTCTCAAGGGTCTGTGACATCACAACCACTTCTCCTTACAAAGTTCCACCAGTTATATATCCAGCACTTTTAACTTGGGGTATGTTTATGGTCAATGGCTGCAAGTAACACTTCTACTTTTTGAAACAAATTGCTAGAAAAAGTGTTTGCCTACCAAAGAAATATCAGGTAAATTCTAGTAATGCCACTTTGTGATTGTGAAAGTTAATGTTTTGAAATTTTCAGTTCTGTTCTTTGCTTTCTATTATCAAAGACAGTTGCAATGCAGAACTCTGCAGCTTGTTTTCAACTGATAATACATGTGAGGGAATATTCTATCAGTGTAAGTTTATACAACTGGAAGAGAAGGTAATTCTGTTTGAAAAACTAAGATTCTGCAGCCTACCTCCATGTAAGCTCTTCTCCTATATCTTTGACCTTCAGTGATCATAACAGCCTACCATCAAAATATAAAAATTATGCTTTGCTTCTCAAGCAGCTGGAGATACTTTGATTTGATTTTTAACTACCTCAGAAAGTTCTGCCAAAATTTTCCAAGTATAACACAGCTGAGTCTAAATTAATGTGCCTGGTTAAATAAAATATATCTTTGGTGGCAATCAGTACAGACTGTGCTGAATAACCAAATGGGAGTGAATGCCAAAATGAAGACAAAAAATTTTAAATGGAGACTTTGAAAAAGAAAGCACCTATGTTAAGCAGAATGTAGATGTAATTATATCAGATTTGAAATATTGGTAAAACTTTAAATCATAGCACTCAAGAATTCTACCAGAAAGATGTATCGGTTAAAAGATGAAAAAGAGCCTTGTTAGTCATTGAAAGTAAAAGAGGAAAAAAGAGACTTTTAAAATTAAATTGCGAGGCCCCAAATAATAAATATTTGCTAAAAATAATTGTGATTTTATTAATCTGGGAATATTTTTAAACTTTTGTACTATGTTACCGCACAAAACATAATGTAAATTAAATAATTATCCTTGTTTGATATGCATTTGTTACAGGGATTGAATATCTGTATGCCTTCCCCCAAATTCCTGTGTTGATGCCTAACTCCTGATGTTATGGCATCTAGAGGTGGAACCTTCTAAAATACAACCATCTACAAATGAGCCCTCACCAGATACAGATCTATTGGCACTTTGATCTTATGCTACATGGTTGCCAGAACACTGAGAAACAAATGTTGTTTAAACCAACCAGTCTATGGCATACTTGTTATAGCAACCTAAATTTACCTTAGCCCAACAAATAGTTGGATAACAACAGGAAAACAATAGGACAAAAAAAGGACATTCTTTTTCCCAGCCCCTAAAACAGATTGAGTCTTGTGGTGGTGATCAATGAATACTTATTGAATGCAATTAGAGGACATATGATTGAAATAAAAATAACTCTAGTTGTACAATTATTATGGGTCAATTAAAATTATAAATAAATTCTAGAAATAAGAACTTGATCTTTCTTAATCATGAACAAAATTGTCATAATAAACTGCTTTTTGCCATTAGCATCACCTTACTCCTAGAAGCAAATCATCATATGCAAATAATCAATTAAAATATCTACCTAAGTTTCCATATAGAATTATGAGAAATTTCATGGAAAAATTTCCTAGCCTTTTTTTTAAACCACAAACTTTCTCTTTGCCAGGATGATTTATCTGACCCTACTAATCACTACCAGACTCTCTTGTCAACTTAGGTCTTGGGATTTTGCCTATGTCTCTAGAAACCTTGCATAACAGCTCTTTCTTCCTCACTTGGTTCACATCTGCTAAGGGCTGAATTGTCTCCCAAAATGGTAACTTCAAGTCCCCATTTTAGTACTTATAGATGCAACCTTATTTGGTAATAGGATCTTTGTACATGTAATTAAATCAAGATGATATCCTTATAAGAACAAAATAGTGTAAACACAAAGACACAGAATCTGGAAGCAGAGATTGGAGTTATGCTGCCACACAGGAAGGAATGTCTGAGACTTTCAGAAGCAGAGGAAGTAATAAAAGATCTGCCCCTAGAGGATTCAGAGGGAGTATGGCCTGTCACCACTCTGACTCAGGATTTCTACCCTCTAGAGCAGATAATACATTTCTGGGTTTTACCCAGTGTGTACTACTTTCTTAGGACAGCCCTAGGAACACTAAAATATTCTTTCATAGCTCCACATTTCTGACACCTGCTTGGCCTCCTATATTTCTGACTTTCAATTTCTAGGGACAGTTTATTTCTGGCTCAGGTACAGCATATATTTCACACCATATTTGATGCATTTATATAATCAAAAACACCACAGGGATTTGCTAAAGAACTCTATCTAATGATTTGAATTTAATTTTATCAAAAACAAATTCATTTAAGTAGCATTTAATTTCATTTAGAATTCAATAAATCTAAACCTATAATTCAGAAATGGCATAGATGCTACAAATTACTGTGTACCAAATATTTAAATTATGATCCACATGTTTTGTTCCTAGCTGAATATATGAAATAAAATAAAACCTTAAAAATGTACATATGAAATAACATCCACAGAATCACAGGTAGTTTTAGTAAGAAAGATTTCAGTAGATCAGTGAGGACAGAGGATAAGAAAGCATAAAATCTTAAAATCTCTGTACATTAAAAAAACTTAAAATATGAGAAACTATAAAACGTCCAAAATATCACATTAAGAACTAGCCTCAATAACTGAAAGGCCTGAGAAATCAAAATTAAAAATATCACAATAGAAAAATAAGAAATAAATAGAAAATGTATAGAATAAAAAGTGAACAATAAATACACAGAAAAGATCAACACTTGTAAAGTGGAAGTCAAAATAATACCATAAATTAGGAACGATTTATATTAAAGATAATACCCGCAAAGCAAATAAAAGTGTTAGTAACTGGATGGCCTTACACTTTACAGGCCAGAGTTTCAATTGATACAGTCTGGATAATTTAAAAGCACATATCAAATGTTTTTAAATTCTTGAGATTTGATGTACAACACAGTGACTGTAGTTAATAATAATGTATACTTGAAATTGCTAAGGAAGCAGAGTTCAAATATTGTCACCACAGAAAAGCGACTCTATGAACTGATGGAGCTGTTAATTATAATAATGACTTTACAATATATACATAGATCAAAATTATACCATACAGCTTAAATATATAAAATATAAATGTGTCAAATAAAGTTGGTAAAATGTGCATACTGTTTACCAGCATTTTTATTTCCAAAAGTGTTAATATCCAAGAATAGTTATTCCCTCAAATTTTCTTGATTTTCTGTACATTCCAGAGACTATTGCTAGTGACCACAGAAAACAAAATGACTTTTTTCCTTGCCCTTATGGATCTCACAGTGTAGCCAGATAAACTTAAAATGAAAACAAGCTTTAAAATGGTAAAAAATGACTATTACTTCATGAAGAGATAATACGCTTTATCTAGAGAAATAGGAGCGAGGCGGGGGAGTCCGTAGGAAAGAGTACTTACCTCAGAAACTACCTAAAAGAGGCACATTAGGACGCAAATGTCATGTTGTAGGAACTGTAAGAAATCTTCTATAGCCAGAGGAAAGGCCAAGTGAAAGAATGCTTGAGGTGTACTTGTCCAGGCAGAGAGGGACCTAATTGATGGAGTGACTTACAGACTGTCAAGGGTTGTTCTATAATGACATTAAAGGGTTTTTAATTTCTCCTGTATTCAGAATGGTTATGAGGTATTACTTTCTATTGCTGCATAACAAATCACCCCAAATTTACTATCTTAAAAAAACCTAAATGCTACATTTTACAGTTTCTGCTGGTCAAGAGCTAAGGTATAAGTTAACTGGTTCTCTTACCTGAGTCCCCACAGGCTGAATTCAGTGTCAGCTGATTCAACAGGGATGAGATCGTACAGCTCCCTGAATGCTGGCAGAACTCAGTTCCTGTGGTTGTAGGACTGAAGTCTGTGTTCTTGCCGGCAGTCAGTTGGGCTGGCTCTCAGTTACCAATGCCTGCTTTAAAATCTATATCACAGTCCTCTCACAACACAGAAGCTTTCTATTTCAAAGCCAGCAGAATAATCTCTTTTCAGTATGCTTCAACAGAGCCTTTATACGTTGTCACATAACAAGACCTGATGAAGGAAGTGACCATCCCTTGATATTTAGAGATTCCACGTAAACAAAAGGAGGACAAATTATACAGGGCATAAACACCACGGATGCAGGAATCTTAGACATCATCATAGAGCATTGTCAACCACAGGAAGCAAGAATGGAAGTCATGTAGAATGGTGGAAGAAAAGAAGACCCAAGACAAAGCTTGAAATATCAGCATTTAAATGCTAGGTAGGAGGAGAGGAGCAGGAAAAATATGCCAAGTATATAATAGGCTACTGATGGTGTGAACAGAGAAAGAGGACAGAATAATGGTACACTTTGGAATTGAGATTAACAAAATTTGATGACAGACTGAACCTAAGAGAAGAAAGAAAATCAAGTATTAGATGTTGGCTTTTGGGACTGTGTGAATGAAAATATCATTCACTAAGATGGATGCCACTGGTGAATTAATCTAAAACATTTTCACTGGAATGTTTAGGTTGAAGCTACATAGCAGACAAGGAGGGAATGGATAAAGTTGCAAGTAGAAAACTCAAAAAGCTTCAGCACATAGATTATGGAAAATAATGTTTATTGTCACACTAAACAATAACTGAATACAGTGTGTTTCAACACTAAGGAAAAAACAAATAGCATATATTGAATTTGAAATAATATGTAACCACTAAGATATATTAGCAAACCTGGCAAAACATTACATATTTTAACTATGAGCCTATTTTCGTAAAAGAAATATATTACACATTACACATTTCCTTCTACAGATAAAGTGCCCACAGAAAGAATTCTAATGATATAATTACTAGCTATATATATATATTAGTGCATACATAGTGATTTCACTGTTTTATCTATTTTCTATATTTCCAAATGTTTCACAAAAACAGCATTTTTATTTGAATCTGAAAATGTAAGAATGACAACGATAAAGTAATCTTCTGGAATAATTAGAATATCTACGGAATGGAATAATACAAACAATTGGTTACAGTTAAGAGTAGTCCAAACCCAGGAGTTGAGCCTTCAATCTTTACATTAATTTGATTTTTTTCCCAAGTGTATTCAGAAAGCCTAACTACAAATTCAATGAAGAATGAGAGTTGGACAGGGGCCGGGGATTTAGCTCAGCGGTTCGGTGGCCTGCCTTGCAAGCACAAGGACCCGAGTTCAATCCCGGTACCAAAAAAAAAAAAGAAGAATGAGAGTTGGACTGATAAAGTTTTAGAGCACTTCCAGGGTAGTTTGGCAGAAAAGGAAAAAGCAGCTTGATATTGTGTAGGTGAAGGAAACATATGATAGGAAATAAAGACAAGTATAAATGAACATGTAGGAAGAAAGCAAAATAGACCAGGAATTGAAATCAGTAGGAACAAAGGAATGCAAATATGGAAAAGATAAAATCAATTAATGTGAGAACAGGCATGGTGGCACACACCTGAAATCCCAGCACTCACTTGGAAGGCTGAGGCAGGAACATCACTGTGAGTTCAAGCTCAGCCCTAACTTCATAGTGAGACTCTGTCTTTTAAAAAAAAGTGTGAGAACAGAATGCTGCAATATAAGAAAAAAAGACAAAGTACTCTTTGCTTATAATAAAATTAAGGATATGTTTAGAGTAGAATTGAGTGCAAGTCATTGAATGTGAAGAAATCAAGGAAATTTGGGGATTAGATATTTACGGTGATTCAAGACAGCCCACGACGTGGGATAAGGAAAGTCTCACACACACACACACACACACACACACACACACAGTCTAAACACAGTAAATCTGCAGAAGCAATCAAGAGATTGAAAAAAATATTGCCACATTCTGAAAGTATGAGCTTCAATAAGTACAAATACAGTGGGCCCTCTTATCAGCGACTTCAACCAATCATGAGCCAAAAATATCAGCAAAAAGGAATACTGAGCTCTCCTTTGTCATTACTCCCTAAGAAATATAGTACAAGTATTTATATATTATTTACATTGTAATAGGTATTATAAGCAATCTAGAGATGATTATATATGTAAGGATTACGTATGTAAGTTATATGCTATTTTATATAAGGGACTTGAGCACCCATATATTTTAGTATATGAGGGATCCTGAGACCAATTTCCCTAGGAGTTGGTCATAACTTCACTCTGTGTAAGGACTGAAACATTCATAGGCTGAGAGTCCCTATCCAAGGTGTTTGCAATGTGGAAGAACAAGAGGCATCCACTTTTAAAGGTTGCAAAAGAATGACTATCATCAAGAACAAAAATCAACAAATAGTGGTAAGGATATAGTGAGTGAGGACACCTTCTACACTGTTGGTGGGAACATAAACTACTATAACTGCCATGGAAATCAATATGGTAGTTCCTCAAAGAAACTAAAAATAGATGTTCTGTTTGATCCAGCTATTCTCCTTCCAAGTGTTTTACTGAAAGAGTTAAAGACATCATGTTGTTATGATATAGTAGTACCCATGTTTACAGCAGTGCAACTCAATAGTTACACTCTGGAAACAGCCTAGATGCCCATCAACAGATGAATGGATAAAGAAAATATGGTATATATACACAATACAATATTATTTAGACATAAAGAAGAATTAAATCATGGTATTTGCAAGAAAATGGATGGACCATGAGACTATAATATACAGTGAAATAAATAAAACATAGAAAGTTAATTGTTGCATGATTTTTCACACATGAGAAAACCAAAATATAACTTAAAGAGTAAAATAAAGGAGAGATGGTAGAAAACTAACATTTTAGAGAAGGAAATTAGGAAACTTGGGGAGGTAAAGAGATAAAACAAGATCAAGAAATTACAGGTAGCAGGAGATCAATACTGGCAATGAAATCATCTGTGTAGGTTTGCAAGTCACAAAGTAAAACGATTGAACTGGATGATACCAATGGAAGGTTCTAAAGGACAGAAGCCACATGTGTACGACGGTGAACCAAGAGACTTACTGTTCCCCTAGGTTTGATTAAATGCCATATCACACAGGGTTTTTCCTGAGCAAGCCCATGACTGTGTTTTCTTAGAACACTTATGTTAGAAGGCTTATAAATTCCTTCTCCAACTCTCTGAAGATTAGATCCTTCCAAAAACCTTTCGCCAGCTTCGTAACACAGGGCCACTTTCTAAAAGACCTGGAATCCAGGTGTTTCAATACAATCATTGAAAAAGATAGCGACTCTGCCTCAGAGTCTCTGGGAGAGGGTAGGAGCTTAGCTTTCAAGGGGTGCTTGGGTCCAACTTGTAAAATTACTTCTGTCTTAAAGATACAACAAAGTTCACTATTCCTTATGGATCAGGACAATTAGCAAACACAGATAACCTAAGAGTTCCTCCCCATCAGCTCTCATAAACCCACTTGCCTCCTGTTTCAATGGACTTTAAAAGTAAAAGCCATTTTGGTCTCTGTTGTAACTTTAAAAGTTTTCTGGCCTATTTAAGTTTGTTTGATACAATGTGTATTTCGCATCAATAAAGAATACAAGAGATTTTGTATGGAAAGCTTAGTGTGCATAGTGGCCAAAAGTACCAAGGATGTGAAGCACTGAGAGATATTCTGGCTTCAATTATTTTCAAAATATCAGGTTAAAAAGTGGTCCACTGTAGGTATGGACCGAATGCCTTATTCCGACAAGCCTTGTTTAATTAGAAGCTATTGAATTTTTGCTGCCTTTTACATTTAATGTTTTTTTAATTTAAAAAAATATAGGAAAGAGTTTTTATTATTTTTATCATTTTTATCTAGATGTTACTAGAGAAAACATCTAGAAAATGTAAATAAGCTTAGGGTAAGGATATTGGTTTTATTATGCTCATGATTATACAACTCTCCATTTTACTTTTACAGCAAAATGCCAAAAATATCTAGGATATATATTCAATGAGGCAACTCATATATCAATAAATTAGTACATATGAAAATTAATTTCCTAAAATATTACACAATGGCCAGTACTCATTTTGCTTGTGTACAAATACTCAAGTTTTAAATTACATGTTATTCTAATGTCCGCAATTTCTCATTCTAGTCTTTTTTTTTTTTTTTTGGCACCAGGGATTGAACTTGGGTCCTTGCGCTTGTGAGGCAGGCCACCAAACTGCTGAGCTAAATCCCAGCCCATAATTCTAGGCTTTTTCTTGCCTCATTTTAACTCTACATTTTACCCTAGGAATGTGGCCCAGATGGATTGCAACAAGGATTGCAACCACCTTGCTTGGACTTTGGCTGGACTCAGCAAATGGAGTGACCAGGAAGGAGATCTGACAGAGGCCAAGAGTGAGGTGCACCCAGCTCTGTGCTGCAGAACTGCTCTGAGCTGACCTGTGTCAGCTGGCCTTGTGTCAGCCAAATGTCACAGCTTCCAGAAGATTTCATAAACATAAGCTCTCTGCAGGCATTGTTCTTTTCTCCTTTTTCATCTTCTCCACTTTTTTCTTTCCAGCTAGATATAGGAATATTACCAGCCTCAGTAAGATTCCTTGTGAATTCCTGTCAGCCCAGACTTTCAAAATTTATCCACCTATAAATTCTTCATAAATTGACCAAATTGAATATTTCTCTATATAGCCAGTGAATGACACACATGCTGTATAAATTTAGAAATCTGAAGATGCTATTATATCATAAACTTTGAAAGTATCATATGGTATATGGTCTAAATTGTAACTCTTAGTTGATAAGAATATACAATTACCAAAGCATTGCTTTCTCTAAATGTTTTAGATAAATGTATTATTTATTTCTATTTATACCTGAATTGAGTTTACAGAAAGGAGTTGAGCAATTTATACTAATTCTTTATATATTTGCATGGCAAAATTAAATTAAGTATGGGCTATATTACATCAGGCTCTTAATAAGTAGGCTATATTCTAGGAGTCAAAGGGAGATGACTTAGTGCCAAGGAACATTTCTTTTTTTCTCCCATCCTTGTTATATGATGATTTGGAAATCCTCTCTCAGGATGAATATCACTGAGCAATGGGGGTAAAAGTAGCAATTCTGTTTTGTGCCTATGGCACAGTTGCTCCTGGGCCCCCAGTTAACTACTTTCACAAAGGACATGAGCTATGTGTAAAAAGTAGGTTCACACACTAGTACTCCTTGCCTGTGACCATAACTCAACTTCTCAAAGAATAATTTCTTCACTCTAAGTAAGTGTGACAGTAAACTGATTGTGTCAGCTCGAGTAAGAAATGCCCATGTAATTGGATACGCACAGTTCTGGGTGTGGCTGAAGGGATTTAAAGCAGACCGGAGATCCACCCTGGGGGTGAGTGGCACCAACCAACAGGCTCGTAGCCTGAATGGAACAAAGAGGACACAAAGAAGGAAGGCTCACTTCTGTTTCTTGGAGGCACTCCAGTCTTCACCCTCACCTTGGATGGCATCTCCTCGTTCCATAGCAGAGCCTTCGGCCTCATGATATGGATCCCCCTGGACACTACTGTGAGCTACGGGCCTTCGGGGCTCCAGCAAGCAAAAAGGCCCCCAGCACTCTGCCACACCTGACTATGCAGGCAGCCATTGTAAGCCTCCCTTGTAAATCCCTATATTTTTATATATTTTATATTGAATTTGTTTCTCTAGTGAGCACTAACTGATGCAGTGGTAATGCTTCCCTTTACTCCAATCCATAAGTATTTCTTCATTAGTATATGAGCCACTCAACTGTCTTGCCTTGTTTAGGAAAAAAAATTCTAACACACAAAAATAAAATATCTTTGTAGGCAGCAATTATTGATCAATGCAAAGTCTAACATTTCTTATCTAAAGATTTACAATCCTTATACAGATTTGGTACTATTCTCTTTTTCTGAGAAAATTAACTGCAAAGAGAATTTAACAAAATCTCATATGTAGGTTTAAAACCCAATATGCATAAAACCATATGACAAAATAGATATATAATAAAACATTAAATCTCCAAATAGGATGGCTCACCTCTCCCAACCTAGAGAATAAAGGAGTTAAATCTTATTAATGAAAATGTTCATACTTGGATGGTAACTTCTTGGGCTCCTGCTGGCTTCAGTGTCTCCTTATATAAATTATATACAAGCGTGTCCAAAGAATTGTTTCATGTATAGCAATTTGAGTGAATCCCTTGGTTGAAATTTGTGAATTAGTTCATCACTCCTCTTTAAATTTAATATTATTTAGTTAAAATAAAGCATCAGAAATATTGAAAAATATATGCTATACTTTGAATTTTTCTAATTATATAGAGGCAGAAATGCTCAAGCATAAAAGAAACCACTGAAAATGTAAATTCAGCTATTTGAAAGTCTATTAAAAATTCTTTATTAGAAAAAAAGGAAAAAGTTTTTAAAAATGCCAAGAAAAAAATCCTTAGAAAAAATCCTCCAGGGACAAATTATAAATTTGCTGGGGAAAATTTTTAAAAGGATACAAGTATCTCTCCTATCCACGCTGACTTTAAATCATGGATGACTTGCAGATCGTTTTCATAGATATAAACACTAGAAGTTTCTGTAAAAAGAATATCAAATTAAAACTCTACTTATGAAAAATACAATATCATATCCATAATAAACACTGCCCTCCACAAGTCTTCACTTGAAGAAGAAAAGGTGAAAGAGGCCCATCTTGGGGGAGCGGGGTTTACAACAGGATGAGAGGATCCAAACTACAACCGTGCTTGATTCAAACAACAAATGACCCTCACAGTTTCCGTGCTCCTTGACTATTTGCCCCCAGGGACAGCACCTTTCAATGAACATTCAACCCTTGCTTGCTTCAAACAACCCCATAGAATAATGTGAGTTAAAAGCATCTCAATACCTGCTGTTTCTGAAAGTGTAGAGACTAACATACACACTGCAAAAGTAGCATTACAGCAGCTGAGGAAAAAATATATCCTTACCAAATAAAGACATTTGAAAATAATCTTTTAAGGGCCTGAATGCATAAAGATTAAAGTGCTGAATAATTTAAGTCCTTAGATTGGACATGTTCAGTTGTTGCTGAAAGGTCAAAGCTCTCTCTGGACAATAAAGGCTGCTGCACACGCAAATGGAGCGTATCACATGACTCAAGAGATTCAGTCTAAAAGTATGAGTTGTCAGGTCTATCATTACAAAGCACTAAGCCCAAGCACTGGTCTCTGGCGATAACATTGTTCTTACCTTCTTGGCACCAGGAACTGTACTGGAAAGCACAGACAGAATAAAGAGGCAGACTGAGGAAATGGGATCCCAAATTTCCTGAATTTTGACATGACTTTACAACCATATTGAATTCGGTGCCTGGCTAGATCTTTTTAAATAAGTCTGAAGCCTACAGGGATCAAGAGAAAAATTGCATGTGTTTTAGAAAAACAGGAAAACATCCTCATTTCAAGTCAATATGTTCTCTGCTTCAGTGACACAAACAAGCAGCCATACCACCACCCTTCAGTTTGCATTCTGTTGTTTAAAAAGAGCTATGTAAAACAACTCTTTCCAATAGCACCTTCAGAGTAAATGTCAAATCATTTAGCAAAGATCAAAGCAAAACAGGCTCAACCTGCATCAGCAAATTCAAGTAGTTATTAATTGAAATCAAGTATATTGATATAAACTGAATGCTGATGTTGCATCAAATAAAATAGAGTAGAAATTTCAAAATTTCTAGAAATGAGATTGGATTCAGATGATGTAAATCAGAGTACACATAGATCTGTATGGTGGGTTAGTTCTATACATGCATTTATGTGATCATAAATATAAAAGCCTTTCCATAATTCTGCTTCAAAATTTCTTTAATAAGAGGCAAAGATATTTTATAAGTGGTATAATCCAACATGCAAATATCCTTCAGAGAAGAAAAACACTGATTCCATTTCATAGTAACCTTATAAATAAAGTTTTGGTGTGGTGTTTTTTTTTTCACTTTTATCAGATTTTGATAGTAAAAGAAAGGAAGAAAATAGGTAGGCCCTGAATATCTTTAAGAGGGTAAAAGAGGTGACACAAAGCAAAACAGATGGATGATTCTGAAAAGCAGCATAGCTTATTTCATAATTTGGCCAAGATTTAGTTTCATCATAGTCAAGCCTCCAAAAATATACTAACATACCGAGGGCTCTAATCTTCCCATGGTTTAAGCATATCACTAAAAATATTAAGCCAAAATATGAGTTTCTGATATGTAGCAATAAAGACCTGGATAATAGAAGGAAAGGCAATTGTCAGACCAATGCACATTCTTGTTAGGGAGCAGTTTTCTAGTTGAAGCAGACAAAATACCCTCAAGATCATCAAGATGCAAAATTAATACCACAAATTTTTCTGATTGTTGTGCAACAGATGCTTTATATTTATAGTCAACCAGGTAAAGATCAGTGATGTCAAAGTATCTGGTGGGACTTTTTACTTTGAAGTACAATATAATGATGACAAAAGAAAGGTTCAAAGAATAGGGAGTGTCCCATATGAGACAACTGAAATAAAGCTTAAAGAAGGGAGAACAAGATGGGAACAGTGACAGTCTGGAGGTGACCAATGTTCATCTCCTCCAATAAAGAATGGATTCCTCCATATACGAGGCACCATTCATGTAGGTTCCCCAGAATATTTTATTCTTTTTTTTTAAACTGTGTCACGTATATCTTGATAGCTTTGGGCAATTATAAAACTAACATCTTTACTAATGTCCTACTATGTGTCAGACACGCTATCAAGTACTTTATAGGAATCTATTTAATAAATATGTATTTAATGTCCTAGATGGAATAATGACCCATCTAAAAATATCCATGTCCTCTTACCTAGAACTTATGTACATGTTAGCTTAATGGCAAAGGAGAATTGCTTTTGCATAGAATTAAGATTGCTGATCAGCTAACTTTAAATGGGGTATTATCCTGGATCATCTATGTGGGCCAAATGTAAACACCAGAGTCGTATGAGTGAAAAGGAAGACATATGAGTAGGAAATTTAAAGATGATATGCTGCTAGCTTTGATGGTGGAGGACAAAGCCAGAAGTCAAGGAATGTAGTGGACTCTAGATGGTGAAAAAGACAAGGAAATAGATTGTCCCACAGAGTCCAGGGAAGCAAAGTAGCCCTGCTGATGTCTTGATTTTAGTCCAAGAAGACACATTTCAGACCTCTGACCTCTGGAACTGTAAGAGAACGCACTTGTGCTGCTTTAAGCCACTAAGTGTATGGTAATTTATTAGGAGTAATATAAAAAGACTATACTGAGTGTTCTATTATTTCAATTAATCAATTACAAAATTCTTTGAATCATTCTATGAATGATGAAGGAACTGAGTCTTAGATGGTTTAGTTAATGTCCAACTTTACCCAGCGGAGGATCCCTGAACAAAGATCCAGAACTGCTCTAATTCCAAAGTCTACCCACTTATTACTATACTATAATTACTCTCTCATGCATTGATATTACCACAAACTCAATTTTCCAACTCCCCAGCATGTGTATTCCTATAAAATTCTAAATCAAATCTAAAAAAGCTAATCTCATAAAGGTAGAGTATAATGGTAGTCAACAGAGGCTGGAAACACTAGGGGAGGCAGAGAAGTTAGCCAGTGGCTACTCGGGTACAGTTGGATAGGAGGAACAAGTTTTATGTTCTATTACATACTGGAGTGACTGTAGATAACAACAGTGTACTGTGTCTTGCCAAAAAAAACTAGAAGAAAGATTTTCAATGTTTTCACAAAAAAAGAAATGATAAATGGGTATAGCTATGATTGACTTGATTTAAACACTACATAGTGTGTGTGTGTGTGTGTGTGTGTGTGTGTGTCAATATATCGCATTACTCTATTCAACAGTGTACTGTGTCTTGCCAAAAAAAACTAGAAGAAAGATTTTCAATGTTTTCACAAAAAAAGAAATGATAAATGGGTATAGCTATGATTGACTTGATTTAAACACTACATAGTGTGTGTGTGTGTGTGTGTGTGTGTGTGTGTCAAAATATCGCATATTACTCTATTGGCACATATAAATTTATGATTTTGTATATCTGACAAGCATTAATTTTAAAATAAAACAAACCTTGTAAAAGGTTACATCATTAGGGTTTTATCCTGTGTCTGCACATGGAGCAGCTTGGGCAGATGTAGCCCATCCAACTCCAAATGACCGAGAGCGTGGTATAAAGCAGTAGGACAGTGACTAAGAGCTGGAGCAAAACTGGGAGTTCTACACATGTAGTTATGAGCAGTGAAGCAAGGAGGCAGTCAGACAGCTGCTGATGAGAAGCAGATCGGCTGCTACAGCACATCAAACTCCAATAAGGACAGCAGCACTTTCAGTAATGGCTCCTACAGGTACTGCCCACTGACACCATTTTTCAGCACTGACAGATTCAAATAAACATTCCCATTCCCAGTGACTTGTTGAGCAGAGGCAATTCAACATATGGGCCGACACCTACTGGACAGAGATCCCTCTCCTGAAGAATATTAATCTCTACTGCAATTTCTCTGTTCATCATTTAAGGTGTGATTTTTTTTCTTCTGATTTTTATTGGATTTCATGGAAATAGGCATTGAATAATACCTCATATTCACTGTAAGTTCACACAGATGTCCCCACTCCAAGTTTCAAACTTTCACTCTTCACAATCAAGTCTCATTCACATAAAAGACTTTCACCAGAAAATTGTAACTTGTGGTATAAATCTACCACCTGTACAATTAGATTTTGTGCCTCACTTTCAGTAAGGTATGAAAAAAAAAGATTTTTTTTTAAGAAGTCCTGTAGGTCTCTAATAATGACTTTGACTGAGATCTTAAAGACCTGGGTTTGCATTTCTTCTTTGAGTTCTGTGCATTTAAAGGAATCTACCCTGTAGTCATCATCACTGCCATAGTGGTCAGCAGCCACCAATGCATTTGATCATTAGGCACTCCAACACAATTAACAGCAGATGGAAGTTTGATTAATCCTGGTAGCACTGAATACCATGGATTACCAACATCCTCTCATATTTACACAGAATTTAACACTTCAGTCAAGCTCAAGTACACAATCAGGCCAATCCTCAAAAGACCTTCATCTTTGAAGATCTCTTTCCTGAGACTACTCCTAGGATCAATTCTATATTGGCTGGAAAACAGGAGACAACCGAACCAGTTTTGGAAAAAAGATATCCAATACATAAAGATTCATTACGTATTACACACCAGTTTGGGGGACAAAAGAGTCTAATATTAAAAATCATTAACCATGAATTAGAAAACTGCAAAGAAAAAAAGAGAACATTAATGGAATCATGGAGTTAGTCATTGCAAGCAGGAGCTTCCAATCCCAACAGTTGGGAGAACAAAGGGAAGAGGCTGTAATGATTAAAATTTTGATGCTTGGAGGAGAGACCCTCAGACCTGAGCGATGCAAAGGCCTAGGGGTGTTGGTGCTGCCTCAGGGTGCTGATTGTTTGAGCAGTCATAATAGGTCTACTTACACAATTGTTACAAAAATTGTAAACGGATATCAACCACAGATACAGGAACGAACTTCCAAGAAGGAGCATCCACTGCTGCTGAGCTGAGGAAGCTTTGCTGGGGAAATGCTAAATAAAGCAGGCAACAGAAAAGACTGAGTCCTCCCACTTTCTCTTCTTGCAGACTCTAGCGCTCCCTGTTGTCAGATCCAAAAGTGAGCCAGCATGGCTGCAAAGCAGAAAGGTGGTTTACTGTGTCCAAGTTGCAGCTGAGAGAGAGTTGCTACTCAACCAGCACATGTTATACTACTTGTTTATCAATTCATTCATTGATTTGTTCATTCATTTGGCAAATATTTTTTAAATGCCGGTATATTCTCAGCACTTGTAAACCATGAGCAAAAGAACAAAGTCTCTTTTTCATGGCTCTGACACATAGGAGAGCTATATCATTAACAGACAAATATGTAATATTTCTGAAGGTAAAAAGTGCTTTGAAAAAAATCGACTAAGGGATTGAATACAAATAGAGTCAAAAGCTGAAGAGGTCAAGGCAGTACAGATACAACATGGACAGTGGAACCTCACTGCCAGGACTGGAATCCTAGTTTACTTCTTACACCGTCTCAGATAAGTTTCTTAAATTTCCTCTACCTCAGTTGCCTTGCGTAAGAAATAATGAGCACAATAAAAATACAGACCTTATAGAACTGCTGCAAAGATTAAAGAAGTGGAAATCTACAAAGAGCTCAGGACAACATATGGCACATAGCAAGTACCATATTGTTACAGGGTGGTATAGTTTAATAACAAGACCTAGAAGAGCCTGGGCTGAGTAGGGAGGATATGCATATGTAAAGGAAGAGAGAAAAGGTGTGGAAATAGGCCCACAGTAAGAGACATTGAGAAGGAAAACAATCAACCTTGAGAGGTCCATAAGGGAGGACAAGTCTTCACAGGAGAGAAAGTTTTAGTTTAGATTAAAAATATGAAACCACATTCAGGAAAGGGCCAAGGATACCACACCACAGATGGTAATAGGAAGTATTTAGAGAAAGAGAACACAGAGGAGGAAACAACACACAACTTACTACCTCACTTTTACCAACAGCAAAAATACTACGTTAAAATAACAATAGTTTTCTCGATTGTAGGAACATCAAGACAGCAATTACGTGCGATAAAACATATTTCCATAACACTGTCCAGTTTACAAAATGTTTTAAGAGCTACTTTTATGCATTGCTCATAGTAAAACTGAAACTGGCAGATAATATGAAAAGTGAAAAGGGGCAAACCTAGTATTAGTTCAGTAACTCCCAAATTGCCAGAAGAATGAATCTAACCTACAGAAAGCTAAAATCAGACCTTGGAAAAAATGTTGCAGACACTAAGATGTTTTCATGTCATATAGTGACACTGTAAGTGGGTTCAGAACTGGGGGTATATCTAAATTTAAAAAGCTCTTCGTTAGAGCAATATTCTAGCTAAACCATGAATTGCTGGGCATGTGATGTATATCAGTGATGGCTTGATCACAAAGCAACTTCACAAAGATTCTCCCATAATGGAAAACAGCTCAAAAAATATGACTATTTTACACAACTATCAACACACTGAAGCAGCGAGCTGACTCAGGCTACCAGCATAAGGTCCAGAAATTCCAATAAGTGCTTTATATAGACTATACAGATTTCCAAAATGCCACAGTAGTAATTTAAAATAGCATCTTAGGATACCAGAGTTAGAATGTGCTTCCTGAAACTGAAAGTGTAAATAAGGATCAAAATGTGTAACAGATAATGTGAAACAGGAAGAAAAGGTCTAAAGGGAAAGGGAACTGGAAAAGAGAGAGGAAAGGAAAGAAAGAAAAGGAAAATATATGAGAAAAGGAAAAAATAGGGAGAAAAATCATTTGTAAATAGGGAGGAGTGGAGGGGTTAAAGGGAGGGTAGGGGAATGGGAAAAAAAAAACAAGATGAAGGATCTTAAAGAAGTCTTTACTGTTTCAAACACTGCAGTAAAGTGACTTATGTAAGGACATACATATAGTGAAAGTGGTAGGGTTAAACTGTTTTTTCTATATGGTTTATAGATTTTTTATCTCTTGTTTCTACATTTATGTTTTTTTCATTGAGTTTATTGGTACTTTTTAGGTATACAGTACAGTTACATTCATCATTGGGATCTTGCGCCTTTACATGACAGGTCTTGGTTCTCATTTTTTCCTTTTCTCATATTTTTTTCTTTTCCCTTATTTCTTTTCCCCTTTCCTTAGGAAGAGAAGGGCTAAAGGTGTAGGTAGGTCTAAATTTTTGTGTCCTGAATACTATGTCCAGTATTTTCTTTCAACTCTACATGCTGCCTAAAAGGTTTTGGAAGAATTGTATAGGGAAGAAAAACAACTCAGAATCAAAACAGATACAGGAAAAGAGAAGTGGTGGGGAGAACATACAAATGCTTGAGATGAAAGCAGGTCATTTAATCATTTGTAAAATACATAGTTCACATATTTCTACAATGATATAGTTTAACAGAATTTAATTCCATAGCTTCTATTATACCTACACATCCCTACATTCAAGTTAGAAAATGGTTTGAAGACAGTGACTCCAGTTTTGTACAGGTCTTGTGTTTTCCTCAAACCCAGCACAAAGCTGGAAACACAATAGTTACTCAATAACTGCTTCCTATGGAACTGACTGTAATACTTGCCAATATATTCTTCAATTAATGCAAATTATTTTCCCCCTCATTGAGTTTATTGGTACATTTTAGGCATACAGTACAGTTACATTTATCATTGGGATCTTGTACCTTTACATGACAGGTCTTGGTTCTCATTTTTTCCCCTTGTCCCTGCCTCCTTTCACCCCTCCTCCCCTCCCCCTTTACAAACACTTCATTTCCATATTTTCATTTTCTCGTATTTTCCCATTATTAGCTTTCCCCCACCCTTCCCATTTTCCCTACACCTTTAGCCCCTTTCTTCCTATTTCACATTGTCCATTACATCATTAGGATCTTATGTACTATTATTGTTTATTCACACCAGAGAAACTATTCGGTATTAACTCATGTGTGCCCTTCTCCATTGTTGGTGGGTGTGCAGACTGGTACAACCATTATAGAAATCAATATGGAGATATCTCAAAGAGCTGGGACTAGAGGTTCCATTTGACCCAGCCATCCCTCTGCTGGGTATCTTTCCAAAAGAATTAAAAGAATCATATCACAGAGATATATGTACACCTATATTTATAGAGGCATAGTTTGTAATAGCTAAAACTTGGAAACAGCCCATCTGCCCATCATTTGGAAACTGGATAAAGAAGATGTGATTTTTATATAAAATGGAATACTACTCAGCCATAAAGAATGAGAAATTAGATTCATTCGTAGGAAAATGGATACATATTGAGGATATACTCCTAAGTGAAGCAAATTATTTTTTTAAATTTTTCTTGGCTTAGTCAATAAACATTTAGAATCTTTCTAAAGCAGTCTACTAATATATTAATTTTCCTACTCAGTTTTTACTCTAATGACTGTGCTGATTTACTTTAGAAGACATTTGTTTTATTCTACTAGTTCTTTTAGCAAAATATCATATTAAAATTAGGATTCGGGCTAATATAAAGTAACACATTCAAAGTTATGAAGCTTTATTTCATAAAAGACTTAATCAAACAAATGTTATTCTACATAAAATGCCACAGAACTATTTAGCAGACTTGACAAGCAAGGGAGGGGAGGGAATACGTGCAAACAGCTACATACAAACAGAGCACTTCCAGTTTCCATGGTAACCACCATAAATGAATACGTCTTTTAAAAAATGAATGAGCAAAGTCAGTGAGATGTAAATTCAGGAACATAAATACCAAAGACCCAGTCTAATACAGTAAGAAATCCACAGTGTTCCCCTAAATGGTATCATAATTCAAAAAAACAAGAAGCCCTATTGCTAATAAGTCTACCCAGAGGGTTTTATTCGAATGAACAGCTCTTTCTTATGGATAATTGTCTAGTGCACATTTATCAATAATTAGAAATGACATTTTTAGTGCTTGCTGGATCATTGATTATAATTTCAGTGAAGAAACCAATAGAACCTGATTCTAACAATCCCTCTTCCTAACAGGGTATATTAAACTAACTCCAGGGACTAGAAAACCTATCTAGATGACTTAGTAAAATGAATTTAGATGCTAGTAATGAAACAAACAAAACAGCACAGACATGTGTATTGTTTGCTTTTCTCTTAGACAAAGAAACAAACATCCTATATTATTAAGATAAAACATAGGTTTTTCATTTTATAGCTGTGGTAAAAAATAAAAGAGGATTCAACAAATTGTTTAAGGACAAAGCAAAACCCAATGCCTTAGTTACCCTGTTGCCTTTCTGAATTATGTAGGCTAGGCTTTGCCATTCAAAATAATAAAAACGGTGAAAAATTATGCAACTTGTACCCATTTAAATATATACCATTTTATTTTCAAAGAGAATGATGGCTGAAATCAGACATATATCCAAAGAATCTTCTTGTAATCACATGAATTATAATGCTGAAGAGAGATGAAAAAAAGATCTTACATTTTCATGTAAAACTGTCATGATAAGGATAAAATTTAACAGTGAATATTGGTTAGTATTTTCACTGAATACTTGTATCTTTAACACCATAGAATTGTCTAGAAATAACTCCGTGTCTTTCCACATATTGAGTTTGAATTTAACATGCCAGCTTTCTTACTCTGTCTAGGACACAGAGCTGAAGAGTACCGAATAGTTCCATTTCTCCAACTTTCTCAAATCCAAACCACCATTATTATTTATCTTGTCCTTTCAGATAGGTATGAACATATTAAAAGGCTTCGGGATTTCCTCCTTTGTTACGAGTCTGTGTGACACATAATAAATACACTCATTGTGGAGAATCAGCACATGTACACTCTGCATCTTAATCCTTTTTGCTTTCCCCTCTCTTTCCTCATTCCCATCCCCCCCATTCCCAGACCCCATTCCCATCTCCAAAGTCTACATCCATGTTTCCTATCATTTCTCTGTTATTTTGCTCTTTAAATTATTTAGACTTTGAGTATCTCATATAAGAAATAACCACACAGTATCTAACCATTGTGGCTGATTTATTTCACGTAGCATTATGGGCTCAAGGTACATCCACTGTCTTACAAATGATTCCAGTTTATCCTTCTTTATGACTGAGTAGTATTGCTGTACTGTTGAGTAGTGTAATAAGGCTTTGTAATGCTAAGTTTTCTTTAAATTGTGGCCACTTCAGAGCTATACCATCTGTCAGTTTTTCTAGAGAGTTAATACAGCTCTTCTATTCTTTGTCAACTAGTATATCCTATGTACCGAGCTTCAGTGACTTAGGGTTGGCTTTCAAAGCTGCTACATTTACACACATTTACAGTCTCTGATGTTCTTAGTCTTCTCTTTAGATCCACGGTTCTACTTGGCATTATTGTACTTTTGTCTGAGCACTGTAACATGTCTTCTTATAATGCTCATGTGCTCTAATGAACTAGTTCAGCTTTTGCTGCAACCTAGGAACTCTCTGAAGATGGTACAGTATGTGAAGAAAAAGGGTTCACCTTGGCAGTTTCTTTAGGCTTAGAAATGTCTGCCCTGTGTTGTCTACTGTGCAATGTCCAAAAATAGTTGTTCTATATACTTTGTCTGTTTATCATCATCGTCATTGTTGTTGTTCTCATTGCCTAAGGCAGGAGGGAAAATTTAGTCCCTATGACTTCTTCACACCCAGAAACAGAAGTCATACTTCTTTATAAATTTAAAAAAAAGTATTTAAGGTTTTTTTTCAGCTTTATTTCAATGGAAAAATGGAAAAATTAAAACTGTATATATATGTAAGATGTACAATATGCTTTGATATATGTACATATTGTAAAATAATGACCACTATCAAGTTATAGTGATGCCTCCATTCATGAACACTTCTGTTTGCAAACAACTCAGTTTGTAAACAAAACCATTGGGCAGAATTTTGCTTCCCTTCACAAATTCCACATTGAGTGACAAACACAATATGGCCATCTTCCCCACTCAAACATAGACACAGCCATCTTCCCCAAAATCGTAAAACAAATTAAGTTCATAAACTGAGGTCCCACTGTAATTAACACATCCCTTGCAACATATTTATTATTGTGAGGGTGATAAGGACAGATCCACTCTTCTGGAAAATTTCAAATAAAAATGCAATAGTATTAACTATAATCACCATGCTTTTCCCAGGGCTTATTTATCTTATACCTGAAAGTTTGTTCGCTTTGATTAACATATTTTCATTTCCCTCAGGCCCCAGCTCCTCCAAAGGACCATTCTATTCTTGCTTCTACAGGTTCAGCTTTTTAAAATTATACATGTGGGATCACAGAGTATTTTCTTTCTGTGTCTGGTTTGTTTGTTTTTTTTTCACTTAGTATAATATTCTCCAGGTTAACACATGTCACAATGGTAGGATCTATAACTTTTAGAGCTGAATAATTTTCATAGACAGATATAGATTAAATATAGCCAGAGACACAGACACAGACATAGACAGATGGAGATCCCCAGAGCTTCTCAGTTTCATTCTCCATCTATTATTGGACACTTAGGCTGTTTCTAAATCTTGGCTATTGTGAATAATGCTGCAGCAAACACGGAGGTGAAGATATCTTTCTGAGATACTGATGTGTTTCCTATGAATGTTACCTAGAAGGGGGACTGCTGAATCTTACGGTAATTCTACATTTAATTTTTTTGTGGAAACTATATTCTTTTGTACAATGGCTATACTAATTTACATTTAAACCCATAATATACAAGGGTTTCCATTTACCCATGTCCTGACCAACATTTATCTCTTTTACACTTAATAGATATGAAATGATATCTTACTATGGTTTTGATTCATGTTTACTTTATAATTAGTGACGATGATCACTTTTTCATATTCCTAAATGGGTATCTGTATGTCTTTTGAGAGGCAAATATTTTCTTCCAATCCATAAGTTTCCTTCCCATTTTACCATTTTACTGATTTTTTTTTTTTTTTTTTTTTT
>NW_022900929.1:65814055-65902236 GCF_012274545.1 Fukomys damarensis
TTTTTTTTTTTTTTTTTTTTTTTTTTTTTTTTTGGCTGCACAGAGTTTCTACTTTGGTGTAGTCCATCAACTTTCAATGAAACCTATGTCATGGAATATACTAATTGCTTTCATCTTTTGTTTAGTCCCGTTATTCTTTAGCAAAGACATAAAATAAGTGGATCAGGATGTAAAGAAAAAAATTGGGGGCTTTCACCAAGAGACCATAGATAACATATGCCAAACCCATTAATCTTACACATGATTTACAATGAGTTTGACAGATCTCAAAAACCTCACTCATGGGGTATGGATCTGAAGCTGAAGGAATGGAAGAAAGCATTTTTCTAAAGATAACTGAAGCTACATTGCTAATGCCATCACTTCAAGGAGAAAATGGCCTTTGGTATTAAAGAAAAGGATTTCAATGGAGTACTTCATTTAATGTATGTCCTTTGTAATTGGAAGACCTACCATTTAGTTTTTACTCACACCTGTGTAATTTATAGTGTGTTTTTACACTAGGTATCTGTTCTGGAAGGCAAAGTAAGGGAGTAGTTTATGGGCTGCAAATAGATTATGCTCTCAGATAACACATTACTGCTTCTCTTGAAGAATAAGGGGGAAAGATCTGGCCTTTGGTGATTTTAGGCCTTGTCCAAACAACTACCTGGAGAAGCAAAATAGATTTCAACAACTCAGGAACTACTGCTTGGTTACTTGAAGCTGAAAAAGAAGTAAATGATTAGTCATGAATTAGATGCACTGTCCTTAGGTGAAATAGCCCTAGCACATATAAGAAAGTAGGCATTTTTTAAAATACTTTTTGGGCATAAAAAAGAACAGAGTTGCCAGATCAAGAATCATCAATCAAAAGAAAATCTGACTATCATTTTTGTAGCTCCTCCCTCCCTTGTGGAGGGCCACAAGTTGAGTGTAAAATAAGAAATGAAAAAATGAAATACTAATTTTTGAAAAGCCCAATTTCACAGCAAGTTTTGGTATTTGCTTATTATGAATAACAAAAATTTTGACTGCTATAGTGAGACTCCATTTATGACCACTGGTGACTACTAACCTGACATTACCTGAGAAACCACATATGCTATGGAGTCTGCATAATTTCCATCCAGGCAAGGGAAGAACTAACTCCACAGATTGCACTGTGCAGATTTAAAAGGCAATCGAGATGAGAGGAAACAAAAATAGGATGAGCTGGAGATAAAATCTCAGATTGTTCTTGTTCGATATAAATAGTCTCCAAGAACCTATAAAAAATTAACATCACTAGTGAAAAGGTGTATAAAAGATATATAAAGAGAAATCATAATTCTGCTATATGAAAACAATAATGATTAAAGCAAGCATAAAATTTATCTCTGAGCTTATACAACATATAGAATAACTGCAGTTTTACTCAAGGAGATAACTGAAATTAAAAGAGAAAAGCTTATTTTTTAAAGCTGTCCATAGTGTCCTTTTAAGTCATCCATAATGCAAGCAACTCTATTTCCTTCAGTGTAAACATTTTGATTCTAGCAACATTTCAGAATCTATCCAAAATGTAAAATCACATTAATGCCTGACTAAATTTGATTTTCAAAAAATTTTGTGTTCATTATATACAACAAAATTTGCTCCCAAGAAATCAGGAATTACCACATTATGTATTACAGACATTTATTTGTGGAAATGGAGCATGAAATAAACTATTTAGTTCATTAGCTCAAGTAGGAAAGCATTGTTCAAGCATGTTGTCCATTAATCACTGGTAACCAGTGTTTGTAAGCAGGCATGCATGACTGCTAACATGCCTGAGTAATGTAGAATCTCTTCATAAGAAGCACAGGTTTTATGTGCAATTTATCACAGTACTCTTGACAGAGCCTATGGGAAGAATCTGCAATGGAAGTGAATTAACTAGTAAAGTTATACACACTTTACAGAAAAAAGATTTTGAAAATTTCAAATACTCTCAATTTTCTTTTTTGCCCTATGTTAGTTCAAATGAAACGTGGCAAGCTGTCTGCATGGCCAGGTAAAGCTCTGCCTCCCTTTTGAAGCCATTCTGTTCCCGACAAGATCTTGTAACAAATAATCAATGTCCTGTCAAGAATCCTCTCCTGATGTACACAGCTAAACACTCTTCATTAATACTGAATGGCAGAAAATCCAAAGGAAATTTTGTTCAAAGTATACACAAATAGGCCGGGGATTTAGCTCAGCGGTTGGGCTGCCTGCCTCACAAGCACAAGGACCAAGTTCAATCCTTGGTACCAAAAACAAAAACAGAGTATACACAAATAATGATTTACTTGGTATTGAACTACTAAAGGTAGATTGCTATTATTTTAAAGGTAGAGCATCTGGCAATGTTGTTTTGTTCCCTAGGGTTACTAGTAAGACTATTTATACTAATTCTGCCACTTCCTAAATACGCTCCCCAATTTTAGTGGTAAAAGCTTTAAATTCTTTTATATTTTTAAATAGCAGCACTACTCAAAATAGGGATAATATAAAAATACCAAAGTTTCCTTGAGAGCCAAATAACTGGGATAGTCACACAATGAGTGGTGTACATAAGCAATAAGGATGAACACTCTGCACCTTGACAATACAGATAAACATCACAAACAAGGGGAGGAGGGGGTGAAGGGAGGGCAGGGACAAGGGGAAAAAATGAGAACCAAGACCTGTCATGTAGAGGTGCAAGATCCCAATGATGGGTGTAACTGTACTGTATACCTAAAATGTACCAGTAAACTCAATGAGAGAAAAAAAAATCACAAACATGTTAAGCAAGAAAAGACCCAAATGATCACTTCTCAGCCTTTTGGCTAAGATCAAGTGAAAAGACCCAAATGACTATATATGGTTACACTATATATGGTTACACTTATGTAAGGCACCAAAAACAAACAGCAAAACTCAACTGTGATATCAGAAGTGAGGATGTGTCTACCATCCATTGAAGTAACTAGGATGGAGAATGTTTAGTGAGGGGGAAAAAATATGAGGTTCCTGGGATGTTGGTAATAACCTGCTAGTGAGCTGAGAGTTGCACACATGAGCTGGCTCAGAAAATCCAGTGAGCTATACACTTATGTACAGTTTTCTATATGTATGTTATATGCCAACAAAATGTTTAAAAATAATTCTACGAATACAGAATGATATATATGGGTCCTTTCTTATGACTTTTCAGAGAATTGGGGTGAAGAAGAACAGGAGCACAGATGTCCCACAACAGAGGACAACAAATCACACAGAAAGGGGATACAGGAAATAAGGGTGGCCGTTACAAGAAGGCCATGTCATCTGAAGTCTGTGCTGGCAGCACAGAAACTTCAAGTCCCTGAAAGAGAAAGGAAAGCAGTGGATGGCTGTCATTAAGGAAATTGGTAGTGTTCTCTGCTTCTTAATTTTGTTTCTTGCTGATAGCAGTCGAATATTGTAATAGAAAAGTCTTACTTTTGTGGAAGGCGTGTTTCTCAGGCTCTTTGTGAAAAGAGCTAGAACCACAAGAAATGTGATATCAAAAGGTGGGGGATAACTGATCCAAATGACTTTGGGTTTCAGGTACCCTAGATTGTTATATATTTTTATTTTCAGTTCCCAGATGATCGAGCAGTATCTGTCCTTTAAAGAGACCTAGCCATACTGCATTTACTGCCTCTGGATTTGTAAAACCCACATCTCCCAGCTCCACTGGCAATGGAATTTAAATATGTCTCTCAGATTTTCCATCACTTTCTCTGGTCTGGTAATCTCTATCTCCAATTTACTCCTATAATTCCACCATAGCCTCTTCTTAAAATGAGACCAGATTTGGACACAATTCTCACTTGACTTCAATATGCTCCTTCAAGACTTGATATTTCATTGGCAGACAAAGTCCTGGTCAAACTGTGATCTCCACATATAGGCTTCCAAACCCCAAGTGCTCACCAAGCCTATCTTCTACTATCCTACTAAGGAAAACAGGATGGGCAAAAACTTTAGAGGAAATATTTGTTCTGGAAAATTCAACAGGACATTTGTATAGTATTTACTCTGGATTCTAATATGACATAATTCTCTAATTTTTATATATATACTCATAACTCTGGATTCTAATATGAAATAATTCTCTAATTTATATATATATTTTATATATATATACTCATAAAATGCCATAGAAAAGCAATATGGCTAATTTTAAGAATTATAATATTAATTCACATCTAATTCACCTCTCCTACATGCTAGGAATTAAACCTAATGCTACAGGTAGCATTACATGTTAATTTAAGCATTACAATTGACAAAGTTTCCAAGATTCAGGAAAGCAGCTGGACATCAGATCTCCCTCCAGCCTGCCTGGGCCCAGTCCAGTGATCCAGGTAGCCATGCCCTCCCGAGAGCGCCATTGCTGCTCCTACAATGCCAGGAAGGTGAGATTTGGGAAAGCAGCTCAGACATCATATCACCCTCTGGCCTGCCTGGGCCCAGTCGATGGTCCGGGTAGCTGCACCCTCCCTTGGGGGTGCCGCCACTGCTGCTCCAGTGCCAGAAGGGTAGCCATGCAAGCTCCACTGAGCACCACCCACCTCAGATCTCCTGATTGTGCCAGTCCTTGGACCCACTCCAAAGAGGCATAGCTGGTTATAAAGGGTAATTTTCTGAGCTCCCAAATTCAAACATCTTTAAAGAAAGGGTGGGGGAAACCTGTAGTAGAACTGTCTGGAGTTCAACCCTGCAGGAGGTTGGGGGGGATCAATTTGGACCTTGCGGCCTGAGGTTAGTCTGTGTAATGGGGCTCTGCCATCGGCTAACTGAGATAGGGGGATTTGGTTGTAAACATGGCAGCACACGAAGTGTATTATGACAGCAGAGATACAGTCTGAAAGAGGCCCTTCAAAGTCATTTTTTGTCCTTTTCTTCTTTTCCTCATTCCATTCTGTAAATTCTTTCTTCTGTCTTTCAGCAACTGAGTCTCTTGCTCCACGATATTGTCCATCATCTCCCTTTCTGCTTCTGCTCCTGCCCACACTCAGATTTCTTTGTTAATCATTTTTTTCTTTTTTCTTAATGGTCTTTTTTTCTATCATTGTGCTTCACTCAAGGGTCAGTAGTTTCAAGGGAAACTGAGCCTCTATTGTTGCTAAGGGGATATTTTCTTGTCCTTATACTTGCACTCTGTCTATCCCTTTAGAGTTTAAAAGTTTCCTAAAGATTGTGTGGTCATTCTGTGTCCTCTGGCTTCATTTGAAACCTTCTCCAGTTCTTTCACTTATTTACTGTTCTCGTCCTAACTCTGTCTAGGCCCCCATTCTAAACGGTAAATATGCTATGTTCAGGAGTTTGTTCACTGCAAACATATTTTGGGCTGCTTCTTGATTTTAATTTAATTCACATGGTTTAAAGGTGACAGATTAATGACTACCGCAAGTGGTCAATTGGCAAGTAGTGATTGATCCTATTGTGTTGCTGGTTGCATTGATTGGGATAAAGGACAGGGATTGATTTGACAAATTGTTTTCTCTGATATTGTGAAAGTGAGAATGTCTATGTGTCATTAGAGAGTCAGGGGCTAAAGCGCAACGATATCAGGCAGATTTAATAACCCAGAGATTGAATCAAGGACAACACAACAGCAAAAATAAAAAAGGAGAAAACACTTAAGCAAGACACAAAACAGACTTCCAGTTCACCAATGGCAAACAGTAGGGCAAAGGAGGATGAAGAAATCAGATAGTGAACCATCAGGATACTCAGAACTCACAGCACAGGAAGTAACAAAACAGATCAATCAGGCCCTAGAAAAATTCAAAATACAAATAATTTCCCTGATAACCATAGAGATGGTGAAAAAAATGAAAGTCATGTTTCAAGACACTAGAACAAAAACTGACAAAAAAATACATGAGCTCAGGAACATAATGGAAGCCACGAAGGCCCAGCATAAGAAAGAAATGGAAAAAATGAACACCCAACATAGGAAAGAAATGGAATGCATTAAACAGATTCAAACAGATATCCAGGAGATTAAAAACTCCACTGAAAGTGTACACAACAGAATAAAAGAATGTGAAGATAGGATCTCAGATATAGAAGATAGGATCTCAGACATTGACTGTGAAAAGAGAGGTCTCTCAAAAACAGTAAGGGATCACAAGAAATCAGTCCAACAACTGCTACATGATACAAAGAAGAATAACATAAGACTGATAGGAATCCATGAAGTAGCAGAAGAAATTGCAAATGACTTAAAAAAGCTCTTCACAGAATTAATGACAGAAAACTTCCCAAACAGAGGGGAAGAATTTGACATACAGATAAGTGAGGCATACAGGACTCCAACTAGCCCTGATCAAAAATAATCTACACCTAGACATATAATAATCAAGATCCCAGAAACACAACAGAAGGACAAATACTACAAGCAATAAGAGAAAAGAAAGCAAGCACATGCAAAAGAAAGCCCATCAGAATCACAGCAGACTTTTCAACACAAACCCTCAGGTCAAGGAAAGCCTGGAGTGAAGTATTTCAACTCCTAAAAGAAAATAACCTCCAACCTACACTGATGTATCCTGCAAAACTCTCTTTCAAAATGGATGGGGAAATAAGATACTTCCATGACAAAGAACACCTGAGAAACTTCAGGAATACCAAACCAGCGATACAAGGAATTTTAAGCAATATCCTAGAAAAAGGCAATGAAGATCAAAACAGCTTGAGGCCCAACAGAGCAAATCAAAAAGACAAGGAAAGAAACTAAAAGGAGAAGGTAAAAAAGTAAAAAGAGTCAACAAAAGGCCAATAACATGACAATAATAAATCAGCACATATCAGTTATAACCATCAACGTCAATGGCCTCAATTCACCATCAAGAGAAATAGACTGGCAGAATGGATTAAGAAGCAAAATGAAACAATATGTTCTATACAAAAAAGACACCTAGTGCAAAAAGAAGCCCATAGACTGAAAGTGAAAAGGTTGAAAACAATTCTCCATGGGACAGGAGCCCAGAGAAAAGCAGGGGTAGCAATTGTATTTGTAGACAAAGCAAACTTCAAACCAAAACTGATTAAGACAGACAAAGAAGGACACTACATCCTTGTAAAGGGAACAATTCAAGAGGAAGAGATGACAATCATAAAGATGTATGCACCAAATATAAATGTCCCCAACTGTTTAAAACAAATATTAAGTAACATGAAAAACCAAATAAGCACTAATACAACTGTAGCAGGGAATCTAAATATCCCACTATCACAAATAGACAGACCATCTAGACAAAAAATCAACAATGAATTACTAGAACTGAGCCCAGCTTTTGAAAACATGGATTTATTAAATGTCTACAGAGTGTTCCACCCACAAAAGTAGAATACACATTCTTTTCAGCTGCACATGGGTCATTCTCCAAGATAGATCACATACTACCTCACTGAACAAATCTGCATAAATGCAAAAGAATCGAAGTTATTCTGTGCATATTATCAGATCACAGTGCAATCAAGCTGGAGATCAATAGCAGGAGAAGCCGTAGGAACTTCACAAACACATGGAAATTGAACAACACTCTCCTGAACAATCAGTGGATCACAGAGGAAATTAAAGAAGAAATCAGACAGTTTTTACAAATAAATGAAAATGCCAATACAACATACAGGAATCTATGGGACACAATGAAAGCCGTTCTACATAGAAAATTCATAACACAGAATGCCCACACTAGGAAAATAGATGGAGCAAAAATAAACAACCTAATGATGAATCTTAGACTCCTAGAAAAACAAGAGCAAGAAAAACCCAAAGATCGAACAAGAGAGGAAATTATAAAGATTATACCAGATATCAATGCAATGGGAACTAAGAAAATGATACAAAAAATAAATGGATCAAAGAGTTGGTTTTTTGAAAGAATAAATAAAATTGATAAACCCTTAGCAAACCTTATCAAAAACAGGAAAGTAAAGGCTCAGATCCATTCAATCACGAATAAAAATGGTGAAGTCACAACAGATCCAACAGAAATCCAGAGGATCATTAATATCTACTTTGAGAACCTGTACTCTACTAAATTGGAAAACACAGAAGAAATGGACAGATTTCTAGATACATATGAATTACCAAAGTGGAATGAAGAAGATAAAAAAATTTTAAACACCCCAATCACAATCAGTGAAATTGAAAATGAAATTAAAAACTTACCAACCAAGAAAAGCCCAGGTCCTGATGGATTCACTGCTGAATTTTACAAGACATTTAGAGAAGAACTACTGCCATTACTCTTCAAAATTTTCAATGAAATTGAAAGGGAAGCAATACTTCCAAATTCATTCCTGGAAGCAAGTATCATTTTGATTCCCAAATCAGGGAAAGATGCAACTGAAAAAGAGAACTACAGGCCAATCTCCTTAATGAATATAGATGTCAAAATCCTCAATAAGACACTAGCAAACAGAATACAGAGGATCATCAAGAAGATCATACATCCTGACCAAGTCGGATTTATTTCAGGGATACAAGGATCATTCAACATATGTAAATCAATAAATGTTATACACTATATTAACAAAGTCAAGGACAAAAACCACATGATCCTCTCAAGAGATGCAGAAAAGCATTTGATGAAATTCAACACCCATTCATGATAAAAACTCTGCAAAAAATTGGAATAGATGCTCTATATCTCAACTTCGTAAAGGCTGTCTATGAAAAACCAACAGCCAACATCATATTAAATGGCCAAAAACTGAAAACCTACACGTTAAAATCAGAAACAAGACAAGGATGCCCACTATCCCCACTACTCTTCCATATAATTCTGAAAACATTAGCCATAGCAATTAGACAAGAGAAAGAAATTACAGCAATAAAGATAGGAAAGGAAGAAGTTAAAATGTCATTATTTGCTGACTATATGATACTCTACATTGAAGACCCAAAAAACTCCACCAAAAGACTTCTAGACTTAATTGACACTTTTAGCAGTGTAGTAGGATACAAGGTCAACACCCAAAAATCAATAGCCTTCTTGTACAAAAATAACAGACTCACTGAGAGAGAAATTAGGGAAACAATTCCTTTCACAATAGCACCCCAAAAAATGAAGTATCTAGCAATCAATATAACAAAAGAAGCAAAAGACCTCTACACTGAAAACTACAGCACTCTGAAAAAAGAGATCGAAGAGGATATAAGAAAATGGAAAGAACTCTCCTGCTCCTGGGTAGAAGAATCAACATAGTGAAAATGGCCATACTACCAAAACTGCTATACAGGTTCAATGCAATGTCAATTGAAATTCCAACACTATATTTCACAGAACTAGAAAAAAGAATCCAAAAATTCATTTGGAACCATAAGAGACCCAGAATAGCAAAAGCCATCCTAGGCAACAGATATATGGCAGCGGGTATAACAATTCCCAATCTGAAACTATACTACAAAGCCACTGTGATATAAACAGCATGGTATTGGCAAAGAAACAGACCTGAGGATCAGTGGAACAGACTGGAAGACACAAAAAAACTCCAGATGTACTCAGCTACCTCATCTTTGACAAAGGAGCTAACCATCCCTACTGGAGGAAAGATAGCCTCTTTAATAATGGTGTTGGAAAAACTGTATCTCAACCTCCCAAAGATTAAAAGTAGACCATTATCTCTCACCATGCACTAAATTAAAACCAAAGTGGATTAAAGATCTAAATATTAAAACAGAAACACTAAACTTGCTAGAAGATAAGTTAGGCAGAACTCTGGAAGACATTGGCATAGGAAAAGACTTTATGAACAAATCCTCAGTAGCACGGGAACTAGCAGTAAGAATCAACAACTGGGATCTCATCTTATTAAAAAGCTTCTGCACCGCAAAAGAAACCATCAACAGAACTAAGAGACCACCTACAATGTGGGAAAAAAATTTTACCAGCTGCTCCTCAGCCAAAGGACTATTATCTAGAATATATAAAGAACTCAAAACAATAAGCCACCCCGAAATATAAAGACCCTATTCAAAAATGGGCATCCGAAATGAACAGACATTTCTCAGACAAAGGAGTAAAAGCAGCAAGTAAATATATGAAAAAATATTCCACATCAATGGTCATTTGAGAGATGCACATAAAAACAACACTGAGATTCCACCTTACCCCACAAAGAATGCCTGCTGTCAAGAAATCACACAATAACAAATATTGGCATGGTTGTGGGAAGAAAGGAACCCTTCTCCATTGTTGGTGGGAGTGCAGACTGGTGCAACCACTGTGGAAAACAGTACGGAGATACCTGAAAGAGCTGGGACTAGAGGTTCTATTTGACCCAGCCATCCCTCTGCTGGGTATCTTTCCAAAAGAATTAAAAGAATCATATCACAGTGACATATGCACACCTATGTTTATAGCAGCACAGTTTGTATAGGTAAAACATGGAAACAGTCCATTTGACCATCAGTTGGAAATTGGATAAAGAAGATGTGGTTTTTCTATAAAATGGAATACTGGGCTGGGGATTTAGCTCAGCGGTTCAGTGACCTACCTTGGAAGAGCACAGATCCGAGTTCAATTCTCAGTACCAAAAAAAAAAAAAAGGAATACTACTCAGCCATAAAGAATGAGAAATTAGAGTCATTCATAAGAAAGTAGATACATATTGAGGATATACTCCTAAGTGAAATAAATAAGTCACACATGTGTAAATACCAAATAGTTTCTCTGGTGTGAAAAACTATAATAGTACACAAGATCCTAATGGGATAATTAACACTGTGAAATAGGAAGAAAAGGGCTAAACGTGTAGGGAAAGTAGGAAGGGTAGGGGAAAGGGAATAAGGGAAAACTAAAAATATGAGAAAATGAAAAAAATGGAAATAAAGTGTTTGTAAATTGGGAGGGGAAGAGGGGATGAAGGGAGGGCAGGGACAAGGGGAAAAAATGAGAACCAAGACCTGTCATGTAAAGGTACAAGATCCCAATGATGAATGTAACTGTACTGTATACTTAGAATGTACCAATAAACTCAATAAAAAGAAAAAAAAACAATTGACAAAGTTTCTTTTTCACCTTCGCTAAACTTTAGTCAGGTTCCCGTGCATTCTCTTCTTCATGCACCTACACCTGGGTCCCTATTCTGTTTTAGACTAGCATAGTTATAGCAAGAATCCTGCTAAATTAGTTTAGTGAGAATCCCCTGACCCTTTATATCTGATCACCCTTGATATCTTATCAAAAGCATCCACCTCGAGTCTTGATATATAAATTCTCGGGCTACCTTTAGAAGGAATTCTATAAAATCAGTTTAACATGAATCCCCCATACCCATGACTTTGCTCTTTAGTATTTTTTCCTTTAATATCTCTTTCACTCTGCTGTCCTTGCTGTATTCAGAATAAGCCCATCACTCTCCTCTGCTGTAAGAGTCACAACTTCTAGTGCAACACGTCTTGAGTCAAGTCTTCCTCACAGTTTTTACAGGCATTAAATAATTATTCTTTAACACAATGACTCTAGGAGGTGTATGACATTTGCATCCCATTTGAAGAAATGCGAATCTAGAGAACACTAAGACAGCAATTTAAAATTAAAACATCAAGTATGTATCATAAGAGCCAGGAATTGAACTTAGGCACTGCGACATATGAGGCTGGCTACTTCTGTGTAGAAGAATTCTATTCAGCATCAAAATATGTTTTAGCAATAGAAAGAGTTCATTCGGGGTGATGATAGACTAGGCTTTCATGGCTCTTGAAGATGTAGGTTAGAAGTAAAGAAACAGGCTAAGTTAATCTTGTTCAGACAACCTCTTTTAAAGAGAACAGTACTACATGAACTTTGATGGAAACAGAATTTAGTGCAATGAAAAGTTAGCAAGGGAGAATTAAATAAAAGAAATATTATTTTAATACTCAGGGAGAGTAAAACCTTCAGGTTCACTGCTTTTTGTTGACAAAATGTGGATTCTGATGCTCAGAATTTTAACAAAAATAATTTAATATATATTAGCTTTTACTATATATTATATATAATATATTTTATATAATATATATTAGCTTTTACTATATATGCTATATTATACATATAATTAACTTTAACTCATAGGTCAGCGAAATCCACATTAGGGACAACTTTTGTTACATATCCAGAAATTCTTTTGTTATATACAATGCAGTTCTTTCATCCACTACGCTAGGCAATCTGGTAGGTTAAAACAATTTTGTATTTTTGAAGGTCATGCGTCTGGTTAGGCCAATAGGTTTAAAAGTTCAGCTATCCACAAAAACAGAAAGAATTTTATTGTTACTCAATCAGCCAGCCATTACCAAAAGTGGGTCTGAGGACTCTCCAGGAGCCCGCCTAGACTCAGAACATTTCTCAAGTCCTGGGAGAACCACTCTGAACCCACAGAAAGTTTCCTGCTTCTGTCTGTATCTCAAGGGACATAAAAGGACATCGTTACATGCAGACAAAGCTGGACAAAGAACATTCCCCCTCTCCCACTTTTTCTGGATAAAGTCCCCATGCTTTCACTGGGATCACTACCTGCCAGCTGGAAGCCACATTTCCCAGGCTGAAGTACAGATGTTTGTGTTACAGTTCTTTCTGATGGAATGAGAGAAGGTTCATGCACCACTTCCCAGCTAGGAGCAGGTGGCCATACTCTACTTCTTTCTCTTTGTCTTTCCTTCTTTCTCTCTCCAGGCTAGAACATGGGCAGATGGCAGGCCAGCCCGCTTCAAAGAATAAGGTCGGTAACCCAGGACAGCAACTTTCAAAGTGTGGTTTCAAGACCAGAAACACCAGTGTCTTCTGGAAAATTGTTAGAAATATAAATTCACAGATTTGACTGGCATATTTTCAAAATAGTTCCTATGTATAGTAAATTTAGCCCGTCCAGAAAAAGAAGAAAAATAAAACAAAGAGACCCAGTCTGTGAACGACCTGAGGGCAGACCCACTATGTGCCCTGAATTGCCTGCCCATTCAGACTGTTCCTTGAGAAGCTATACTTTGGGTCTCTTTTTTTCTAGCAACTAAAGGCTAGTTAGTTAATAAAGAGCCTAAATCAAAGTTTCTGGCACAACTCAAATGCTCTTGACCCAACTCCAGACAACAAGTCAAAGAGATCCTGGGTATTCTGGCAATTCAGCTTTGTATCTAGTCCCAAGTGTGGCTGTGTGTCAATGCTAGTTATTGCCATAATGACTGAGACAGACATTTGAATTCTTCATTACCACAGTAACAATCTTGGGCATAGCAGGGTACAGGACAGGACAGGTAAGGAGGATCAGATATTAAAGGTTATCATAGACAATACCATAACAATTGAGCTTCATCGTGAATATATGGAGAACACTCAGAATCTTAAGTAGTAAACTGGCATCACTATCCTTGAAGGAAAATTAAAAATAGAATGGCAGCAACAGGACTGATAATGGAAGCAAGGGAAAGAAGTTAGGAATCTACCATGTTGATTATGAAAGTGAAAGAAGGGATGTCTATGACTAAACAAGACAAGAAAAATAGTAGAAAGGAATCAGATTAAAGAGAAAAGAATAAGGGCAGACAATGAACATGGCTCAAAGGACAAGTGAAAGCCAAGATACACAACTGACAGAATGGCAATGCCTTTCACTAAGAGAGAGAGAACAGCAGAGAAACAGGTTTAAGGGATTGACTTGAAATCTTGCTTAGTTCCCACATCACAACTGATCCATCTGGCAAAGGGATAGAGCCACATTGTTTTTTGTAAAGATTACCAGTGCCTTTGAGATAAAGTAAAATAAAATAATCTAACTCACCTTCTGAGGTCCAGGGGACATCATGAAAGTGTTATACATTATAGATAAGAGCAAAAGGACCAGACACAGAGAGCAAGTCAATTGTATAGTCACTGTCATAATATCGGGCTCTGTATGCATATGAAAGAACTTTGCCATGCGGGAACTCCAAATCCAGGGTCACAGTAAGAGTAGAGCCCATGAGGATATGTAAAAGAATTTAGACATAAAGGGGAAGCATGGAAATTCTGTGCCATGGACTCTCCAGTGAACAAAGTGTAGTAGACATCAAAGACCATTCTATGAGATGAGAAAAAGCTACTCAGCATTTTTCCCATATTTATTATTTTTTTATCCCCACGCTACACACTGTTATGGCTAAACATACATACATACACACTGCTTGGAGGCACCTATTAGTATGAATCCCACCTGGAAGTAGAAAACACCCCTCCTGTGTTTGAATGAGTCATCAAAAGAAAATATTAAGTAAAGTCCAGCACCTGACGAGACAGAACTTATAAAAATATTACCTGCAACTTTTATAAGCACAAAATCAAATACAAGCACAGCATCATTTTTTCTCCTGGATATCTGAGTTTGCCAGAGCCCTAAAATTATCCCTCAAGAAGCAGCAAACTATATTAATTAAGAAAACTAGCTCTGAGCTAGATGACTTGAGTTCAAATTCTACTTGAGCAACTTCCATCAATCCTTTGTGCCCTACTTCAGCAGCACATCTGTCCTTAAGCCTGGAGCACAGTCTTTCACTAAGCCAAAGAGTCTACCAAATGCAAATTACTGGGTTGGGGGCTTTCTTCTCTGTCCTCTAGCCGAGCTCAGTCAGTCCAACGACTTCTTCCCTTGCCAAAAAGCTGTATCTCTTTTGGACTGTTTGACATTCTGTAATCTCAACCTTGGAAACCAAGTCCTAGAGAACATAAAGTACCGCATAGAAATGTCCCAGGTGCACATGAGTTTAACTATCACATGGTTTCTCCAATATGAGAATCCCAGTATCTAGATAAAGTATAAAATAAAAGGTACTGATAGAAAATAGCAAGATGAGCCTCTGGCTATTGATGGGAAGGGAACAGAGAGACGGAGGGAGGGAGGGGGAAAAGGAAAAAAACGCGATTTTAAAAGGGGGTGGATTGTGAAGTGCTGTGAACATGCACCAAATCTCTAGGAGGAATGCAATATATATGAATAAATATATTTGAATATGAATATATATATATATATTATGAATGAATGAAGGGGTCCAAGAGATATAGGGAAAGGGAGGGGTTAAAAAAGAATTAAGAAATGTAACATACATGTACTAACTCCCCAAAAGGAATGTAATCATTAAGTATTACAAATATGTAACACAATAAATATGTTTCTTTAATTTTTAAAAAAGTGTCTTTGGTATGGGAATAAATCAAAACTCAGACATGGAAACATGAAGGGCTCCTCTGCTGCCTGCTGAATTTGGGGCCACCACAGGCCTCTGTCACAATACATATATTTGTGAGTTGCCAGAAATTCAGGGCCATGATTGCATCTCCTAGTCACCGGCATGCTGTGAACAGTATCTCTCGTCTGGGACTTCTCTGCTACATTTTCTGTCTGTGGGTTCACTCTAAGGTTCTGGTGCCTCCACGAGCGTTATACCCAGATGACTTCATGGCACCAACACTTGTTCATTTCCCACTTTGAAAAGGCTTTTTTTTTTTTCTTTTCTTTCAGTCAAAACATGTTTATGCTCTATTTCTCCCACTTCCAAATATACCCATCAGACTATGGAGTACTACTCACAGTATTCTATATCATAGCAGCTCCTCCCCGCTGAGTTTACCATATATAATGCGGCCCCTCTTCCACACAAACTAAGGTTTCTAGTCAAGGTGTTTTGAGGTCCCCATCTCCCCTGTCTCCCTCAGCAACAAATACTTCGGGGAAACTTTAAGACACTGTGCACTCCTGGAATCTCAGCACTCTGGGAGACTGAGGGAGGAAGACCACCAAGTCCCAGCCCCAGCTGGGCAACCTAGTGACTTAGCAAGATCCTCAAAAAAGAGGAAAGGGCCAGAGATTTAGCTCACGGGTCCCGCCACCTGCCACCCAAGCACAAGGACCCGAGTTCAATTACCCCGGTACCAAAAAGAAAAAAAGTCAAAAAAAGAGGGGAGAAAAAGGGACTGGGGATGGTGTAGCTCAGTGCAACAGCTCTGGGTTTATTCCCTAGTGCTGAAAACAAGAAATAACAAAATTCCTTCAGTTGGACTACACAATACGACCTCAAAAACAAGGACCTTTAAGGAGTTCTCAATACAGTGCAAAAGAGACACCCAATTATTAAACAGGTATCTCCACTCCATTCTACCTCCAAAAAGAATAATTAATTTCTAGGTCTCAGTAGAAACAACTATAAAATCTAGAAACCTATAAAATGCAAATTCTTCCACATACCCCAAATCTCTTCTTTGCCATGGATTTTCCTTGCCACATCTGACAAGGGCACATTTTGATATACCCAATCTCTTGACTAGAGAATAATGGAGCATGAAAATCATACCATGTTCGGCAACACTACTGAGAGCTCCGATACCTCAAAGGTAGGAAGGTAGTTCAGTCCAAAGCACATATGCAGTTAATGAAGGCTTTTCCCAACCTAGATTAGTTAGGTTAAGGAGCACTAAAATGTATTACTGTCCCCAGACAACACCACTTATACTCATACTAGAGACAACATCCGCCTATCACCAACATCAGTGTGGCTCACAACCAAAACTAAGTCTCTGTTGTTTTAGACACCACAAACCCTGATCAAAAGTTCCTAGCTCTATCTGGGCAAGTAAAGATGGCTTGTCTTTCTTCTTGCCATGACATTACTTTTTTAAAATAGCAGTTTAACTTGCAACATTCTTGTTGTAACTATTTTCATTAGCATCCCCAGAACATATTTTACCCCACTTCATAAACTTTAGCTCTTGCATTAAAAGAGCAATATTTTCTGTTTTGAAAAGGAAAGTCAGAATGAATAACTGCTCAGAAAATATTACAACAACACAGCTATTATAAAAATCAATATACCTTCAAAGTTCTCCAGGAGTGGAAGCTTGAAAGAGAGAGGCAGCATAGTACCATTGTATGAAGCAAGGATTGTGGAGCCACACTCATGAATTAAAATCATAGCCTGCATCTTACTAGTTGTATGACCTTGGGAAAATGACCTTACCTGTGACTATTTCTTCATCTATCAATCACATGGTGGTACCAACAGGACTTGCATCACAAACTTGCTACAAGGATTATGGATCTAAACAGATCTAAAGTACTTAGAACAATGCCTAACACAGAGTCATGACTTCAACATTAGCTTTTATTGCTGTTGCTGACAACCACTGCGTGTTGCTGCCTCCTAAGGGTGAGAAGATGGCCTTGGTAAAACAGATCTAGGCTCAATCCTGACTGTCTTTCACAGACAAGTTACATGATCATGACACCTACTTTATAACATTGCTATAAAGATTAAATGAAAATACAACCAACATATACTTCCTAAAACTGCTAATTATTACTGATATTGGAGATCTTCCCAAGGTATAAGGAAAAGGAAGGCTAAAACAAAACACATACATTTTAAACTGCTGAACTCCATGTGGGTTATAGTGTTGCAAATGCTTAAATAGGGAACTACAGTAAGAAAGCAAGTCAGGGATGTGGGAAGACAGGACAAACAACATTTACCAAAGTACGATAGCACTGCTTCCAAACCGCCAACCTCTTTCCACATGTTTTGATGTAAGTTCAATATGTTCTGCCATTTCAAAATTCCAAATTGTCTATTTATACATATATATATGTTTTTTAAAAAGACCAAATCTTAAATGACAATTTAGTGAAGGGTCCTGATTTTTTAAAAACAGCTTTAAAGTTATCCAGGCATTTAAAAATGTATTTGACTACCAATAGTATAGCTAAGGTAATACAGAATAAAAGATGTTGAGTAATATATTCAAAGTCATATGACTAATACATAGCAGAACTAAAGTTAAATTACTCAGATTTCTGATTTCTAATTCACTGGACTTTCATCTGTATATGTTGCTTCCTTTTTTTTCTCTCTACCTCTGGTTTAATCTTGTACCAGAAAGATGTTTCTCTCTTTTATTGATTCATTTCTTTGGAATGCACGCATCTCTTTATCCCTAGGAAGGTGAAAGTATCACACACAGAGAGTGGAATTAAATGCAGGAACACAGAAAGTGGCCGTGCTTCATTAAGAGCAAATGGAGTACACCTATGTGTAGCAGAGCAGCGATTTTGCCATAGCTGTCTGATTTTCTACCTTACAGATTCTGTATGTTCCCTGCACATGTATCATTAAAAGTTGCTGTTGGTTCACTGGGGTAATTTTTAAAGTTTGGGAGGCATGGACTAAGGTTATGACCCTACACATGAGAACTTAGTTGCACTTGAGGTTGCTTGACCTATTTACTTTCTTCAATGCGTTTTGTGCCTATGGTAATGAGAACTTCACCTGCTTTTCAATTGAATTATCCAGCTCAACAATTTCTTATTCATACCAACACTACCACCAAATGTAGGGGAGGACCTATTATATCTATAGTCGACATATTATTTTCTTTTCCTGCTTCTAAGCCCTTAACAATTTTCCTCATTCTAATTTGCTGGAGGAAAGTTTTTATTTTCTTATTTGAGAAACATAATTTTCTGGTAGGAGTAAAATTTAAAACCCTATTAAAGTATATATTTTTCTAGTGTACATTTCAATCCAAATGCCTAATATACAAGTTGAATTGTGTCCATGCTATTAGCAAGGGAAGAAAACATTAAATGTAATATCTTGTTTTCAAAATATACAGTTCAGAAGAATCATGTAAATGTTTTTCTAAGAAAGATAAAGCATTGGTTATTTTCACTGTTAAAAAAGGGCAAAAGTGAGAACCAAATTATTATAAATAGTCATTACAATACTGATAGTATGGTCTCTGTAGCCAGGTCTTGCTCCTCAACTGGCCTTTATGTCATGAATTTAAAATGAAGGTACAAACAAATCAAAGGACTTAATCTAAGAGACAACCTCTCATTTACTAGAAATTTAAATGAAAGGAGAATTGAGGAAAGGATTTTTTTTTTAATAAAGGAGGACCCAGGAAATCACTTTTTGGCAAACTTCTTTGAGAAAACTCAATCTAGACTCACAGTGGGACTTATACTTGACTCTTCACAGGACTCCAAAAGACTCTAAGTCCTGAGAAAATATGACTTCAGTGGAAACTCCAAGAAGCTGTCTTCTCCATCCTCACGTAGAAAGTTTAGCTCCGTCCAAATAGATGTATGAAAGAAGATGCAGAACAACGTAAAACTGCCAGTATAACCTACAAAATTATATTTGTAAGGGACCCTCAACTTCACATATCATCCTATTATTATCTTGCAAACCGCTCCCTACCACATATCTCAAGATGACACCTAAAATATGTGCCATGTCAATATAATATTATAAATACTTTTCATTCATAAAAGGCCTCAGTGGGTCTGAAGGCTCTCTAGCCCCTAGAAGGCTCTTGAGCCCCTACCAGTACCAGAACAACCTGTTGTGGATGACCCAAACCTCATGTGACTCCAATATAGCATTGTGTTCTAGTGCCTCCTGCTGCCTTACTTTAGCAATGATCATGTAATATAATATACACCTCATACCTCCGGAAGAGCAAAATGGCCTGCTGTCATTACTGACACTTTTTGAATGCCTAAAACCTTTTTGCTCGTTAACAATGCTCTAATTAATGTATTCGATTAAAAAGAACCAACTAGACATGAGCAAATTTAAATTAAACATCAACCCCATCTGATCAAAACATAACACTTTACAATGGCTCCTCAATAGTCCAGCCAGTAGCAATCACCTGGGTAATATTACTCTTTTCCCTCATAAATATAGGAATAGGTTTGCAGCACATCTGCAAAACAATCTCCTAGACTTCTGTGGTGTCAAAAGTTCAATGTCTTCTAAAACATTCATCGCCTGAAACCAACTATATATTCATGTGTGTTCACTGAGATATTCATTATTTTCCTCCATCCTACATAAAATCCCTCTTCTTCACATAAGAACAACTGAGGATATCTTTCCTCTCCATCTTCTTAGTCTTGCTAAGTGGAGCTCATCTCTGGCCCTGGACTTGCACATGCCTTGGGCCCTCCCCGTTAAGACTACCATACCTGAGGACCAGAATGATTTAATTTAGGACACATAGCTACAGGTTGTGAGCATACAATACAAGCTATGAAACTAAAGACATTTACTTACAATTTTTAAGAAGATAAATTTTTGCCTTGAAAAGCAGGGGAAGGGAGACAGAGGAGGCTGTGGCTGGCTGGCCTATCTGAAAGGAGACACTAAGTCTTGAAGAATGGATGGAGTCATCAAAGGGAGATCTGCCACAAGCCTGACCAGTGCCTGGAACTTAGTCAAAATCATTTTTCCTTTAAAATGATATTTACAGGGACCAGTCTTCACTACATAATACTGTATTGAATATGTTGTCTTTTTTATTAGCCCATGTAGTATGTGATGTTCACATTCATCTTGGGCAGTACGTACACGTTACTTAGAACATGTTCAGTTTTTATTCCTCTTTCCCTGCTCATTCCCCCTCACTCCATCTCTAGATCCTCTCTCGCCATTTTCTTTTAAATCATGTTTGCAACACACAATGATTGTATTCACTGTGGGTAATTGGTCACTACTCACTACATAATTTTATTACACTTGTCTAGCTTCATTCGCGTAATACTTTTCGGGTGAATCAATGAAAACTTTTCAAAGAAAGCTAATCTTATTAGCTTGCCTGTAAATGGAAAGCATATATATGACTAAACTATAATTTATCTATATTCCCAGGGGAAAAAGAAGTACAAATATGAATATCAGAGAATTGACTTTTCTTTATATCTTAAACTCAACCAAAAAAGTTGCTTTACAGCACACCTGAAATCTTTCAAAATAGCATTAACATATTTGAATATCAAGCTGAAGAATATCTACTCATAATAATGAGGGCAGTCTGAATTTCTGCCGAAAAAAAAAATCAGAAAACTATACATTAAACAATGACAGTATCTTTCAAAACACGTACGACACTCGTATGACTTTCACAATTGCTATTCTGTTATACAGCACAGCAAGCCTTCCCTTGCTGGCATTCTAAAGGGACAGGGAGTGTGAAGAATGCAATCCTCTCAACTTTAAATATTTGCATCTACTCTTAATAATTTTCTGTCAAGCTAAGAAAAAGGATCGTTCTCATTCTTTGTGTTCTCTTTAAAGTTAGCACAGAGTGAGTAGTAAATGAAAAAAAAAAGTGTTTAGAAGTGCTCGTTTTCATGCACTACAGAGTCTAACCTTGTCTCCGAGAGCCAAGGTTGATGCATCCCATGCCAAATTAAGTCTAAGATGTATGCAGTAATGAAAGGGGTAGCATTCCATGAAAAATTCCACTTTTCAGTAAAAGTAGCTAAGGTTTATTAAATATGCAGAAATTACAATGTCAATGTAACTTTGCAAATTAGGGTTTTCTTTTTAAATGTTTAAGCACTGCACTGTAAAAAATGAAACAACTGAAGATTTTCACAGCTTGTTACCTGTATCTTTTTCTCAAAGAACCTGCACTAATAAATAAGCCATACACTTCCCAAAGATAAGGCATTTTTGTTCATATCCCAGTGAGCAGTTTACTGAATATATCTGAACCAATTGTCTTTGTTCGATGACCCTGACTAATTCTCCTGCTAGCTCGATCAGTGTTACAAACCTTGGTACCCTATGACTCAGAAACATCACATTTTTTGAGCTAGCATATCCTCTCCATGCAAGTGATTACTGAACACAAAGATGTTTTGTATTAAAGTAAGATGCATTTTATTTTTAGAAACCAAGATTTGAAAGGTTTAAGGAAGCTGAAAGCAATAATAAAAAAAAGGTCTGAAGTACACATGTATTTCAATAGGGAATCAATAACTGATCTTTCTCTTTAAATAACTTCTTTGTTATGATTAAACTAATGGAGTTTCAGTGACAATGTGCAAAATTTTAAAAAACTATAAAGAATAAAAATCACTTGTAATTTTTACATTAAAAAACAATAAAATTCTAAAAAGTTACAATTACTCCAAAAATGTTAAAATTTAGGGGTGGGAATCCTTCCAGCCTTTTCAATATGGAATTAAATAGATAGCTTGCATTTTTATACTATATGTATTGTGAACATTCCTGACCTCATTGGTTATAAAATATGATAATTTACAATATATAATAATTCATTGAGTCTCTACTTTGAAATTTTTTTTTTATTGAGGACTCAGTGTCTACCAGGCACTTTTCTCAACTCTTCATGGACCTCCATGGAATGCTAAGCACTGAAGTGCAAATTACAAACATGAATCCCCTCGTGGCTATTTTTGAAAAAGATAAACAAGGTCCTATGGGATCAAATAATATAAGAGCTCAACCTAGGTTACCTGGGAAATTAGGACAGCTTCCCTAATTCTTTCTGAAAGCTAAATTAGAAATGATACCTGGTGAAGAATTAGAAGTTAGGCCAGGTACAGAGAAGTGCAAAAGTAAGCAAACAAAACAAGACATGCAAGGTACCTGAACTGAGAAAGAGTTCCAGGGGACTGGAGGAACAGAAGAGTGATCGGAGAGTAGGAGGCTGGCAGAGGTGGCAGTTCAGCAGATTAGGCTGGCAGGGTAGTCAAGGGCAACACTCCCAAGGTCTTGTAGGACATATTAATGATTGTGGAGTTTCTCCTAAAAGTAATGAGAAACCAAAAGATGGGATTTATGCTAGGGAGTCATATGATCAGATTTGCATTTTAAAAAGATCTCTTTGAGTGCTAGGGAGATAATGAATTATAGGAAAGCAAAGTGGAAGCTAAGAAACAATGAGAACAATTGTTATTAATTCAGGCAACAGTGACTAATAAGTCCCAAAACAGAGAAGTGGAAAGAGAATGAAACCAAAACATGCAAAATCTATTCTGGAAGTAGAACAAAACTTTATGATGTATCAATGTGGAAGGTATATAAGGGGCTGATGTCAGGTTTCTAGAATGAGAAACTGAGTGATTAAGGCCCCATTTACTAAATTAAGAGAGATTAATGTAGTAAAAAAACCAAGAAGAAAATTAAGAGCTCATCTGGGAAGACAACAAACTTGAGCTACCCATGAGATGGCAATGTGAAAATGTCAAATTAACATCTGGATGTGCAAAGAAATTTGCTCCTCAGAAAATCACCTGAGCAGGAGATTAGATTTTGAAATCATTAACAAATAGATGGCATTTAATGTCATCAGAATCAGTGAGATATTTTAAGAGTATGTAGAATAAGCAAAGAAATGTAGTGGGAATTCAAATGGTTAGATGTTCAAAGAGAGACAAAATCTAGGCAAAATGATTATCAAAAGGAAAGATCAGATTAGTGGGAGGGCAGTAGAAACCCAAAATGGAGAATGTTCCAACGACAACGAATTATTGAACATGTCAATGAGAGTTGTGCATTGTGAAGACTGAAAATGAGTTTAACAATATAACTGAATTTAACAGTATAGAATCCACAGTTATCTCAATGAGAATTTAGGAAAGAGGTCAGGAGTAGAAGAAAGTGGTATGAGAATGAAAACGGAAAGAGGCCATGAAGACAGACAATGTTTTTAAGATTCCTGGCAATAAAAGCATTATAGAAAAGGAAATGTGAATGCATGGATTGTTTTGTTGATTTTAGTCAAAAGAATGAGAGAATCAATAAGAGATCAAGTAACAAATCAATGAGAGGTTAAAGGGGTAGAAATTTAAAATAACTACTTGAGCAGGGCGTTAGAAAAGACCAGAGACAGATCCAAGCACACTAGAGGATTTCATCTTTCACAAAAGATGATACTTTTCATCTAACATCCCAGAGAGAAAAAAGAGTGACTAATGACCATGCCCAGTAGATCTGGAGTTAAATATGTAACATTTGCAATTTTTTTCTGTACAAGATAGTGCCATCATCTGAAATTCCAAGAGGGGAAAAGGAGAGTAAAAGATAAAGAGGAAAGAGATTTATAAAAATTGGAAAGCGTTTTAGTCACTTTCTCTTTGGGACACAATACTTGATATGCAAAATTCAAAGGGAAAAAATGATTTTAGGTCTCAGCTTTAGAAGTTTGCAATTCATGGAAGGCAGGCTCAAACAGAGAAACAGCGTGGAGGAAGGGCCCGACACCAAGGAAAGTTACTCATGCAGTGTCAGCCAGGAAGCAGAGAAAATGGAAGAGCTGGGGAGGGAGCTATGACCACACTCCCCGTGACCGGCTTTGAACCAGACCCCATCTCCTAGCAGCGAGTCAGCCATGGTGCCCCTGTGATCCATTCACCTTCCAAACACATAAGGCTTTCAGAACCATTCCAGATCTAACTCTAACATTCTTCTTCAGGCCCCCAAAAGATTCATGTCCATCTCATTATACAGAAAGCATTTAGCCCATCTCTAAGAGTTACTAAAGTCTTAACAGTTTCAGAACTTCTGAAAAGTCCAAGTCTAAAGTTTCCCCTATGACTCAAGACAAATGCTTAGCTGTTATCCCCTAAAATATCAAAAAGAAAATTAAATATGTTCAACACATAATGGCACAGAGTAAACATTCCCTTTCAGGAAAGGAGAAATAAGGATAGAAAGTAGTGGTACCAAAGCAAACTAAAAACCCAGCACAACAAAGATTAAATCCTAGCACCCAGAAAAAATTGTGGCAAAATATGAGCGCAAAATGGGTTGTGTTCCCATCTCTCTAGTATTGCCAATTACAGCACACATAGGGTTTCTCTTGCACTTTATTTACTGCTTAAGGCTTTTCTCAACAGATATTCTATGTTCCTGGCATCTACTACTTCCTGGGGTCTCAGCTGCACTTTTGGCTTCATTCTCGCAGCTTTACCATTGCACTATTAGGGACACATCATATGGCTTCTCAGGCCTTCTTCTGAAATCTGGGTGGAGCCTTCCTGACCCCACAACCCTTGCCTTTTGTATTCCTGTAAATCCAGTACTCTGTGGATAATGCCACAGTCTGCTGCTGGCTCAAGCAGAAGCCTACCCCCTCTGGATTATGGCTGCAGAGGCCTCTGAGTCCCTGGAAGGCTGAGCACCATGAACCAAATCCCAGTCCTTCTGGGACTCTTTCTCAAATGGAAGCTTTATATTTTTGCATCCTTGAGTCCTTAGTGGACTTTGCTGATTTTTGAGATGTCATTCCTTCAGGTATCTTTCCTATAGTCCTGATGCAAAGTATTTGGTTTCTTTTAATGTTAATCATTTTAGGAAACAAGCTCTCCTCTGCTTCAACTTTGCAGGTGCTTCCTTTTCTGGGAAACTACATTTTTTTCAATAGGCTTTTTTATCCTGTTTTTCAGTATAAAACTGCCAAAGAGCTTCCAGTAGTATCTGTGCCACAGCTTCAACATTGGTCTGCCTTAACGTTTTCTCTGCCATGTCAATTAGTCTCAATCTTCTTCAAAGTGTTAGGATGTGAACAAAAGGTAGACAAATTTTCTACCAGAACATAGCACACATGGTCTCAAATCCAATGGTCAGTAGAGTCCTTGTTCCTCATTGAAAACTCTTGAGCCTGGTCTCAACTCTCTGCATTTCTATCAGCATTCTGGTCTTTTTTAGCTCTGATCAGAACCTCCACTGAGCTCAGCTTATAGCATTCTGGGGCTCCTCTAGCTAGTATCTCTAAACCTTTCCAAACTCCTCCCATAGACCCACAAAAGGCTTCCAAGCCACACTGTCAAGTAATAGTTGTAGCAATGATCCTACTTCTTTGGTACCAAAACCTGTCTTAGTCACTTTCTCATCACTTGGACACAATATTCAATACCCACAAGATAAAGGAGGAGAGTTTTATTTTGGATCTCAGCTTTAGATGCTTTAGTCCATGACTGGAAGGCTCAAACACAGTAACAAGACAGTGGAAGAGATTCCCGCCAAGGAAAGTTGCATATGTCATGGTGACCAGGAAACAGAGAGCAAAGGGAGGAGGAAAGGAGGGAGATATACCCTTCTAGATCACATGCCCAGTGAATCACCTCCAAATACGCCTCATCTCCTAAAAGCAAATCAGCTACATTGCTCCCATGATCCTATCATCTTCCAAAGACATGAGGCTTTGGGGGCCACTGTATATCTAAATCATAATGTGTGTAAGTATAAAATAATATTTGTTAAGCAAAATAGAATGGAACTGCCATTGTTGAGGGAACAGATAAAGTAAAACTTAGCTTAAAGGATATATAATTTTCCTCCAATAATTCTTAGTTTCAGTGACACGCATGGAGAAAGATGGTAGTTGATTTTATCCAGAGGTAAAATTTTTCCTCAAAGTGAAGCAAGAGAGAAAGAAACTCCTGAAGTTTGCAGTTGAGTGATTATAATTACAAATGGATTTCAAGCTTCCTACAACGGGAACTGAACAAGAAGGTTGAGTCTATGTTATATCCTAATATATGTGATCGAATAGTTGAATTGCCTTTTAAATTATTATATATACTTAGCCAAAAAGCCAAGAAGCAATTAAATTATTATATAAGGTTACAGACATTTTAAAAAAACAATTCCTCGATAAATATTTTGATCTTTTCATTTAGATAGATTCCTAAATGGCATCCTTGGGTCAAAGTCAATATTTTATGAGTCTTAATATATAGCAGACATCCAAATGAAGTTAGTCAGAAAAGAAAAGAAGGCCACTATGTACTGGTAAAAGGAACAATTCATCGAGAAGAGATTTTTTTAAAAATTGTAACGATATAAGCACCAAACGCTGGTGCACTCAATTTCATAAAACAAACACTACTTGAAATAAAGGGTCAGAACCCAATATAGTCATGGTGGTAATTTCATACCCCAGTCTCAAAATAAACAGGTAAAAAAGACAAAAATCAACAAATCCATATTAAACTACACTATACACTGATTGGACTTAATAGATATCTACAGAGTGTTCCATTAAATATAGTACAATATACTTCCATTTAAGGAACCTATAGAACTTTCTCCAGAATAAACCATATTTTACATCATAAAGCAAGCCTCAATAAGTACAAAAAACTTTAAATAATCTCATGAATCCTGTGAGATCATGGTGGAATAAAGCTAGAAATAACAGCAAAAGAAACCACAGGCACTACACAAATATATGAAAGTTAAATAATATACTTTTGAATTATCAGAAATTGAAGATATCAAAATATAACTAAATAAATAATAAGCAACGAGACTGAATATTTTTCCAATAAAGAAAGCCCAGGGATTTAGCTCAGTGGTTCCACCACCTGCTTCTCAAGCACAAGGTCCCAAGTTCGATCCCTGGTACAAAAAAAAAAAAGAAATTTCAGCTTAAAAAAAGAAAGAAAGAAAGAAAGGCCCAGGACCTGATGTATTTGCTGCTGAATTTTACCACACCTTTAAAGAGGAACAAATGTCAATGCTCTTCAAACATTCCCATAAAATAGAAAGGGAAAGGATGCTTCCAAAGTCTTTCTATGAAGGCAGTTGTATTGGTAGGGTACGCTACAGAAACAGAACGGAATAGAAAATATATGTGTAATTAGGCAATAGGATTTATTGGGCAGGCTTACAAGATCAGAGGTGGGAGAATTCGCAATGGCCACCTGTCCTCTGAAGAGCTGGGGAGTCAAACAGCTAGCTACTCAGCCCCAAAATACGGAAACTTCAAAACAAGAGGGACTGTAATGCCAGTCCAAAGTCAAAGACCTGGAGGCTCGCTGCAGAACCGTTAGTGTGAGTCTGCAATGAAAGGCTAAAGAAACTGGAAATGGATGTCTAAGAGCAAAATGCCCCTGCTCAAGCAGACTGGAGTTCTTAAAAAATGCAAAACTTTCTTCTTTCTCTGTTTTCCCATCCAGGCTACAAGCCTATCGACTGGCTCTTCCCCCTGCCGTTTACTGGCCTACATGCCAATCATTTCCATAGACACATCCATAATTATGTCTTACTAATCTGATAGGCGTTTATGAACCCAAATTGATATATTATGATTAACAGTCACACCACTATTACCCTGATGTCAAAATCAGATAAGGAATCAACTAAAAAGGAAAACCACATGCTAATATACTTGATGAAATAAATGCAAAACTTCTCAATAAGATTCTTGCAAACAGAATTCAACAACAAATTAAAAGATAATACACCAGCTGGGCGGGGTGGCGCACGCCTGTAATCCCAGCAATGGGGAGGCTGAGGCAGGAGGATCGCTGTGAGTTCAACACCAGCCTGCACTACAAAGTGAGTTCTAGGTCAGTCTCAACTACATAGTGAGACCCTGTCCCAAAAAACCAAAGAAAAGATAATACACCTGACGAAGTTGCTTTCGCTGAAGCAATGCAAGTGTGGTTCAGCGTACCTGAATCAATAAGGTAATACATCACATAAATAGAATCAAGGATTACCTAATACATGCAGAAACGTCCTTTAACAAAATCAAAATCTCTTCATGATAAAAACACCAAAGAAAACAGGTATAGAAGGATCTTTCCTAATATTGATAAAACCCATATAAGAAAAACCCACAGCCAACATCATATTGAATGGGGAAAAACTGAAAGCATTTCCTCTAAAATCAAGAATGAGACAAGGGTGTCCACTCCCACAATTTCTGTTCAACACAGTACTTAAAACTTTAGTCAGGGCAATTAGACAAGAGAAAAAAGTAAACAGAATACAACCAGGAAAGGAAGAAATCAAACGATTCATTTTTGAAGATGATGTGCTACCTTACATGGAAGACCCTAAAAACTATACCAGAAGAGTCTTAGCTCTGTTAAATAAACTAAGCAAATGGCTGGATATGAAATGAACACACAAAAATCAATAGCTTTCCTATGCACCAATAATAAACTTGCTAGAAAGAAATTATAAAAACAATTCCATTCACAATAGCTTCAAAAAAACTAGTACTTAACTTAACCAAAAGGTGAAAGACTTCTACAATAAAGTTTATTGAACGCTGCTAAAGGTGTAGGGAAAGTGGGAAGGGTAGGGGAAGGTAATAAGGGAAAAGAAAAAATTTGAGAAAATGAAAAAATGGAAATAAAGTGTTTGTAAATGGGGAGGGGAGGTGGGGGTGAAGGGAGGGCAGGGACAAGGGGAAAAAATGAGAACCAAGACCGACTGTCATGTAAAGGTACAAGATCCCAGTTATGAATGTAACTGTACTGTATACCTAAAATGTATCAATAAACTCAATGAGAGAAAAAAAATTTATTGAATGCTGAAAAAAGAAATTGAAGAAGATATTAGAAAATAGAAAGACCTTCACAAATCTGCACAATTAATATTGTTTAAATGGCCATATTACAAAAGTGAGCTACAGATTCAATGTGATACCTATTAAAATAACAAAAACAGTCTTCACGGGACTAGAAAAAAAAAAATCCCAAAATGCATAGACACACCAAAGACCCATAATAGCCAAAGCAGTCCTAAGAAAAAACAGCAAGGCTGGAGGCATCACAATACCCAATTTCAAATTACACAACCAAGCCGTAGTAACCAAAACATCACTTTTCATTGCTGCCTGTTTGACAGTAAAAATGGAAGAATTTTTAGAAAACAGATATAAAATAAAAATATATTTTAGAGACTGATTCATCTACAATGTTTATTTTCTTCATATCAGCTGAATTTTAAAGGTGAATATATTACTAATAGTAATAATTTTGAGTACATACAAATATTATACAGTATTTAAAACTATCTGTGAGCTTAAGCTCCCACACACACACTCTAACTTCGGTTCTAGGTTTAAGACCCATTCCGCTCCCAGACCTTACCTCTGTGCCCTACTCCAGGCCTAAAAGCTAACGCCCTCCTCTTGGAGATAGACTGAAGTCTCTATGTTAGACCCCTGACATGCTGCTGTACTTGTCACGTTAGTAACTCTTTCTGCCTCAATCAACAGACTCTGGATATAAATTTATGTAATATTTGGTGCTAAAACCTGGGAGGCCTTTGTGAAATAATCACTCCCTTGAGCTCCCCTTACCTTTGCTGTCCCTCCACAAAGCACCTTCTTCTTGGAGTTCGGTGAGTCTCTAGGTCTCCTCTGGAGGATCTTGCCCTTCTATTTTCCATCAGTCCAAAAATCCTCGTGCTGGGCCTTGGTCCTTCCAAGCCTGAGGAACTGTCCCCTTGGCCTGGCCCCTCAGGAGGCACAGAATGCTGGTCTCTGGCTGGTGGCTGCCATTAGAGTGAAAATACTCAGAGACACAGGGATGCCTCTCTCTCTGTTGCTTTCTTTTCCTTTTGCCTGAAGACCCCACCCACTCCACTATGGGCAACTCCAACTGGGCCCCGCGATTGCCCCAAAACTCACCTTGATTCTATTTCTAAAAACCCTCTATATGGGAGGAAGAGATATGAAACAAGACAAAAAAACCTTATTTTCCTCTGCAACATAATTTAATAGACGATAATCAATAAACTGAATATAAGACCTTTGACTACCAAATTGTTTGAGACCCAAAACAGATTTTTCCAGAACGATGGGAAGTGATCAAAAGTTCCTTATGTACAGATTTTTCTTTTACCTTCTCAGTCAACTTTGTGTCTTGTTCATGATCAATCTAGACTTGACTCTAATTCTGTCCTTAACCCTGAATTTGATCCCACTGACCATGTGCCCCCACTGCCATGATCCCCTGAACCCTCAGCTCTTTCCTCTTCATCTCCAACCTGAGAGCCCCCTCCCATCCTCTCCTCTCTTTCCTCTGCACTCTCTTTTTCTCTGCCTACTACACACTCTCTTGCCTGTCTCCTAAACCAAAACCTCAGCCAGCCTCTGTCCTCCTCCTCCCAAAAGTGACAGGAACAGAGAGAATTATCCACATCACTGTTCCCTTCTCCCAAATTAAAAATGCTATGTTTTGGCCTCTCCCAGGCTCGTTCAGTTGCTCCCCCACCAAATAATTCCCTTTCAGTCTCTCTCCCTCTCCATATTCTTGATGCTGTGTCTGCCTTGTAACTCTTAGTGGTATAACTCTACAATGTAAAAATAACAGAACTAGTACAAGATATGTCTATTGTGACTCACCTAAAAAGTACTATGGCATCCCTAGGGATATAATTATCTTCTGTATCTCATCTGTTTGTCTGCCTGCAAATCTGTTTATAATAATCAACCATGAGGGACACTGTCAGAAAAAACTGATTCCATTGGTGCAAGGCCTGAACCAGTTTACCTCAGTTTTCTCCATGAGGGGTGGCTTCCCCAGCTTTTCCCATGGTCTCCAATCCCCAAAATTATGGGACAGTATTGTTTGTTAGTAAACAGCTGGAATTTTTTTTTAAGATCTGTATAAGATCACAGTGATCATGAAGTCAACCCACCACCATTCATGGCAGCAACAACAGAAACTAAACTGCAAATTCCAAGATGATACCAAGTAAATACAGAAAAAAAAAAAACACTAAAACTAAAACAGAACAAAATATCAAAACCAAAGGAAAACACTGCCAAAACAATTTTTTTTTTAAAGTGGGAAGGTCTAAACAACCAGATTGAGTTCAAGCTCAGATCTTACCCCAAGAGGTATAGAAAATAATAGAAAATAAATCAAACCACACAAATATCTTGTAAAATGTAGCCCTTGGGCTACACACAGCCTACACTGAATTGTGGCATATAACAGACTAAGATACCAAAAGATGAAACGGCCTTCCTGAAGGCCCATACAAATGTAATGAGGGCCTATCTAAAATTTTTAACTGATTGTTAACATCTTAACTGATTGTTAAATAAAATTCTGTGGTTTAATATTTTTAATCTGATCAATGTGCCTAAAGCATTTCTTTTAAATAGCTTTGGGATGATTCTTGAACTATAATTACAGGGTTAATTTGCTCTTTTGTTGTTTCCTGCATACACTAGAATAATTTGTCATTCAAGGTCATATAAAGCCTTAAAGGGTTGTCAGCCCTGGCCAAAAGGTAACATCTTTGCTCTTCTTTCTACTTTCTACTGGTACTGTGACAATTTACTGTTCAAGGTTACTTAAAAGCCTGTTATTTAGCCAGCTCTAATGAACATGTAGCATCTGAGTTAATGCTGAGATAAAAATGTGTCAGGAACATTTTAAAATGCAAGTGGCTGCTAGGCTTATTACAGAAAGAAACCAGTAAGCAAGACAGAGAAGAAAGTTATAAACATACATTTTTGGTATAAGAGGATTTTATGTGAGATCATCTGCCTTGGACTTCACCCCTGTTCATCAGAGACTCACGTAGGACCTCAAAACCCTCATCTCAGATCCCCTCATTACTGTTGGCTGAAAATCCCAAGCTATGGGATTAGCTACACTCCTAGGAGGTCACCTCACAAGTGACCTCACTCCCTCCTTATTCTTCCCCTCCTCTCTGTCTTCTGCTTTCAACCAACTCAAATCAGCCCTCACTTCCACACCAGCTTTAAAACTCCCCAGACCCACAAACTTTTCTACCAATACGTAAATGTCAAAAAGGGGATTTGCTTTGGGGATCCTGGTTGAACTTCTTGAAACAAAAACACAGGCTATAGCCTAATCTCCAAAACAATTTACCAATATTGTCCTAAGATGGTCTAAAAGTCTCCACATTATGGTGATAGAGGCTTTGATTTTAAAAAAGAAAAATCCAGACTTGGTCTATTCCAACATCTTACAGTCTTTGCCTCTCATTCCTTACAGCACATACTAATACACTAAACATGCTACAAACCCAAAAGTCATAGGTACATGTCCTGCCTGTTGCCCTCTCACATCTCACATACCCACCCCACTCCCCCACCCACCCCATCTCCTTAGCCCATTCCAACTGATTTATGGGCATCTCTTTGTTCCTGCCAACACTCCCACCAATGCATCTCCTTTCAGAGACTACCTACCTCTCTTCTTTCTAATTCACCATCTTTTGAAAAACTTCGCTAAAATTTCACTTTCAAACCCTAATGACAACCCCACTCCCTTATCAGTCCTGCAAAGAGATACGTTTACCTCAAAACACTCAACCCCCCCAACCCTTAAAGCCAAAATCACAAGGATCCTATACAGTTATCCTTACCATACCAACAGTCACAAAGTTTTTGAGTCTTCTCTCTTAAATCCATTTCTCCAGATTAAAATTCATCTCAAAATAAAAAACAAAAACCTTTTCCCCATAGGTGAAATTCCAAATTCCTGACTCCTACATCTCTCTGCCTCACAACCACCTGAGAAAAAAACTAATCAGCATGACCACACCATGAGATAACTCATGACCAGTTCCCCACTATTCTATAACCTTATTCTCCTGCTCGTCAAAGACCATAAACTGGAGATTTCATAGATTTTTTCCCTTGGGGGAGTACCTCAAGGGATGAGATAAGTGGTCTAATAAAGTCTAGACATAAGTCATCCTGGTGGGTGACCAAGATCTCCAGACCCATCCTTTCCTGAAAGCATTCTTTATTCTTTTCATATACACTATACACTTGTTACATGACTTGCTTCCCCACTGGAGCAATACTGCTTCAGTGGCTACCCTTCTAATCTTATTGATTGATCATAATTATGTCCCACATTACACCCACCTCGTGATTTTGCTCTATAAAATTTCCCCTGTGAAATGGAGTCCCCAGGAAACCCACTTGGGCCCCCTACTGCCTCTCAGGAGTTTAAATCACTCTCTCTCTCTCATTAAATATTTCCTACTCTTAACTTCTATTGTTCCTTAGAATTCTTTTTCCAATTTTGGGGAAAACAAACTCAGTGTATCTGACATATAACAGGTTGGGAGTTACATTATTTCCCCTACATCATTTAGAGATCCTATATGTGTTCCATCTTGATCTGGAGAAGTGAGCCAAGCCCTTCATTTCCAGGACCCAGGCTTCTTCATAATACCTCTTCTCGATACACCTTATGACTTACCTTTTCCATTCAGGAAATATTTCCTTTCGATGTCTTCCCAGTAACTGGACAAGGACATATACTTTAGCCTATTCATCTCCCAGTATCAGTGTGGCCTTCCAACCACCAGTCTCTCCCCATCCCCATCACTGACTACATCTACCAAGAAAGAGCAGTCACTCTAATCCCCTAACAACATTAGACACATCACAGAAGTGGACACCAGGATCAAGAGAACGAACCACTTCTCTCACCTTCTCCCGAAGCTTATGACAGAACCTAGAGGAGAGTTTCAGCTAAATCTCACAATGCCAAAGCAAGATCCAGGACCAGTGAAATCATTCCCATATTGTACCATGTCATGATAAACAATAGTCCGAAAACTTCACCCAACACCCAGTGGACAACATCCTTCTACTCAAAAGAGAGAGGGAGCCAACAAAAACATAGATACTAACAAATTCCTCATGGGGTGGGGAAACCCTGAACAACATCCCAACACAGGAGAAAATAGCCAAAAAAAAATATAATGGCCCATTTAGAATCTTCCCTTTCTAGTCCCCAACAATGATCTCAATTTTTTATTTTATTTATTATTATTGTTTTTTCCCTTTTCCTCCTAGCAGCCTAACTTCTACTCTAGGTTTAAAGTGAGCTAAATTCCTCATTTTATTCCCTGGCCCAAGCTCTGTCCCCTGTCCCAGGCTTAAAACCTCCTGCTGTGAGTCTGGGGACAGGCTGAAGTCTCTGCCTGAAAACATTGGCTAATAAATGAATAAATAATAATAAATAAAATTAAACTTCAATAAATAAATGCTAATAAATCTTTCTGCCTCAATAGGTTTTTCTCCAGTCTTACAGGATCCATATTCCTAAACCATATTTTCTTTTCATTGAGTTATTAGCACCTTTTAAGTATACGTATAGTTACATTTATCATTCAGATCTTGTACCTTTACATGACAGTTCTTGGTTCTCATTTTTTTCCCCATACCCCTGCATATGTTGACTCACAATAACCCTCCAAAACCATTTAAATTTTTCCATCTTTTTAAAAAGTTTTTTTTTCAATGGGAGTGAAAGATGAATCTTGATGAACCATGTCTGCCATTAAATACAAGTTGCTGCAAGTTGTATACATTCTACTTGGAAAGACAACAAAAAGTTATTGAGAGCAACTGACAAAGCAACACCTTCATGAATACAAATATTAAACTTAAGCCAGAATGATTCTCAAGTAAATGTGAAGGAAAATAAGAAAATTCTTGATGGGTCACCTAACTGGATCATCTTCTCTTCCCTGGTCTCTTCCTTAGAAGTTCTAGGGAACTTCTCTTCCCTGGCCTCAAACCACCTCCCTGTTCTGTTCTCTCTCTCTAATTGATCATTCCAATTCCCTACACCAAAATCTCAATAGTCTCCCTATTACTTTTGTTTTGGGTAATAAAAGCCATTTTTCTGATTCATTAATTTGTCAGTCTTACTAGGCTCACTGTGCCTTTTGGAAAGAACAGGACAAACAATTTGCTCCCAGACATTTTTCTTTTCTGATATAAGAAAATGATCTGCTGAAAGCCTTCCAGAGGGAGGAAAAATATTCAGAAAAAGAAAACTAACTGCATTTTCACCAAAGTGGTAAAATCTAGTATTTCCTAGCCTAAATTTTTCTTCTTCTTAGACATTATATGTACGTTTGTGATTAGTATTCTACTTGTAATTTGACTAAATATTCTATTTGCATGTCTAATTATTCCACTGTACAATGGTTAGACTCCTTTTCTAGAATGGGATTATCTTTCAAATTTCTCTTAGAGTTTGAGTCATGCATTCCGTAAAACTTATAATTAACTTCCTACTAATGACCTCAATAATAAGGGATAAAATTTAAAAAAGGGGATAGCAACCAGAGTACTAAGATGGGAAGAAAAAATAAATGAAAGAAATGATGTGGCTATTAGATATTTTGGAAATCTCTGGTATCTGCTCACATAGAAACTAGAAAGCCTATAAGTAATTCACACATGTGTAAATACTAAATAGTTTCTCTGGTATGAAAAACTAAAAGTGTAAATAAGATCCAAATTGTAAAACTGACAATGTGAAATAGGAAGAAAAGGGCTAAAGGTATAGGGGAAGTGGGAAGGGGAGGGGAAAGTTAATAAGGGGAAAGAAAAAATATGAGAAAAGGAAAAAATGGAAACAAAGTCTTAGTAAATAGGGGAGGGTGGAGGGGGTGAAGGGAGGGCAGGGACAAGGGGAAAAAATGAGAACCAAGATACATCATGTAAAGGTACAAGATCCCAATGATAAATGCAATTGTATTGTATACTTAAAAAGTACCAATAAACTCACTTTTCAAAAAAGAAACTACAAAGCCTGACCATTAAAAGAAATAAGCAAAGTATTTTTTACTCCATTGTATGAGTGGTTGCTTACCTGGCTGTTTAGCTGACACCATAGCTTAGTGGCCGTAATTGTCAGCTGAGCACACCTGCTTCAGTTATTGCTCTTAATGCCGGAGGAGACTCTCTATTCATTTGTATACCTTGGTGCTTTGAATCATTAATAAAACTAATAGGGAAAACTAAAGACAAAGATTAAAAAGAATTGCATTTAGCTAAACAGCAGGTAGTCCATATAAATACACACTAAATTAACAATGTCAGAAAGCTGTGGTTCTGGCTGTGGCTCCTCAGTGGTTGAATTCCCACTCTGTGTCAAGTGCTACAAAGTTCACGGATTCACCCTGCTGCTCATGTTAACTCTATTTTCATTGTCCTTTTCTCCAAGCATCATTCACTTCTGCATATCTGTTCTCCTTTCATATTCTAGTTGCGGAGAAATTCCTGAAAGCTCTCTCCTTGAATATAAAGATACTAGGGACTGCATACTCGGAAAGATCACTAATTTTAGATAAAACATTGATTTTTAAATCCTAGATTTGGTTCTAATAACACTGTCTTAAACTTCTTCAGTGAGAATGAAAATAAGAATAGGACCCTATTCATAGAATTGTTTAAGGACTAAACGTGACAATAAGTATATGTAAAATACATAGAATATAGTAAAAATTCAATAAACGGGTTTTTTACTAAATCGAAACATTCTCAAAATCCTAGAATTTTTCTTTTTTTGCACCGGAGATCACACTCAGGACCTCCCACTTGCACAGCAGGCAACAGCACCACTGAGCTAAATCCCTGGCCCAGATCCTAAAATCTTAATCATTTTATTCCCCGCCACTTCTGAAGTCCAGATTCCAAGGGTACCACAGAATGTCTGCATATTCGATGCAGATCTGCTCTTGTACCAATCACCGGTTTCTGGGGGAGGGGGATTCGCGTATTTCACACTCAGTTCCTGGATCTTTCCCCGTGCCCTACTCAGTGTCTTACTTCAGTATTTCTATTTTTGTCCCTTTTTCCTAATCTAGTTTATCAAAAAGAAATTTTCCAAAGAAAGAGAATACCCGCATTCAGAACTTCATCTAACCGGCTCACCTGAAGGTTAATTTTATCTAACTGCTATACAAAGGTTACAAAATAAGCAAAAACATATACCCTTTTATGGAAATAAAACCTCCTATGTGACACCACATAACATTTGTTGTTTTTTTCCACATATCTACTCGGGCATTCCCCTGATCTCCCACAGAGAGTCTATAAAATAGTTCAAAGGTTCTGTAGAGAAACAATTCTCTAGATATTTGTATATAGAAACATTAATTTGAGTGAAGAGTTTGAAAACGGGAAAAGGTGCATAGCTCTTCATATATAACCTTTCAGTAAATTTAAAAATATGTACAGCACAATGAACCATATTTGTAAGAGTATATACTAAAAGCACACTAGTGCCTACAGGGAAGAAGGAAATGGAAACACAAATCATAGATAAAAAAAGAAAAGAGCAGACTTCCACAGATGAATTATGCTAAATATCAGTAAGTACAGCTATTTTAAGTACCAGTTAAAAAGATAAATTATCTTAAGAAAGATTATTCAAGTAAATTACTCATGTTAGGCTAGGCTCTGCTGCAGTAACAAAGTCGGCACATGATAATATTACTTTTATTATTACTATAAAGGTGATATTTTAGAAGGTGAGTTAAATATGAAAGCTTTTGGACCCCATAAAACCAACCACAGAATTAGACATATTTACCCAGTGGTTGGTGTCACTGGATTCTTCAGACTTTCTGACTTGGAAGAGCATAATTATAGAAAAAGAACACACACTGAGAAGGTTAGAATGGCGCCTCCCTTCTGAGCAGCGAGCTCCAAAAGAGAAGGGAAAGAGGTAGATGGGTTAAATTTCAAAGATTCAGTTTGACATTCAGAATTCACCAATCAAATTAAATCATCTTTTTTTGTGGAAGAGTAGGGGAGTGGAGAGAAGACAGGACTGTTAACCTACGGAACCCCTCTTCACAGAGAAGGAAGTATGAGGAGAGAGGATTCCCATCGTCCTCCCAACACTCAGTAAAACACAACAAAAGCCTGAAAAAATCTTCGGCCATATCCTTTCGGCCATTTTAAAAAACTACCTCCCTCCCCTGAGTTTTGACCTTTAAAATAGCTAACTTTATTTGAACAAACTAAAGATATTTTTCACTTCTAAATCACATTTTTTGTATCCTACAAATCTTATAATCATTACATACATTTTTCTTTCCTTTCTGAAAGTTTGTTCAGGGTACTTGTTACTTGCCCTCTAAGACCTTACTAAGTCACTTTATTTCCCCTACAAAACAAAATGAAAAATGGTTTAGGCTACTAACAAAGTCCATAACTGGTTGCAACTAAAGCTATATTAGGATGTACAAGACACAACACATTTCATAGGAAACGCTGAACAGCATGCAAACTTCATGTACACTTTAAATATCTTGTTTCTATTCAGTTGTCTTTTCAAAGAAAAAACTGAATCTATTCAGATAAAGCTAACAATATAAAAGAAGGACACACACAAAGAAAAATCCACTTTCTTTAGATGTGCTTTGGGCCAGAAATTAAGATTAGAATTGAAAAACACACTTTAGATAGTGTTCACCATCCTATTCCCCGCCACTATACAGTTTAGCTTGCTCAAATGTGAAAATATTTCTTTTAAAATATGCACATATGCTGTCACGTATCTCAAGCTATTTTTCAATCATCAGCTTTTACTTGGTTTAAGGAAGAAGGTGTAATAAATGTGGCAATATTGTCAGATATTTCTGATACTGAAAACAATGAATCTATTTCATAGTTGATGTGTTATGAATGCGCAATTTATATTTAAAACAGAGAATTCTGTTCCTTTACATTTATTTAGTGGGTATCTCCATGGCAACTGAGTACTTTCACAAAGCCTAATATATGAGACAGAAGGAAAAATTCGAAGAAAAAAGAAAAATCTTATAGTTTCTGTGTTTTGCACACTGAAACAAAAACTTTTGAGTTGAGACATATTTGCGAAGAAAAAAAAAAAAGATCCAGGAAACAATATGGACAAGAACCACCTCTTTCTGTGTGTAAAGATCCCATCCTGGTAAGCCTATGTTCTAGGGAAAAGCCTTGTCAAAAAGACTAAATCAATCTCATCACAGCAAAGGTCACAGAAATAATCTCACCAAATCCTCTTGTTCTGCAGATGAGGCCCCTGAAACCTAGTCAGGTGGCCTGAACTCTTTGGGGTCACACAACCAGTTTGCCACAAGCCCTACCTCTGCTCAAAGCCAGGTGCCCTAGTCTTCCTCTCCTTCCACACAGTCACATTTCGGATATCCTGTTTTTACCACCTGTCGTCATTAAAACACTACTTGGACTCCAAGGTCTTTGACTCTGGTCAGAACACACTGAATTTCTTTAAAAGCTGGTTAAAAAAAAAAAAGAAAATCTTAACAGTATCAATCAAAAAGTGAAAATGCTAGTATAAAACATAATGGATCGGATATTTTAAAATCTATTTATGAAAAATGTCATCAACCATGAAGGGACTCCGATTTTATCCTAGTTGCTACGTGACAGATTACACAACCAGTTTCACGGATGCTGGTCAAAGACACAGCCTTCTGTATCTGAAACAAAAGGCGGTTTATTCATCACAGCAGTAGCTAGACCGTCAGCACTGGCATGATGCCCCCAAGTCTCAATTCCCAACGGCAGTGTGAAGTGGGCCGCTGATGTTTGCATATATGGCACGTGGTCACAGATGAAGAATCCTAAACTTAGAAAATCCAAGTATTTTATAATGGATACTGAGTCTCTACCTAATTTTTGTTCAGAAGGGAGACTTTATTTTTACTATACAAGATGCAAAATAAAACCTTTTCTTTGCTCCAGGGGTCAATTCTCATATATTCTCTGTCTCCCAAGGCTGCATGCCTTACAAATGCATATGAATAAATAGTCCAGAGCAAAGTCAGCAAGTGCCTTTGCTCGCAGAAATGTAAGAGACCTTTAGAGAACTGTCCTGAAACAATTAACCTGTCCCATTGCTATGTTATCTTAGCCCCTGAGAATTTTCCCATGAATACACTATGTTGGGGCGCAAGAGGACAGACAGCCAAAGCGCTGACTCCAAGTCCCAGAATGCTGGTTCTCACTGGGGCACAAGAGTCCCGAAGACGAAGTGCTGGAGCCAAGTCTCTTGACCTACAAGAAACCCCCTAATCTCTTCTTTATTCCTGTTTCCGGTTTACACTCCCTTTTAGTCATAAACAGATGTTTTATCTAGATGTTATGTCTTTAGTTTGAACAATGTATATCTGCTCGTGACTGCTGTTAATCACTGCTCATGACTGCTGTTCATCATCAAACCGCTGTGATCATGCTTGTGTGTGTGGCCTTGAAACTGTACTATAAAGACCCTGGGTAAGAAATCAACTTTGTCATTAGCCATCAGCTTTTGGTCATTCATTGTGTCCGTGGTCATCTCCCCGAGTCCCCTCCTCTAGAAGGAGACCTCAACAACACTACACTAATCATGATGATTAAACTGACTAATTGAGACCAAGCACTGTCTCTGGCATGATTTTTGTTGACAAAACTGAAACACCGCCATTTGTTTATATATTTCCTATGGCAGGTTTTACATTCAGTAACAGTGTTCATCATACCTCAACTATCAGCCCATTGCAGAGAGACCTTTGTGATGAAAAGCAAATCACTGTGCATCTTGCAAATGGTGTGAAAAGCCTACTGCATGACAAAATTAGTTTCAATTACCACACTGATGTGACTGGAGTGACCTTTGGCCCCCAAGATGAAAATGTTTATGATTGGGACTTTAGAAACATTTTCCAATCTCTGACCCCCCCCCCAAAAAAAATTCTACATTTGGAAACTAGATGGCTTTCTCCGTTTATGTATTTATCTTTTTATCGGATCCAATGGATTAATAGAGGATAACGCATTTTTAAGTTACATAGGCCCTGCCTTTGTCTGTACAGAGAAAGAATAAGGTAATTTTATATCTGTCACCACTCTGGCTAATGAATTGAGGTTGATGTGAGTGTTCTGAGTTGAGGTGGTATTATCGATTACTTAAATATCTCCTGATGATCACACCTAAGGTACAAGTCATTGTATTTTTTAGGATACTAATTTAGTGCCTAGTTTTCCCACAAAATGTGTATCCCTAAACATACATGAAAATAGGTGTTACTTACAATTTTGATGACTGCTAAGAAATTCCTACATCAGAAGATAAAGGTTGACAATCACAGTCACTATGGTTTCTGAGCTTGATGGTTAACTTAAGGCAATCACTTCAATTAGAATAACTGAGTTTAGTCCTTGCTTTTGCAGGGACTGCAGTGAGTTCGACTTGTCACATTAGTCCCCACTAACAAGTGGGTGGCATTCATCTATTCCTTAAAATTAATGAGTGATAGCTACGGGAACAAATGAGGGAAAGATATCGAAGTTGATGATAGTTGAAGATTCAGGTGTTGAGATCAGCCTCCGATTTTTAATAGACTTCTCAGTAAAGTGAAGAACAATGGTGATCAAATTGTGGGCAGCCATCCGGTCAAGAAGGGCAAACCAGAAATTAGTTAAATTAACACCATTTCAAGAGTTTGAGAGAGCCGCCCCAAGGAATTATCCTGTGTGAAAGAGTCCTGGAGTAGTTGCTAACATGTAAGATCATGAATGTGTCCTCCTTAGTATTGCTCAAAAAACAAGGAACAGGGTTGTTCTTCTTCCACAGCCACAGCAAACTGTATGTCCCACTCCCGTAGCTATGACTTTACTTTCTCTCTAGTCACCCATTATTGAAACTCAGATCTTCTGTGAGAAGAATAAGATGCAAGAGAGATAGAACAGTTTTATAAAACTTACAAAAACCTAGGATGTCTACATCATGTAGTCACACAGACCACAATGGGAGAATTCATAGTATTTTATTCCACAAAGTGATCATTGTCCATATGGTCTAAGACCATGTTAATCAAACAGAGACTCCAAGTGGCTGAATCAAAGTTTAGTTTGAATCCCTTAATGCCTCTTTTGGTTGGCCTGCCACAAAAAATGTGTAACAGCAAAACTGTTCTGGGATTGTCATTTAGATAAAGAAAGAAATATCACATCCAGGAATAGTCATGGCAGAACTTGTATCTTTCAGAAGAGGTATATATATATATATATAGCTCCCCATTACCTCCTATTCTGATTGTTACCCAGGAAGCAACTGAGAGAAGGTGATCAATTTTCTGGGTCAGCCACATTAATCACCTCACTAATGTGTATAGGCTGGAAAGAGGTGACAGATAAAATTGAAAGAGGTGGAGATAAAAATTGTGTAAGCCAATTAAAAGAATCATACCACAGTGATACATGCACACCTATGTTTATAGCAGCACAGTTTGTAATAGCTAAAACTTGGAAACAGCCCAACTGCCCATCAATTTGAAACTGGATAAAGAAGATGTGGTTTTTCTATAAAATGGAGTACTGCTCAGCCATAAAAAATGAGAAGCTAGAGTCATTCATAGGAAAATGGATGCATATTGAGGCCATACTCTTAAGTGAAATAAATAAGACACATATATGTAAATAATGAATAGTTTCTCTGGTATAAAAAACTAAAAGTGTAAATAAGATCCAAATTATATAACTGACAATCTGAAATAGGAAGAAAAGGGCTAAAGGTGTAGGGGAAGTGGGAAGGGTAGGGGAAAGGAAATAAGGGAAAAGAAAAAAACATGAGAAAATGAAAAAATGGAAATAAAGTCTTTGTAAATAGTGGAGCGGGGAGAGGGTGAAGGGAGGGCAGGGGAATGGAGATAAAATGAGAACCAAGGTCTGTCATGTAAAGGTACAAGATCCCAATGATGAATGTAACTGTACTGTGTTCCTAAAAAGTACCAATAAACTCAATGAAAAAAAATAAATTTTGTAAGCCAACTTTTGAGGAGAGTGTTCCAATACTTAATGATTCCTATTGATGGCAGGAGGGTTTTTCATGAAAGGAACATCACTTTGAGACTACAGGTGATCCAAAATGCCAAGCATGAGATAAATTACTCCCAAGGGCTGCAATGGTATGAGCAAAGTCAGCTAATGAGGCAGGATTAGAAATTTCATAACCTGGAAAAAAAATGGTCACTACAGGGAAGCAACACTGACCCCCAAGATATAGTCAGCCTGCCAGAAGAGAGCAAGGCCTCCCACCCCACGTGATGTGGCTTTCCTATTGCAGGACAAATGAGTTAATTTGGGGCAGTCATTATAAGCCTCCTTATCAGAAGCACAATTCATTAATTTCTGAATGGTGGATATGTTGAAATGTCTAAGACAATGATGGAACTAAGATGCAATCATAGCAATCTGGGCAGCAGCTTAATAATAACAAGCTTTGTCGGCAGCTTAATTCTACTTGTTCTTATCAGAATGTGACCTCATTGTGGACATCTATATGAGTGACCCAGACAGTTTGATCAACAGCTGTAATTTGTTTCTCTGATTTCACTGGCCCAAAGAGTTATATATCTTTGATTTGCCAATCATAATATCCCAGTGACAGACAAGCACCTAGGACATCAACTACAACCCATAGTTGGTAAAGATACTGCAAGGGTTGACAAGGGGAATATTGGCCAGAGCATGAGAACAGCACCCTGTGCAGAGTACGCATACCTGTGTGCAGTTCTGCACAGCTGGGGCACAGGATAAACAGCTGTAACAGCCGAATGGATACCTGTGGGATTCACATTACCTGAACTACGTGCGGGCAAATCAGAAAACCTGTGAACAGAGTCCACAGCCTTCATAGAGATGGCTGCCACTTCTTCATACCCAGCCAAAGTGTTGTTCAGACCACATCAGCTGCTTTCTTGGATATGCCATTTCACTTTACAAATTCAACATTCTTGCCTCATTTATTGTTCCATCTGAGTCAAACCACCACACAATTGGAATATTAGGATAGTCAAAATTCTCTATGGGCGAGACATCCAGTTCTGCAAAGCCAACTAGCAAGCTAATCGATGTTCTCTAAAGGGGTACACTGGGATCAGTGCCAGACAGGTAATGCATCTAAAACCCAAGGCTGCACCCAGGTGAATATCACCTCCTTCTGCCAGAGGGTCCACCTGGAAAAGCCAGGCACAGAGATTTATAGTTCAAAGGAGTTGCCAGGATTGGGGATGTCAAAAGTACCATCACTTCTTAACACGTAACTCTTCCTGATCAGAATTCCCTTTGAGCCTTTGAGGCACAGCATGTTCCCATTGACTCTACTACACATTCAGATGGAGAAGCAACACTCACAGTACTTTGAGTTAGCCCAGGGTCCCAATCACAAGTCTTTGCTAGTTTCTTTCCCATTCTCTTCCCCAATAGCTCTTTGTCCAATCTTATCAGCTGATTCTGGGCATTATCTCTCGCTCAATACCAGGAAGCACGCTAAATTTGATACTTGTATCTGATAGAGCCATAACAGTTTGAATCCTTTGCCCCTGTAGCACACTTGAAGAGGTGAGTATATCCTTGGTACATCTTCCAAGAAGATAGCAATCTCAGCTTCACCCCTATTCATTTTTCTTCATAAAGGGGCTAAAGGCACATGAGAGAGGAGGTCATGGACATGTAAAGAGGTACAAAAGAAAAACAGAAAAAAATAAGGAGACTTCTGACACAGGGACAGAGATCAGCATATTAGAGCAACAGAAAAAGTATTGTACCACAACCCGATACCTCAGTCCCCAAGGGTGATATTAAGAAAGTGCATGCTACTGTCTCCTAATTACGGAAACAATTAGTGAGGTGATTTTTAAAAAGTAAATCGTGCGTTTCCACATTTTTGTGCTTAAATATAAGATGCATTTCTTGTAGTAGTTGTTTTGTGAAAATCTATTTCATATAAATGCTAGTTATATTATTTTTCAATGTACTTTAAATATATATAACCGTGAAAAAACTTGACTTTAAGATGAGTAACAAATGTGGCACAAAAATGCAGTCACTGTTTTGAATATTGTTATGAATTTAACAAAACCTACAGCTGGGCCATGGAATCTAAGGACAGATAAGATGGCAGGGGCTTCTGGAAGGCAGGCTGTCTACCCATGGTTGCATGGATGGGCAGTGCAGGGAGTAGCAGAGCTATCCTCCCATGATTGCCATATATAATTCCTTTATTAAAGAATATTAAAACGCTTTGCTATTTGAGTTTGGTATTATTATGCCAGCACATCTATTTTAACACATGTATTGGGGTAAATTGGTAATCACTTAACTGCACATATTTAAGATGAAGGTTTTGTCAGTTTTGACATATGCATACACCCATTAAACCAGGAGCATGATCAAGTTAATGAACGCAGCCGTCACCTTCAGAAGTTTTCTCAGGTCGTTTTTTATTTGTTAATTCCTACTGTTATTAAATATCAGATGCCTTTCATCCCGCACAGTTGAAGTTAGTTGAATTACCAATTTCTCCTTTGAGGTAAAATTTTAGTTTTACCAGACAAAGCACGATAAGTGATTCTTGGTGGGTGGGTGTGCTTTAGGGCACAGTCTGGACTAAATGGTTGCACTAAAAGAAATTAAGAAAGTTTCCTACCATTATTGTCAATGTCATGTGGATAAGACATTTAGAATAGTTACTAAGTTTCACTTTAGTCCATGGAGATTTCATTTTGATAATTTACCCATCAAACAGTTTTCTTGCAATATTTAGGTAACTGCTGAAATGTAATGCCTTGATTTTCTTTCAAGTTTTCTGCCTATTTTTTTTTTCCTTTAGAGTTGGCTTCTGAAAAACAGAAGTTGGTCCATTATATTCTCCTTGAGGCAAATGAAACTAATTTAAATGTTCTTTTCATCTTTTAAAGAAAGATATCCTTTCTCTCTTTTAGGGTTTTCCAAAGTAAAGAATTTATTTTCATAGTCTTAGGAATATGAAAATAAATAATACTGAACATTAAGTCATATGTCACATAGCATAGTATGAAACCATAGCTAAACAAATAAAATCACAAAATCCCATACATATATATATATATATATATGCTTTGTCATATTCATAAATCAAGTATCACTTTACTTAAATAGCAAAGAACTAGTATAACTTCTATAATCATTCACCATGAAGTGTAGCAAGATTTATAATATGAATGCCTATAAATTATTTGAGCTGGTATGTTGCTTGGAATTCATTCTTATTCAAGAGGAAAACTCCAGTGGCAATATCTAAGAGTCTTAAGCTTGGTGACCCAATGGAAGTCAATAATTACTCAATAACAAAGACCACACATTTAATATTATAATAGCTCATGTCTGCTACAAAATGAATGCTATTTTTTCTATTCATGCTTATCACGGGTTAATTTTTATTGACTTTTCTTTGAATTTTTAAAACCAGGTAATTTTAAAACATTGTATCCTCTCTTTTTAGTACATCCTACAACCTAGATGTCTATTCTAGGAACTTGAACCTCAAATCATGTGGAAATATATCAGAATGATTAATTATAAAACAAATATGAATAAATTTTCACACAGTGGACTGAAGAGGTTTAGAAATGTAAGAAATAGATGATACATGTTCATTGTTTTGCTGTCTTAAGCAATAACAGTTTGATAGGAGGAACTGAAAGATTTTCTGAAATTAAAGTAATGTTTCAATACATTAGATAAATACCACTCTCAAGAAAGTGTTTGAACAGGCATGAAGATATTTTATTGACCATAGGAAATTTAGTGAAATTTCCATGCTTCAAAACTGGTACCATGTTAAAGAGCGGGCCTCGGAGAATATAATGAGATGGCCAAGATCTAACCACTGCACTGGGGTTTTAGCCTCTTTTTCCTCTCATTTCTTCCCTTACTATATCCAACGCAGTCAAGGACTGTACACATTAACTAAACACTATGGGGAATCTTGAGACTCCTTGGTATGATTCCTACCATTACTTACTCTCCATCATCAGTATAATTTCTGCACTGCCACAGATTACATTCTTCTGCTCTCTCTGCTAGCATCATTCTTCTACCTATAAATGAGTTATTCTTGGCAGACACCATTATAACCATGAAACTCATACTTACTCTTCCAACAAATTCTTTTGCATCCAAATTTTATTTTCTTTTTCCCACCTAATTTACATCTCAAAGTCGGATCCTTAAAGTAGACCCTAGCACAGAAGACTGAATCAACGAATCATTCTTTAAAGAAATATATCAGCAGATACATTTCCTTCCCTGTGCTGAGAGAATTCTGAAGTCAAAGAGATAAAAGGAGACTGCATCAAGAGACTGACGGTGATAGTTGCACATAATGAATGTATCTAATATTGCTGAACTTTATACTTAAAAATAGCTAAGATGGTAAATTTTCAACTATGCTCATTGGAGCACAGTAAAAAGTTCTGAGGAAAAAAAAAAAGATGGTGGCAGAAGCATTAGATTTGCAGTCAACCAGAATTTGATTCAAATACTTGGCTCCATTATTTTCTAATTTATATGGCAAATTACTTTTCCCTGAGAATAACATCTTTCAACTGTAAAATGGAGATAATGATTTAACCTACCCTATGATTCTTGTGAAAATCAAAGTAGAAAATGCAAGTTATGAGCCTTGTTCAGAGTAAATACCAAATAACTGCTAGCTATTAAATAAAAATTGAATCATTTTTATAAGTTGCATTCGTTTCTTAATCAAGGCCAAATTTTCCTGACATGTAAAAGATCTTCGATTGTACAGGCAGTCTTTCTAAAACACCAGTCATTACCACATTCAGCAATTCCCAGTGGTTACTGTCTCATTGGGTCCTTGCTTTCCTAACCCTACATTTCGGCTACTGCCACCACGCATATACTGTGCTTCAACCAAGCCAGGGGCAGCTGAGGCCAACGAGCAATTTCCCCACGTACTCTGATGGTCTCCCGGCCACTCTGGCCTCCATTGCTCCATGGTACCACACTGCCTTCATTGCTCTTTCCCACTTGACCAAGTTTTCCCCATCTTTCAAGACTCAAGCTCCGTGGTCCTACCTTAGAAGGTGTTCTGAGACCTCCAGATAGCAGTGTTTCTACAGAACTTCATTCATATTTCCACTGCAGGGTCTGTCTACTTGCTTTACTTTGCATGTGTTTGTTCAGACACTTTGCAATCGTCTGGTAGGCAAAAAAGCCACTGGCTTCTTTTCTTCCCTAGTATCTGCCATATATTTGCCTTTCGACAAATGGTAAATATGCAGAAGGAAGTATTGGATGCTATTGGAAATCTTAATGAACCCATAACTAACAGCCACATCCACATACAGATATTAATGCTCAACAAATTTTTTACTTTCATTCTGACATGATTAGAGTATGTCTGAAAACTTCCATGCAACCGTATTATACTTGAGGGCAAAACGTTCTAATGCATCACCAATTGTATATACATTTGTTTAACTGACCAGCAAATCTTGACAATGTTCTGAGGGTTTGTAAGGGAGGTTGTTTAATGGTGCCAGTGTTTCCATGGAAAGAATCCAACCTATCCTACATTATACAGGAGGAAAAACAACTTGAAGTGGAAATTTGTAGTAGGTATTTCTAGGCAGGTAACAGCTATTAGTGGTGAAAACAGAAAAGTTAAGAGGGGAAGGCTGAGAAGAGCTGTCTAGTTTACGGTTTGCCATGGACCATACCTGCAATCCACGACAGCACATAGCCTCCTTTGGAAAAACAAATTAATTTTAACACTAGGAACCTCACATTTTGTTAAGAAAGTAAATGAACTGAAAACAAAAATCATTTGAAAGTTATAAATATAAATTACATGTTGGATTTTCCATGCTATTACTTCCCATATATAGTGTGACAAGCTCAGAGCTAGTACAGAATCTAACACACACCAAACTAAACACCAAGGGACTCACCAAGTCCTGGAGTATGACAGCTAAGTAACCTATCAGACGCTTTTTCATTCACTTTACAAAAAAATAAAAAAAATGCACAAAATTAAAAGCTCCTTCCATTTGTAAAAAGAAATTTCTTACACAAAATAAAACATCACATGAAAAAGACTACTACTCTACATTAAACTGCTGTTGTTTACCTCCATTATTCATGGTGAGAGCTGGATCAGAACAAAGGGACTGAAGCCAGCAAGACCCAGTGGCCTCACCAGCAGAGATTTTTCGGCACTGCCTCTCCCAGTGCTCAGGGATGGAAACAGGGAGGTTAATTCTAACACTAGGGCAAAAGGAGAGGCACTGAGCGGAGATGACCTAGAGAGGCACTATGAAATTATACCCTCCCATAACCACATTTGAGGGAAATTGCCTTATAATCAAGTAAAATATATTTCTTGCAGCACGAGTTTTTTCCCACCATTGTTTTGATATAAAGACTCTCGCTTTTAAAATGTTTCTCCCTGGAATACTTATTTAAAAATGTAACAGCTTTGAGTCTGTGGCAAATTGTGGAACTGTTCACAATTTAGCACTGTTCTTCCTGTGGAGAAATTAGATAGCCTTACCCTCTTAAATGTGGGGCAGTCTGTGACTTGCTTTGGGCAACGAAATGTGTGAAGTGACTAGTATAACTTCAAGCAGAAGCTTTAAGAGCAATACATTACCTTTCTATCTGTCCTGCTTCCACAGCAATTGGTAATTTTCAGCTGAAAAGGTTTTCTACTATCCTAGATCCTGGAGTGAGGATGACACGGAACAGAGCTGCAGTAACCAGCCTGCCATGGGTAAGCAGCATGAATAAGAGATTAGATTTCTTTTCTTCTGGAACCTCTTTTGGAGGTTTGTTTGTCACTAATTCATTACCTAGCTCATAGGGATAAACAGATATAGCACTTCTCCAACTGCGATACAGCAGGTCAAAGGGAAAACTTCTTGGTGTTTAACTTTGCAATGCTCTCCTACAATATGGATGGCAACACCACCAGGAGATGAATCATTAAGAAAAGAAAGGTACTTTATTCCCAAAACTATTCCAAAAGTAAAGCTGACATCCATTTAAATCAAAAGTAATCAGCTTAAAAACAAGTTGTATTCACCAAAACAAAAGATGGATAATAAGAAGTAGGAAGATAGTTTTTCTCAAGTGGGAAGTGGAGCAAAAAATGGAGGAAGACGAGAGAGCAGGAAAGGGAAGGAGATAAAAATAAAAGGAGTTAAGATGTGTTATGTACCTGTGCCAACTTCCCACAAGGAGTGTAAACATATGCACCATAAACATATACTAGTAAAGAAAATGAAAAACAAATTGACTCACAAAAACAAAAAAGAAAAAAAATCATTTGTGTCACAAAAGATAATTTTAGGTCAAAATGCTTCTTACAAAGGAGCAGTGTTAGAAATGGCAGTTAGAATCCTGTACTACTCCTTTATTACTTAGTCCTAAAAAATTGACATTATTTTAGTAACTTATAATTTGAAAAGGCAGGAGATATATCTTGTGTATTAGTCTGGATTTTCCAAAGCAATAAAACCAAAAGAAGACAGACAGACAGAGAGAAAGATTAATCATACATTTACTTACATTGTATATGAGTCCATACATATAAGATGATATAGTAACTGGCTTATATAAATTACAGATTATAGAGGCTGAGAAGTTCAAGACTCAGAGTCAGTAAGCCAGAAACCCAGGAGAACTGATGTAACTCTCAGTCTAAATCTGAGTTCAAGTTTGAAAGCAGAAGCTATATGCTCCAGTTCAAAGACAGTCAAGCAGAGAAAATAAATTCTTTCTTATTCAGCTTTTTATTCTATCTAGAACCCTACAGATTTGGTGAAGCCCATATGCATTAGGAAGACCACCTGCTTTACTCAGTCTACCAATTTAAATGTCAATGTCATCAAAAAATGTGCTCAGAGACAATCCAGAAATCATGCTTAACCAAGTATTTGGGCATTTCATAGCCAAATCAAGTCAACACATAAAATTAGCCATCAAGATTTATAAGACTATTTCTTGGGAAAAATTAATGGAAAAACTATAATTTAAGAGCCAGAACACTAAATACATACTATACAGGTTTATTTGTATGTTTGTTGGTTTTATCTTTTCCTCCTCTATCCGTGTTTTAGCCCTAGAAAAAGAGCAAAAACTCCCACTACACAAACCATTACCTGCTTACTGAAGTATTATCTCTTGAGGTTTTGAGGATTCTAAGTGTCAACATATCATGACAATTCAATTGGAAAGGCACGGGGATATAAAGTTGCTTCATAACATTGCACTGGTTATCTATTGCTATATTACATTACCACAAAACAACAGCTGAAAAGGGAGAAACATGTTATCTCACAAAGTTTCTATGGGCTCTAGCTCAGGGTCTTTCCTAAGGTTTCCACAGATTTCGTCTTAGATTTCAGTCATATGAAGGACTGACTGAGGCTGGATCCACTTCCAATGTGGCTCACATGTCTGGTAAGTCAGTGCGTACATTTGTCCCGTATTTCTTTGCACATAGGCCTCTTCTTGGTGATCCCTCAAATTATCTTGAGTATCTAGCTTTCCCCAAAAGCGAGTAACACAAGAGGGATCAAGCCAAGTTTTTTATGATCTTGCCTCTAAGAAAACACACTGTCATTTCCACAATTTCTTATTAATTATGCAGATTAGCTCTAGTGACTGTCTTGTTTTCATTGCTGTGACCAAAATTCCTCACATAAACAATTTAAAGGATGAAAGGTTTATTTTGGCTTATGGTTTCAGAGGTTTCAGTCCATGGTCAGCCAGCTCCAAGGCAGAAACATCACGGCAGAATGGTACAGCAGAGGAAAAATGCTAACTTCATGGCATCCAGAAAGCAGAAAGGGAAAGAGCCCAAGAGTACCCTTCAAAAGCACCCCTTCAGTGATCCACCTCCTCCAACTGGGCCCCCCTCCCTAACAGATCGTTCCGCTATGAAATCATAAATGGGTTAACCATTGGATGAGATTAGTGTCTCTGCAACTGAACTACTTCTCCAAGTTTCTCTTACTCCAATCAAGTTGAAAAATCAAGATAAAATGTCACAGTCCCCATTCAAATACAAAGGTACTGCATCCAAATGCAGAAATTTTAGACAGGTGTCTTAGAGGGTAGCTACTATATTTATATTTCCCCAGAACTTTTTTGAATATTCTGATCTCTGGCTTTTTTCATTAATTAAATTCAGAGTTTTAAATTTAGCTCATACATAATTCTTGCCAATATAATTTCTATTGAGATATCTCTACAAAATCATTACTTTTAAATTCACATTTACATTAGATGGCAGGTAATACATTAATTATTAGAATTGACTTAATATATATAACCTCTTCATTATTCTTATGAAATGATTCAGCTAGTACTAAAAAGAGATATCAAAAATAAAGTGTTTGTAAATGGGGAGGGGAGAAGGGGGTGAAGGTAGGGCAGGGACAAGGGGAAAAAATGAGAACCAAGACTGGCCATGTAAAGGTACAATATCCCAATAATGAATGTCACTGTACTGTATACCCAGAATGTACCAATAAGCTCAATAAAAAGAAAAAAATTTATTATTATCATGTAAATTCCCTTTTATTAATTTTGAATATATTCTTTCTTACTCATATCCAGCAATGGTCATAGAAATAAGGCCTAAGAGTAATAAAAAAGTAATGTGAGACAAAGTCTATTATTTTAATGCAAATAAAACAGATGATACCACATTTAAAATGTAATCCTAAACTTTTCAAATATTTAAATGCTGAGGTTTACTTACATATTTTCACATTGTCTTTTATGTTAATTGTTTCAAGTCTTGACAAACCTAATGGAGAAGTCTTGCAATATCCCTCACACTATCCTCTCAATCAACAAGCATTATCACCCATGGCAGGTAAGGTGCAATCTCTGCAATTTAGTGTAAGAGAAGTCTAACAGAGGAGACAGTTACATGAGTAAATACACCTAAAAGGCCCCTAACTGTAAACAAAGTTTAAATATAACACTAATATAAATATATGAATCTTGCTAGTTCCAAATCCTACTTGCTTGCACAGAAAATATAGTTCTTAAGTACCCTTTCCTCCATCTTCATTATCAACAAAACTTGCCTTTGAAAATCACTGCTTGCTACACATCTTCATGAATATATGCAGGCTCTTCCTGCCATAGGACCTGCTGCTCTTTACCATCACTCTTGGGCTAGCCCTGTGTGCTACTAGTTCTTCTCCTCCAGTCCCTTTAGCCTGCACTCTTCTGGTTTCACCCACCACCCCACGTTCACTCAGAGCCCTCATTCCTCACAGGCCTCGCCCCCATGCAGGTACACCTCAATCCTCTCTGATCGCCATGGTGCCTCAGTATTTCATCAATCTTTTGCAAAGGGGAGAGTGATGTGCAATCTGTGTTATTCTGTTTATTCTTAAGAGATTCTACTTCCAAGACCTTTTAGCCTAAAGCATCATAGGTTTCTTGTTCTATCATTGATCGGTCTCTGACATCTCAACCCAACCTCTGTACCTTTCCACCACCCCCTGTTTACTAGGCCCCTTCATTTGCATGCAAGCACACCTGAGTCACTTCAGTGTCCCCTGCACCCCAGCCTCATTTCACCATTAATTACCCTGCCTATCCTATCCTGTTATTTGTACCCACCAGTTCCCGACAGTACTAAGCTGGGATCATCAATGGATCATTAAATCCACTGGAAACTTATGTCTCCTGGTCAAGTGGTTCTGCATCTAATATTTCTTCAGATCCCTCCACTCAGTAATCCCTATTCCAGATCATGTCCTTCTATGGCCTGCTGCCATATGAGGAACACTGCTCATACAGACCACAAAGCTGTGAGAGACTTGGTGTAGTTCCTAGTTGCAAGGCTGGGACATGGCCTATTATTTTAGTTGGGTGCACTGCTTATTACAAGCCATAGCTCCAAGCAGCAACTGTAGCCATTTCAAGTTTTTGGCCTCTTTCCATGGGCAGGACATTGTGCACTAATTCCTAGCTTCATGCTATTACCTGACTGTATTTCCTATCTCACAGGAAAATATGTAAGATCTTATTCTCCCCAGAAGCCAAGTTCCTGCCACTACTTTCATGCATCTTAGTCTGGAGCCCAATAGCTCTATGCCATTGGCCCCACAGTGGTACAACAGACCTGCATGTCTGTAGGGTATACCTTCCAAGGCCCTTGATGAATGCCTGAAACTGTGGACCATACCAAACGCCATATATACTATTTTCCTATACATACATTCATACACAAATTTAATGCCTTTTCTGTCTTAATTAAGATTTATTAGGCACTATGGGCATGACTTTTGCAGTTTGAGGTACAACAGCAAAACTAGCACCTTTCTTTTTCCCACTTCAATTTCACAGATGGAAATTCATTCTTGTGGTAGATCTTAGCCACCCTAGACTATGGTATTTTTTCCTCTCCTTATTAAGTCAAAAACTTTTTATTTAAAGGAGACACTTTATAATAGTTTCTCTTTGGCATACGCAAATGGCCAGCCTCAGTAATATTATGGTCTGGAACGTTATTAAGTAAAACAAGAATTACTTAAACAGCACTGTGAAACCACGCCAATCTGATAACCAAGTGTCCTACGAAGTGACTAGTGGGAGGGTAATTCATGTAACACTGGCATTTTAGAAAAAGAGGAAAGTGCAGCCTGGTGGATATTTCATTATGCTACTAAAAGCCGTGCATAATTTTTATAAAACATATATTTTTTTCATTTCTGGAATTTTTCATTTAATAATTCTGGATTGTGGTTGACAAGTAACTGAAACAATAGAACCAAAACTCTGTATAAGGCAGAACTACTGTATCTGCTCAATGTCTGGTCCATAAAATTATGTATCTCTCTTTTGACCTGAGACTTATCTGTTTGGTATTAACCTTTTTCATAATTTCCATTATTATGTAATTGTATCAGAAAGTGTCATGCAAACATCTCATTTTGGTTCTTAGCTTCACAGTACTGTTGTGCAGATAAAACCTTGTAAAGTAAAAATTGTAAACAACAGGCTTTGTACAAATGTTAATGAGCATAAATGCTCAAGGAAGAAGTAAAGCTGCTCATTAAAATACATCAGATAGTTTTTCCACAACCACACTTGGACCTGGGGAGCAGGGATGATATTGTACAGGAAGACGTGGTCAGCAGTATGAGAAAGTCTAAGAGAAAATTCATAGATAACAGAGGTCACAGTTACCCAGTGTCAGTTTCTCCACACCTCATCTGTAAAATAGAAATAATGTTCTGTATACTCATCTCTAAAATGGAAAGAATAATAATGGATTAAATAAAGTATTATTTGTAAGGAGCTTTGAAAATGCTGTGGGCAATTTACTCTAGATATTCCACCTAATAGAGATCAGGTTGCCAAAATCTGAACTCCTAGCTCCTACAAGAAACTGCAGTAGATGAGAGAGGGCCTAAGTTGAGCATGGCTGTCTTAGTTACGCTTCTCACTGTTCAGACAAAATAACTGACACCCAAAGGTAAAGGGGGAAAGATTTATTTCAGCTCACAATTTGTACAGGTTTCAGTCCCTAGCTGGCTTGGCCAAGTCAGGGTGACCTGGCAGAGGAGCATGGCAGAGGACAATGGCCCAAGGCAAGCAGAAAACAGCAAAGAGAAGTAATGAAGAAGCAGCAAGCAAGAAGCAGTGACAACAGCAGCCCTCTTTCTGTCCCTTATATTCTACCCTTAGTGTGGGCAGCACTCACACCCGGGATAGGGCAGCCTTAATCCTAGCATCGCACCATGAATCCATCCCAGCATGACACCCTTCATCCCAGCAGCACACACTCTAGATTCAGCCACTTCTGAAAAAGCTCCACCTATAATTGCATGAAGCTTTGGAGGCACATCTAGTTTCAAACTGTAACAATGGGCAAAAGGACAGAACACTGCACTTTCTTTTCAAAGAGACTTTTAAATTGGCCCCTTTTCTTAAAATATCCCTGGGTGCTTGGAAGGCAGACAATCTGCTTACCTGGCAAGCATTTGCATAAGAGGAGAATGTGGGGCTGATGGTAATGCTAGTATAATAGGGAGCAAAGGAGTTTCCTTTCTTTTAATAACCTGCTCATTTACTCCAGTACAGAAAATTGAGCTGATACTTCTCATTTGCCTGCCTGAGCTTCTTTAAAACATCCTATGGGCTGTTTTCAAACAGAAAAGAGAATTCAATATTGAAAAATAAACCATTCTTTCTCCTAAAAAGCAAAAGGCTAGAGGATAGTGGGAGAATGAAAACTGTAAAATCACTCGTACTGTTTGAACAGCCATTCCAATTAAAAAGCGCCCTGGGATTGGTACTCCTTAGACCACTGCAGAAGGTAGATATAAAGAGTTCTGCTGGGAGCGCCCGTAGAGTCATTTTGGCAAGGCCCCCTCCGGAAGTCAAGTGATCAATAGGTATCCCTCACCTCTTGCAGAATACAGCAGGAGTTGAGGACACTAAAAAACTGCACCGCCTCTTCTCCAAGACTACATCAGCCCAAACCACAGCTCCCGTGTGCCAGCTTCTAGGAACACAGCCCTCCTGGGGTACATCAGCTAAGGGCAGTGTGGTGAGAATGCTTCAAATTGCTTTAGCCACAGACTGGGGGAGCACCTCAGGAGCCTGCCAGCCCAGTCATTTTCTCTAGTTTTCAAAGTTCCTTTCTATGGCTCAGTGGGTCGGCAGGCACATTTTATGCCTGGGTATAAACAAAAGGAGCAGATGCGTGAGGGAGGAACAGACTTCACAAAAAGCCCAGCTTTACATCAAAACTTAGTCCTCCGGTAAAGGGCTAAATCAAAGGCTTTCAAGTAAAACTAATATGTGAAACTCTGATTTGAAAGAAGTGAAAAACTGAAAATACAAACTAGGAAAAAGATCAAAACTTAAACACAGAGAGGACAGGTGAGGAATAATGAGGTGCTGCCCACTCATAGGTAGTGATTGGAACTGTAAGACATGACTAGAAGCTGCCCTAGATTAAGAGGACACTGAATTTGCATCCTGTTAGAGTGCAGTAGGAATAACATTTCTCCTTTCTCTGTCCTGCCCCTTTTCCTTCCTCATTCCACATTTATTTCTGAGATAGAGACTTCCAGACTACCCGTGGAAATCATATTCTAACTCCACATTTTTCAAAGGATTGTAACTTTTATATTCACTTACCAAGATTTGAAGTACTTCACCACTATAAAACATGAAAAATATTAAGATCATAGAAGGCTTTGGTGGGAAGAGAAGGGTATTTCCAATATTCCCTAGACAGTTAGATCTCAATAAATATGATCAAATTCACTGTTACTTGTTTCTGAATCTTACCCACATACTTCATAATGCCTGTTGGCTACGATAATATTTTGAAATACCAATCTGTGATTACTTTGTATCCCTGTACATTCCCTTTCTTCCCCCCTTAATTCAAGTAGGCAACCAGACAAGTGTTCTTTTCTCAAGATAAATATGAACAAGAAAGGAGGTGGCCTAAATCTTCCTATTATCTTCTAAAGCCTTAGCTTTGAAATTCTATACAGAAGATTAAAAGAAAGGGATTCTCAAACAGTGACAGAGTATTAGGAACTTGAAGGGAATAAGATTTCTCTGGGTTTGGAGTGAGATAAGAGATTCCTCTGGAGTGAGGAGAAGATACAGAGAGAGAGAGAGAGAGAGAGAGAGAGAGCAGCAGGGCTGCTCTGTGTGTATGTAGAACATGGAACAGTTTTCTCTGCTCCTCAGCAAGACCAGCAGGGTAGGCAACAGAGCCACTGAAAGAAACTGGCGATGGGAAATTAGCCCCTGAGAGAAATTAGAGGGCAGAAGCCACTACAGGAACAGTTGCCAAAGATTCTGAGGGCTTACATAAGCCTCTGAATTGACAAACTGTGTAAAATAAGGACGACAAACATCTCATTGGTGAGCTGTGTGGGAAAAGGCTAAGTGTCCCAGGGGCTCTTCCTCCCTACCCTCTGGCACTTGGGCTGGCACTTGGCAAACAGTGAAGGATCGATTCTCTCTCTCTAGCTTAAGGGAAAGACCTACTGTCTTCTCTCCTGGACAAGACACTTTGTCTATACCTACAAATCCTTCCAAACTTTGAGATTGAGTCTGGAGGCAACAAATGAAAAGAAATAATTAGCATGCATCCTTCTAATAGCTCATCTACATCCATTCCTTAGGACAATAAGCACAGAAGAGCACGTTATCCATTTGGATAAGTGGATAATTTGGAAAATACAGGGCAAATGAATGATAAAAGCCTCTGGATATTATCTAAATCATGTCCCTTTCTAAATAAATGTCTTATGTCTTTATAAACAAAACATTATTTTCACATGCTACTTCAACCAGCTCTGAAGCTCCCAGCCTCCACTTGCTATATCTTTAGCGTCTGGAATGGAAGGATATCTTCCCAGTTTCCGGGGTCTGCTAGGTAAGCTTAATGTGGAAAACTCTCATCTCCATGTGCACTTCGAGAGTAGCTGAGGACCACATGACCCCGACTGGAGATTCTTCTCCCAGCCAGCAGTGTTCCCACTCAACAGACAGCCAGCCTTAGGCACAGGAAGCCATGATTCTGACTCTGCATAGCCCTCCCACAGACTTACAAAAATTGCAGGTTAGGCAGCTGTCCTAGTCAGGTTGGTCAGGGAAGAGCTGCTTTATAGCCCAAGTCTCTCCTTCTTCCTTGGAGTGGTCATCTGTCCTCCAGCTTTAGATTTGTCTCTGTGATGCAATAGAACTGCAATAAGCAAATAAAACTCTGCCCTCTTATTACCATCCTGTGAAGGAAACCAGAGAACACTTCAGGAAGTGGTCCCCATAAGTTCTTTGGAATCTCACTGGATGCCAGGCGAGCAAATTGCTGACTAAGATTCATTCACTAGATTGCTTCATTGTCGAAAAGACACTCATTTCTTCAGTCTGAAAAAAAAAATCACTAAAAACTTCAGAAAAACATATATCACTGGATTAACTGAAAAACTAACTCTCTTTTCCAGGGTGACTTGTCTTTCCCAAGTAATTAAATGTATAATTACTATTAAATTAATCTACCCTTAAGTAGAAAAGGGCCCTACCTCAGAACACTAAAAGTAGTAGCTCAGATGTTTAATTATCATTAGTCTTTATCATTATATAACAAAAGTATTGGGGCTGGGGATTTAGCTCCGTGGTTCCTCTGCCTGCCTTGCAAGCATAGGTCCTGAGTTCAATCCCTGGTACCAAAAAAAAGAAAAAAGAAAAGAAAAGTATTTGTGAGTGATAACACTCATTGTCAAATATTTTTTCGTCTTTTTATTTAGAACATGTTTACAGTACATAATGATTACTTTGCTTGAGGGGAGTATCTACACTTATGTAGAACATCTCAGTTTTTTTTCATCACACTTCCCTTCCAAGCCTCACCCCTCCATTTATCTCTTGGTTCCCTTTCCATTTACAAAAGATCTATTCCCCTTATTTCCCAATAGCTATCTTTCATTTTGCTTTTCATTTATATTTGGGTTTCTCATATAAATGAAACCTTGTGATATCTAAGCACAGAGGTCTGATTTCAATAACATTATGGCCTCAAAGTACATCCATATTCCTACAAATGATTCAAGTTTATCTTTAAGGGACAGTAGTACTCCATTGTGTGTAAGTACATTTTCTTTAACCATTCATATGTTGATGGACTTATTATAGGACTTATTATAGGCCAAGAGTTAGCTGTTATGATTTGTGCTGCTATCAGCATGGTTATACATATTTTTAACTCTTTCAGGAAGATACCTACAAAGGGAATAGCTAGATTCAATGGAATATCTAGTTTTAATATTTTAAGGAATCTTCATACAGATTTCCATAATTACTGTATGTCTTTATTCCCAACAACAATGTAGAAGTTTTCCTTTTTCCCCCACAGCCTAGCCAGAATTTGTTATTACTGATTTTTTTTTTCTGGAGTAAGGTAACATCTCATAGTTTTATTTTGCATTTGTCTAATGGCCCGTGACATTATCTTTTCATTTATTTATGGCCTTCTGTATTCCTTCTGAGAAGTGTTTATTCATTTCAGGTGCTAATATTTGACTGGGTCTTTTACTTGGGGGGTTCTAATGTTTTTGAGTTGTGTATCCTAGATATCAGTCTTCTGTCTGAGGAATAGCTGGCAAAAAGTTTTTCTTTTTCTGTATGTTGTCTCATTCTGTGGGTTGTTTCCACTGCTGTGCACAGCTTTTTATTTTTATATGTTCCCAATTGTTGATTCTTGATGGTATTTCTTGTGTAATTGGGTTCTGTTCACAGTCTCTACCTATGTCTATTTCTGTAAGAATTTTACCTATTTTATATTCTACTAGGTTAAAGTGTTTGTTTTAGCATTTAGATTTTTTATCCATTTTGATTTTTGTTTAGTACATGATGAGAGATATAGGTCTTCTACATATGGATAGCCAGGTTTCCCACACCCATTTATTAAAGAAGCTCTATTTACTCCAGTATATGTTTTTGGCCACTTTGTGAACGATTGGACAATATGCCTGGGATGTTTCGGCATCCTCTATTCCATTGATCCATGTGTCTGTTTTTGTGGTGGTATCATGCTGTTTTAATCACAGCTGTGTAACATAACTTGAAACCTGGAATTATGTTATTCTGGTTGTCTTCTGGTTCCATATGAATTTTAGGATTGTTTTCTCTAGGTTTTTTTTTAAGAATTTTGCTAGTAATAGATTGGGATTCTGTTACATTTGTATAACAGGTTTGAATCGCTTCTCTGCCTTTTGGCTAAGATCAAGTGTATAATAGGTTTGAAAGTATGGCCTTTTTGTGGGGAGAAAGGAACCCTTCTCCATTGTTGGTGGGAGTGCAGACTGGTGCAACCAATATGGAAATCAATATGGAGATACCTCAAAGACCTAGGATTACAAGTTCCATTTGACCCAGCCATCCCTCTGCTGGGGTATCTTACCAAAAGAATTAAAAGAACCATATCACAGTGATATATGCACACCCATGTTTACAGTGGCACAGTTTGTAATAGCTAAAACTGGGAAACAGCCCATTTGCCCATCAGCTGGAGACTGGATAAAGAAAATGTGGTTTTTCTATAAAATGGAATACTACTCAGTCATTAAGAATGAGAAATTTGAGTCTTTCATAGGAAAATGAATGCATATTGAGGATATATATACTCAAGTAAAGTAAATAAGTCACATATGTGTAAATACCTCATAGTTTCCCTGGTGTGAAAAACTATAATTGTCATAAGATCCTAATGGTATAATTGACAATGTGAAATAGGAAGAAAAAAGAGCTACAGGTGTAGGGGAAGTGGGAAGGATATGGGAAAGGAAATAAGGGAAAAGAAAATATATTAGAAAATGGAAATAAAGTACTTGTAAACAGGGAAGAGAGGAGGGGTGAAGGGAGGGCAGGGTTAAAGGGAAAAAATGAGAACCAAGACCTGTCATGTAAAGGTACAAGATCCCAGTGATGAATGTAACTGTACTGTATACCTAAAACGTATCAATAAACTCAATGAGAAAAAAAAAAGAAATGTATCCATTTCTTTAAAATTTGCTAATTTGTTGGAATATAATTTTTTGAGGTAGTTACTACCTTCTGAATTTTGATAGTGTCTGTTGTGATTTCACCCATTTTATTTCTAATTGCATTTTTTCAAGTCTCTTCTCTCTGTTAGTGAGTCTGGCTAAGGACTAAAAGATTTTATTTATTCTTTCAAGGACCCAGCTCTTCCATTCATTGTTTGTTTGGTTTTTTGTTTGTTACTTTTTTGTCTCAATTTCATTGACTTCTGCTCTAATTCTTATAATTTCCCTCTGTAATTTCAGTGTGGGGCTGGTTTGTGGTTGTTTCCCATGTATTAAGATTTTTTTATAAGGTTATTCATTTGCACTTTCTTTACTTTCCTAAGGTGAGCATTGATTGTGATGAATTTTCCTCTTAAAACTTACTTCATAGTGTCCCAGAGGTTTTGGTAAGTTGTGACATCAATGTCATTAACTTCTAAAATTTTTTAAATGTCTTCTTTGATTTTTCTCTGTGATCCATTGATTCTTTGGGGGTATGTTGTTGATTTTCCAGTAGCTATTGCCTTTTCAAGAATTTCTTCTGTCATTGATTTCTATGCACAGTGATCTGATAATATGCATGAGGTAATTTCAATTCCTTGATATTTACCTAAGTATCATTATGAACTAGTATGTGATCTATTTTGGAAAAAGTACCATGTTTCTATGCACAGTGATCTGATAATATGCATGAGGTAATTTCAATTCCTTTATATTTACCTAAGTATCATTATGAACTAGTATGTGATCTATTTTGGAAAAAGTACCATGTACAGCTAAAGAGAATGTATACTTTGTTGCAGAGGGGCGGAATATTTTGTATGTTATCCATTAAATCCATATGATCAAGGGTTCAATCAACTGTCAAATTTCTTCACTGGTTCTTTGTTTAGCTGATCTATCTCTGTGAAAGTAGGGTGTTAAAATCCCCTACTATGATTGGGTTAATGGTTATTTGTTCTTTTAATTTCACCAGTTTTTGTTCTATTGAAGAGAGGTGCCCCAGTGTTTGGTGCAAATATGTTTATCAGTATTATCTCTTCTTGTTGGATTGTTCTTTTAACTAGTTGTGTAGTAACATTCTTTGTCTCTTTAATCAGTTCTAGCTTTAAGTTTACCATGTCTGATATTAGAATTGCTATTCCTACTTGTTTTGCAGTTTATACTACATGAAATGTTGTTTTCCATCCTTTAATTTTTACTCTATATATCTTTTTGGATTGGATGAGCTTCTTAAATACAGCAGATTGTTGGGTTCTGGGTTTTTATCTAGTCTGTCAATGTGCTTTTAATTGGGTAGTTGAGGCTGTAATGTTGACAGATATTACTGAGATGTGTTGGTTATTTACTAGCACTGCCTTCTTTATTTCTTGGTGAATTCTTTGGTTTTTTTAGCCTGGCAGCTTTTGTTGCTGTTATTCCATTGACCTCACTTGTTTCCTCTGTGTTTTTAGCTGTGTCCATTTCATTATTTCAGTCAAGAATATTCTTATGGGCATGGCCCGGCCCGATCTATGGGTCTCCCCTGAGTCGCGCCTTTCCCGGCAGGCACCATTGAATGCCCAGACCTAGCAGTGCCAGGAGGGTGAGTTTTGCCACAGCAGCCCCGGCTTGGACTTCCCCCTCTGCTGCACAGCCCAGCACAATCTACAGACCTCCCCCGGGGCCATGCTGTTCCAAGCGGACGCCATTGATTGCCCAGACCCAGCAGTGTCAGAAGGGTACCTGCGTGGGTGCCACAAAGCACCGCTCAGCCCCTCAGATACCCTGATTGTGCCAGTCCTTGGACGCACTCTGCAGAGGCATGGCTGGGTATAAAGGGTGGTGGCTGATGCTATTGTGTTCCTGATTGTATCGATTGGGATAAAGGATAGGAATTGATTTGATAACTTGTTCGCTCAATTATGAAAATGAGAATGTCTATAAATCATTAAAGAATCAAAGGCTGGGACATAACGATATCAGGAAGATTTAATGACACAGAGATTGAATCAAGGGCAACCCAACAGCAAAAATAAAGATAAGAAAACACTTAAGCAAGCCACAAAACAGACTTCCAGTTCAACAATGGCAAACAGTAGGGCAAAGGAGGATGAAAAGTCTGATAGTGAACCTTCAGGCCACTCAGAACTCACAGCACAGGAAGTAACAAAACAGATCGATCAAGCTCTAGAAAAATTCAAAACAGAAATAATATCCCAGATAACCACAGAGATGGTGAGCAAAATGAAAGATATGATTCGAGACTCCAGAACAGAAACTGACAAAAAAATCGATGACCTTAGGAACATAACAGAAACCATGAAGGCCAGCATAAGAAAGAAATGGAAACAATGAACACCCAACATAGGAAAGAAATGGAATCCATTAAATAGATTCAAACAGATACAAAAGAGATTAAAAACTCTATTGAAAGCATATGTAACAAAATAAAAGATTGCAAAGGTAGAATTTCGGATATAGAAGATAGGATAGCAGACAGTGATCATGAAAAGAGAGGTCTCTTAAAAACAGTAGGGGAGCATGAGAAATCAATCCAACAACTCCTAGATGATGCGAAGAAGAAAAACATAAGACTGATAGGAATCCATGAAGTACCAGGAGAAAATGCAAATGACTTAAAAAAGCTGTTCACAGATTTAATGACAGAAACCTTCCCAGAGGGAAAGAATTAGACATACAGATAAGTGAGGCATATAGGACACCACCAAGCCACAATAAAAAAAAAAAAAACCTACACCTAGACATATAATAATCAAGATCCCAGAAACCCAACAGAAGAACAAAATACTACAAGCAGTAAGAGAAAAGAAACCAATCACATGCAAAGGAAAGCCCATCAGAATCACAGCAGACTTTTCAACACAAACCATCAGGTCAAAGAGAGACTGGAGTGAGATATTTCAAGTCCTAAAAGAAAACAACCTACAACCTAGACTGATGTATCCTACAAAACTCTCTTTCAAAGTGGATGGAGAAATAAGATACTTCCATGACAAAGAACACTTGAGAAACTTCATGAATACTAAACCAGCACTACAAGGAATTTTAAACAATAGCTAGAAAAAGACAATGAAGATCACAACACCATGAGTCCCAACAGAGCAATTCAAATAGCCATAACAAGAAACTAAAAGAGGAGGACAAAAAATTTTTAAAAATCAACAAAAGAACAACAACATGACAATAATAAATCAGTACATATCAGTTATAACCATCAATGTCAATGGCCTCAATTCACCAATCAAGAGAAATAGATTGGCAGAATGGATTAAGAAACAAAACACAGCAATATGTTGTATAAAAGAAACACACCCAGTACAAAAAGAAGCCCATAGACTGAAAGTGAAAGAATGGAAAACAATACTACATGTGACAGGAGCCCACAAAAAAGCATGGGTTGCAATCTTATTTGCAGACAAAATAAATTTAAAAACAAAATTGATTAAGAAAGACATCCTTGTAAAGGGAACAATCCAAAAGGAAGAAATGACAATCATAAACATATATGCATCAAATATAAATGCTCCCAACTATATAAAACAAACATTAAGTAACATGAAAAACCAAATAAACACTAATGCAATTGTAGTGGGGGATCTAAATATCCCACTATCACAAATAGACAGATCATCTAGGCAAAATATCAACAATGAAATACTAGAACTGAACCAAGCTTTTGAACACATGGATTTATTAGACATCTACAGAGTGTTCCACACCACAAAATCAGAATATACATTCTTTTCAGCTGCACATGGGTCATTCTCCAAGATGGATCACATACTACCTCACAAAACAGGTTTGAATAAATGCAAAAGAATTGAAGTTATTCCCTGTATACTATCAGATCACAGTGCAATAAAGCTGGAGATCAACAGCATAAGAAACCATAGGAACTTCACAAACACGTGGAAATTGAACAACACTCTCCTGAACAATCAATGGATCACAGAGGAAATTAAAGAAGAAATCAGACAGTTTTTACAAATAAATGAAAATGCCAATACAACATACAGGAATCTATGGGACACAATCAAAGCAGTTCTACATGGAAAATTCAGAGCACTGAATGCCCACATTCGGAAAACAGAGCAAGCTCAAATAAAAAACCTAACAATGACTCTTAGACTACTATAAGAACAAGAGAAAGAAAAACCCAAAGCTTGAAAAAGAGAGGAAATTATAAAGATTAGAGCACAAATGAATGCAATGGAAACTAAGAAAACGATACAAAAAATAAATGAAACAAAGAGCTGGTTTTTTGAAAGAATAAATAAAATTGATAAACCCTTAGCAAACCTTATCAGAAAAAAGAAAGAAAAGCCTCAGATTCATACAATCAGGAATGAAAGAGGCAAAGTCACAACAGATCCCACAGAAATCCAGAGGATCATTAATACCTACTATCAGAAAGCATACTCTAATGAAATGGTAACCACAGAAGAAATGGACAAATTTCTAGATACTTATGAATTACCAAAATTGAACGAAGATAAAACATTTTAAACACACCAATTAAAATCAGTGAAATTGAAAATGTAATTAAAAACTTACCAACAAAGAAAAACCCAGGTCCTGATGGATTCACTGCTGAATTTTACAAGACATTTAGAGAAGAACTACTGCCATTACTCTTCAGACTCTTCAATGAAATTGAAAGAGAAGCAATACTTCTAAATTCCTTCCTGGAATCAAGTGGCACTTTGATTCCCAAACCAGGGAAAGATGTAACTAAAAAAGAAAACTACAGGCCAATCCCCTTAATGAATATAGAATCAAAAAACCTCAATAAGATACTATCAAACAGAATACAGAGGATCATCAAGAAGATCATACATCCTGACCAAGTCAGATTTATTCCAGGAATGCAAGGATCCTTTAACATATGTAAATCAATAAATGTAATACACTATATAAATAAAGTCAAGGACAAGAACCACATGATCTTCTCAATAGATGCAGAAAAAGCATTTGACAAAATTCAACACCCGTTCATGATAAAAACTCTGCAAAAAATTGGAATAGATGGTCTATGTCTCAACCTAATAATGGCTATCTATGAAAAACCAACAGCCAACATCATATTAAATGGCCAAAAACTGAAAACCTTCACATTAAAATCAGGAACAAGCCAAGGATGCCCATTATTACCACTCCTCTTTGATAAGGTTCTGGAAACATTAGCCATAGCAATTAGACAAGAGAAAGAAATTAAAGCAATAAAGATAGGAAAGGAAGAAGTTAAACTGTCATAATTTGATGATGATATGATACTCTACACTGAAGACCCAAAAAACTCCACATAAAAAGATTTCTAGACTTAATTGACACTTTTAGCAGAGTAGCTGGATACAAGGTCAACACCCAAAAATCAATATCCTTCTTGTACACAAATAACAGGCTCAGTGAATGAGAAATTAGGGAAACAATTCCTTTCACAATAGCACCCAAAAAAATGAAGTATGTGGGAATCAACCTAACAAAAGAAGCAAAAGACCTCTACACTGAAAACTACAGCACTCTGAAAAAAGAGATCGAGGAGGATATAAGAAAATGGAAAGATGTCCCCTGCTCCTGGGTAGGAAGAATCAACATAGTGAAAATGGCCATACTACCAAAAATCTGCTATACAGATTCAATGTAATACCAACTGAAATCCAACACTATACTTCACAGATCTAGAAAGAAGAATCCAAAAATTCATTTGGAACCATAAGAGACCTAGAATAGCAAAAGCTATCCTAGGCAACAGACATATGGCAGAGGGTATAACAATTCCTATTTTGAAACTATACTACAAAGCCACTGTGATTAAAAACAGCATGGTACTGGCAACGAAACAGACCTGAGGATCAGTGGAACACACTGGAAGTACAGAAACAACTTCAGATGTATTCAGCTACCTCATCTCCGACAAAGGAGCTGACTGTCCTCACTGGAGGAAAGATAGCCTCTTTAATAAATGGTTTGGGAAAACTGGATCTCAACCGGTCAAAGTTTAAAACTAGACCCTTATCTTTCACCATGCACTAAATTAAAATCCAAGTGGATTAAAGATCTAAATATTAAAATAGAAACACTAAACTTGCTAGAAGATAAATTAGGCAGAACTCTTGAAGACATTGGCATAGGAAAAGACTTTATGAATAAGTCCTCAGTAGCACAGGAACTAGCAGAAAGAATCAACAACTGGAATCTCATCTTATTAAAAAGCTTCTGCACTGCAAAAGAAACCATCAACAGAACTAAGAGACAACCTACAAGGTGGGGCAAAATTTTTACCAGCTGCTCCTCAGAAAATGGACTATTATCTAGAATATATAAATAACTCAAAACAATCAGCCCCCCAAATATAAAGACCCAATTCAAAAATGGGCATCTGAAATGAGAAGACATTTCTCAGACAAAGAAGTAAAAGCAGCAAGTAAATATATGAAAAAATGCTCCACATCACTGGTCATTCAAGAGATGCAGATGAAAACAACACTGAGATTCCACCTTACCCCACAAAGAATGCCTGCTGTCAAGAAATCACACAATAACAAATGTTGGCGGGGTTGTGGGGAGAAAGGAACCCTTCCCCATTGTTGGTGGGAGTGCAGACCAGTGCAACCACTATGGAAATCAATATGGAGATACCTCAAAAAGCTAGGTCTAGAGGTTCCATTTGACCCAGCCATTCCTCTGGTGAGTATATTTCCAAAAGATTTAAAAGAATCATACCACAGTGATATATGTGCACCAATGTTTATAGCAGCACAGTTTGTAATAGCTAAAACTGGGAAAAAGCCCATCTGCCCATCTGTTGGAAATTGGATAAAGAAGATGTGGTTTTTCTATAAAATGGAATACTAGTCAGCCATAAAGAATGAGAAATTAGCTGGGGATTTAGCTCAGCGGTTCAGTGTCCTGCCTTGTAAGCACAAGGACCCGAGTTCAATCCCCAGTACCAAAGAATGAGAAATTAGAGTTATTCATAGGAAAATGGGCACATATTGAGGATATACTCCTAAGTGAAATAAATAAGTCACACATGTGTAAATACCAAATAGTTTCTCTGGTGTGAAAAACTATAATAGTACACAAGGTCCTAACAGGATAATTAAGAATGTGAAATAAGAAGAAAAGGGCTAAAGGTGTAGGGAAAGGGGGAAGGGTAGGGGCAAGGAAAAAAGTGAAAAGAAAAAATATGAGAAAATGAAAAAATGGAAATAAAGAGTCTGTTAATGGGGAGGGTAGAAGGGGGTGAAGGGAGGGCAGTGACAAGGGGAAGAAATGAGAACCAAGACCTGTCATGTGAAGATACAGGATCCCAGTAATAAAAGTAACTGTGCTGTAGACCTAGATTGTACCAATAAACTCAATTTTTTTTTAAAAAAAAGAATATTCTTATGTATTTTCTCAAGAGTTAGTTTAGTACTCATGTGTCTTTTGAGCTGGTCTTTTTCATGGAAATACCCTATTTCTCCATCTACTTTGAGGAACAGCTTTGATAGATAAGTTAATCTGCATTGGAAATTGTTCCCTATCAGGGCTTCAAATACTTCACTTCAAGGTCTTCTGACCTTCAGGGTTTGTATGAGAAGTCTACTGTGATTCTCAATGGCTTACCTTTATATGTGAGTTTTGTTTTTCTCTATGTAAGTTTTGTTTTTCTCTGTCTGATTTTAAAATTCTGATTGGGGGAGCTGTATATCTGGTAATTTAATAAGGATATGCCTTGGTGAGCTTCTTTTTTTGGTGCTCTACTAGCATCATTATTTGTACTTTAAATTGTTTCCTTATATTTGGGAAATTTTCTTCTATGATTTCTGTAAACATGTTAGTAAATCCAACTGTATTAACTTCTAATTTTTCTCTAACTCCAACTAGCCTTAGATTTATTTTGCTATCATCATCTAGAAGCTGCTGGATAAGCTTCTCTTGTTCTTTTTTTTGGGGGGGGTCTTTGAGCAATCCATCATAATTCATTATTTTGTCTTCAATATCAGACACTCTGGCTACCTATTGGTCATTTTTGCAATTTATAAATGAATTCTATGTAATTTTTTTATTTCAAGTGTTTCTGTCTGATATATTTTCAAGGATTCCATATCCTTGTTGAATCTGTCATACAAATTTTGAGCTGCTCTAATTAGCTCATCCAGTTATCTATTTCCCCAAAGGGCACAGTGGGAATATTGAGATTGCTGTGAACTTTTGATTCATTTCCTCTTTGAATTCATCTATTTTCTTTGTCCCTTCTATGAATTTTTCATACATTTATTTTACCTGTTATTTATTTCCCTCTCCCTTTGTGACCTCTTTCCTTGCCTTAGGATGGTTAAGATAATTTGTAGATCTTCTATTTCCTTGTTTCCTCATGCTCCTGGGAAAATATGAATCCCTCTCTTTTCTCTTGCCTTTTTGGAGGGCTACTGCAAGTTGGAGACTAGAGAAATGAGGACAGTTTGTGTCTTAGATGAAGATATTTTGTAGGATGTTGCTTCCCTGTGCATAATGTTTTCTCTGAATGTCCAGTGGTAGTATCTACTCCTTCTGTTACTTGAAATGATTTGGAATCTGTCCCCATGTTTTGTCAAAACAATTACTTCTTGTTATAACAGCATCCACAGATTCATTCTTACAATACTTCTATATGATATTTCTTACAGTTGCACTTACCACCTTTGTCTATCCTTTGCACACTATGACAGTTTATTATTTGCAGTTGTTCTTTAAATAGGTGAGGTGGGGTGAGGAGAATGGGACATGGTTGGATGAGGGGTGCTAGACATGATGGGGGGATAAAGAGGGAACAGTGGTAGATGAGAAGAAAAGGTGATGTGGGGTCTGATTCTATTGGGGTACTGCTGGTTGAGTTGAAGGGTTAGTATTGGGTTATCAGAGAATATTTGTGAAGGGAAGAGTGTGATATGGAAGGAAGGAGGTCAGCTTTGTGATTGAGAAAAGCAACATAGTTGTTAGAACCTGCTGATAGGGAGGGTGATAGTCTAAGTAAGATATGGACGAGCCAAAGACTAATAATGGAAAAGATTGAGGGTTAATACTAGAGAAGACAGAAGTGATTATGTATGGGAAATTTTAAAATTTGGGAGGGTGAATGTATGTGCTTGGAAAAAGAATAAAAAAATATGTTAATACTGTTTGGGGGTTTGAGGTAAAGAAATCTGACAGGGAGCTACAATGAGAGAGAGACTCTAGCCATCTAGTCAAAGAGAGAACACAAAAATAACAACCTGATGAACTATTAAAGAACATAATGTAGCCCAGTATTACTAAATGAATCAAGAAACATAAAAACAATCCTATACAATGTCTGATAGAAACTCAGATTAAATAGTCCAGTGAGACACTGCATAAATGATTCCCAAGTAGCTTCTTGGCCAGAGTATGGATACTCACACTCTGATCCTTTCACCAAAATGCTGAAGCTAACTCAGAGTCAGGACTTCTTTCAGCCAGGTTGCAGGCATTGCAGAATCTGGTCCAGTCTGAGTTCTTGGGCTGGGAATTATTGCTGTCCCTCTCCCTGGGTGTGATGGTAGAATCAGAAGACAGATTCAGTGGCATAATATTCTGCACTGAATCAGGATAATTCCTATGCAATCAAGTCAGCTACAGTAGTAAAAGTTTCATCCATTATAGTGGTATCTATTAGGGCTGGGTGAGAAATAAAATACCATGAAACCCTGTTTTGGGTCTCCCTTACTTTAGCCTACGATTTAAAGAAGAAGTTTATTTTGGCTTATGGTTTTCAGAGAATTGAGTCCAAGATTGATCGGCTCCATGCCAGAGCAGCACAGTAAAAAGGCAAGGCAGAGGAATTATGTTCACTTCAGCAACAAGAGGAAGAGATCCTTCTTTGACATCACCTCCTGTCAGCTATAGATCCCTGGGAGAAATTTTTCTTGAGGCAGGAAGCTGTGTTAGCTGCCTCTAGTAATCCCTTGCACAAAAGAAATGTCAAACGCTCTTTGGATGTGATTCAGATGATGAAAATAAGTCTTCTACATTCTGAGTAGATAAATTTGCACCTGTGCAGCCCTCCAAGACACTGTTTGGAGGGGGAGGGACATTTGTTGAGTTCAGAGATTCTTTTTGTAACTGGCTTTCTGTGGAAGGTAGACATTCTCCATGTAAATGCAGCTCCTCTCTTGAGGTGCACAGAACTTTACTCCAAGACAGCCCAGAACCACATGTTGGAGCACAGCCTTGTATGACCTTTTTTGGTAATTCGATGCACTCTACTTGCCGGTATTTTTTGAGGATTTTGCATGTATGCTCGTTAAATACACTGGAGTATCTATTTGGGTTGAATGCTTGTCTGTTTTTGGAATCAGGGAAAGAATGGGAGTATACCTTCCCTTCCCAGTTCATTAAATCTTTTGAGGAGTATTAGTGTTAGATTTTCCATGAAGTTCTTATAGAATTCAGCAAATAATCCATTGAGACCTGGACTTTTATTAATTGGTAGGTTTTTTATCACTTTATTCCCTATTACAGGGTTGTTCAGGGTTTTTAACTCTTCTGGGTTTAGTTTTAGTAATTCATATGCACTGAGGAAACTATCCATTTCTTCTGAATTATCCATTCTATTTGATAACATATTTTCAAAGTAGTTGCTAATCTGGATTTTGTCAGTTCCCATTGTGATTTTACCTTTTTCATTCCTAATTGCATTTATCTGAGTCTTCTCTTTACTTTTGTTGGTCAGATTACCTAAGGATTTGTCATTTGTATATTCTTTCAAAAAACTAGCTCTTCAATTAACTGATATTTTTATCTCAATTTTATTAATTTTCTCTGGGCAGCTTTGGATTTGGGTTGTTTTTGTTTTTCTAGGACCTTGGCATGCATGAATAGGTTATTTATTTGGGCTCATTTTGTTTTTTGTTTTGGGTTTTTATGTGGGAATTCACAATTATACATTTTCCTCCCTTGATTACGTTCATTGTGTCCCATAAGTACTGTTATGTTGTATAGCCATTATCATTTGATTCTAGGAACTGTCTAATTTCATTTTTTATTTCTTCTATAACCCATTATTTGTTCAAGACTGTACCATTTTCCAGGTATTTGCAGTTTCTGTGATTTCTTTTGCTATTTCTAGTTTCACTGTGGTATGCACTAAAAATATGCATGGTATAATATCAATTATTTTGCATTTATTTAAGTCTCCTTTACGGGCTAGTATGTGCTCTGTGTTGGAGAAAGTTCCACATGTGCTGAGAAGAATGTCTATTCTATTATTGTTGGGTAGAACACTCGGCAGATGGCTTTTAAATCCATTTGTTCAGAGGTTTTGTTCAACTGATATTTCTTTGTTAATTTTTTGTCTCATTGATCTGTCTACTTGGTATACAGATATTCCTTATTAATGACCAAGTCCTATTCTTATGACTAGGTCATTAAATTTGTCACTAAGTGAGGAATTCTGAATAGATTAAAATACTCAGAACAAAGAAATGGTCAAATAAAACCACAACTGCACCCTGCATTTATTTGTATAAAAACACAGTACTGTACAGTGCATCAGGAAAATTACAGTGCATATAAACAAGTTGTATTGTAAAAAAAGACACTGAGGCTCTATAAGCAAGATGTACAGAACTGTACCCAAAAAAAGATGATTCACAGGTCTGAGAAGCAAGTCTGAACAGGGTGCATTGGTCAAAAGTCCAGTTATTAAACAGATAGGTCATCAAGTGAGGAATATCTGTATTGAGTAAAACAAAAAATACTGACACAAAGTAAATATCTAGTTAATGCACCAATTATGCCTCCACTACAAATAGAATGTTATTCAATAAAAGTATAGTGTTAACAATCTAAAGATGTGTACACCTTAATAGTTATATTAGTAAGAATTTTAAAAAGTGAGGAATCAGAGAATGAAAGAAGTAGAACTTGAAAAATCAATCAATGGAAGATGAGAAGGAGAGAAAATGAAATAAATAATCTTATTGCGGAGTAAAAGTATATGATTAGATAAAAATAGCCAAAATGAACAAATAAGAAAAAGAAACTACAATGAAGAAAAAATGGTGAAATTAAAAGGAAAAGGAGAAAGCCCAATCCTCAAAAAAAAATGGAAAAGAAAAAAGAAAAAAAATGAGTCTAAAAAAAATTCTCTGTCTTGAATAAGTAGTTTCTCTCCAGCATATGCAGTCTTATAATCCAGCAAGTCATTATTTTTTTCTGCCCTGCTTTAAGGCCTGTGGGTTTGTAAGGTTTCCTCCCTCCCTTAGAAGCCCCTCTTTCCATACACCCCAGATTGTGGCAAACACCCAATCCAGGATACTTCTTTGTTCATGCTGGTAGATGAGGAAAACAACCAGGATCCTTCTTCAAGGGGACCTTGCCTCCCCTTAATTCAAGGGGTTCTAGGTCTATAAACTGGCTCACATCCTGGAACTCATTGAAGAGCCATGATTCCATTACCAGAAGTTGAAGTACGTTTCTGTTCATTTGCCCTTAAATTTTTTTGATTATATAAAAAATTCTGTAGGCTTCCCATCTACTTGGAGTACACTGTGGCTAATCAGCCAACACCATAAGCCTAGGTATGTCAGATCATTCTGGTCATTGCTCTGTTTCTGCTGTCCATTACAGTAAGTATGTGCACCCGCCTTTGTTGGTTAAGTGTTGCCACTTGATCTCTGCTGTGCCAAGATCCAGTCAAGCCCTTTGCCCTTATATTTCCCATTTAATCAACTGCAGTCCTCACTATAAAGTCTGGCACATAGAGAAGAGCAATGACAGGGACCTTCAGGGATGTTGGTGTCCCCCTCACAAATCTGTTTCTCAAGGTGTTAGTGAAGGGCACATTTTCTGGATCATCTCAGGGTGGAGGATTAGATTTAATATGACAGATCCACTCTAGCATTCCCATTTCCCTAAGCTTCTGAATCCCCTCATAAACAGCAAACCATGGAATATCAGGCATCTCTGACTCATTCACAGTGGACCATCTTTTGATCCACAGTGTTGCTAACCATCCAAATAAATTATTAACACCTTTCTTTACTCCATAAGCTGCAACATTAAGTTCAGAATCCCTTCTTAATGGGCCCATATCAACAAATTCAGCATGATCCGGGTATATGTTTTTGTTACCATTATACCACACCCACAAAATTCATTCCCACATTTGCTCATTGGGCCTCTGCTTATAAGAGTTAGAAAACTCATGAAGTTCTTTGGGAGAATAGCAGACCTCCTCATGGGTCACACTATGTACTCTACCTTTAGGAGCCCTCGGATTTGAGCCTGGGTACTACAAGCAAATATGAGAGGTCAGGGTGGGTCCTGAGGAGCATCAGCATTATCATGCTTGGTCAATACAGGATTAGATTCCTCAGTGATACTAGAAGAGACCAACTCCACAGAGAAGGGGGGTGGGGATGCCTTTCCATGCAGGTGGGGCATCCTCTTGTTCTGGCAAACTAATCTCATTAGCATCTAGAAACTCAATAACCTCAGCCTCATCCAGATTGTCCCAAATATCTCCATCCCAGTTTGTGGGATCTCATTCTTTTCCAATCAGCGCCCTCACCTTTGCTTCAGATACCCTTTCAGGCTTAGCATTAAACTTGTACTGTAGTTCAGCCATTTGGATTTCTGCAATCTCAGCCCTGCAGCTAAAAGAGAGGAGATTTTTCTTTCAGGGACACTTAGAAACTTTTAAATTTCTTATGTGTATGTAGAGCTGGAAATTTAAATCTGAGTTCCTTATTTTCTTTGTTAATTTGTCCTCAGAGTCAGAAGGCTTTAGATTTACTATGGATATTTTGAGCTCATTGTTTTCCTTTACTTGTTTGTCCAGAGATGCTAAGACGAATCAGCCAGCAATATTAAATTTCCCACTCTGTCAAAAATATTGAAAACTGCTATATTCCTTACACTCCAGAAGTGGTGAATTAGGGCAATCAGATGGATCTACATTGCATATTACTTTAAGCAGTTCACACCAAAGACTATCGGGATTCCATTTAGAATTAGAAAGGGAGACCGTGGTGTCTTTAGGTCTCATCAAATTAGAGAGCCAACTCCATGAATCCCTAAAGCCATTAAAGAATTTCATCCTTACAATTCTGGTTCTCTTGAGCTACTCCTGGTACTAAAACCTGTATCAGTCAGTATTTACTAGAGATACAGATAAAATGCAAGATATACAAGTACATAAGAATTTACAAGACTGACTTATAATGGTCACCCAGAGAGTCAGAAGTGGAAGAGTGCAGAGAGTCTGTCTGCACACTGGAGACCAAAGCGTCCAGTCAAAGGTCTGGAGCTCACTGCAGTATCCTGTATGAATCAGTATCATAAGGCCCATGGGTCTGTGATAGAAGGCTGAAGAGTCTACACCAGAAGCTGAAGAGTCTGTGCTGGAAGCCAGGAGATGATGCCCAAGATGAAGGTAAAGACTGGAGCTCTTCTGAAGATACAGAAGCAGATCCATCCTTCTTCATTTCCTCTTTATGCCATCCAGGCCACAAGCTGCCCTAGGGTGGGCTTCCCCGTCCTACGGTGTGGAATTGCTGAGCCAATTTAATTGAGCTTCTTCTCTTAGTCAAGATCACACAATCAACTATCACACTCTTTGAGAAGCCGTCTCTGAACCCAAATAACAGAACTAGACTTACACATCCAAGCAGCTATTGTAAGTGCACTATCACACCATTTATGACTCTGCATGTGACTGCCCACTAACTTCTTATGTGTCCACTAGAGCATCAATTTCAAGTAACAGAGGATCTAACAGTGATTCAAATAATAGTTCGCTTATCTCACACAAAAGTAAGTTTGTGATAAAGGGACTGTTGGCTTTGGTTCAGTAACTCAATGATGTCTCTGATTTTCTTGGCATTTCCTTGTGGTAACCTATGTTTAAGACAGGGAGAAAGGGTAAAAGAGGAGAGCAAGGCTAGTGCTATCTGTTTTACTTACTACAACAATAAATGTGTTTCTAGAAACCCTCCCATAAAAGTTCTTTGAACTTATCTCATGTGGCCTGCTCTAACTTCAAGGAAGGCTGGGAAAGAATAATCCCAAGTGACTCAGAGTCCAAGCTTTAGACTTACATGTTCACCATCTGGTCTGCTTACCATGTGGGACTAGGCACATTTAGAAGACAAGGGAGATTGTAAAATAGATACTTCATTTATCATGCTTACCTAGTCCCCAAATTAGATGTAAACTTCTTTACAACAGCGACTATATCTGTTTCACGAATTCCCTAGAGTTTGACAACTTACTCTGCCTCATAGCAAGTGTTCAGTGAAGGAAAATGAGAAGGAATAAATAAACAAACAAACAAAAAAATGAACTTTAACTTGCCAGCCGTCCATCACCATAGTTTTCATATAAGGATATAAAGACAATATTGATGCGCATTCTGAATACATCCACACTCTTCCCACTTTAGGCACTTAGAAACTGCTGCTGCTGCTGCCGCTGCTGCTGGTGATGGCAATAGTGGTGAAAGTTGTAAGTCATTTCTCCACAGAAAATCACAATACTAACAGCAAAAGACAGTAAATATGTTAAAAGTAGATAGATACTTTTTATCGGCTCTATCAAAATCTAAAGGCTTGCCCATCAAGGAGAACACTAGAAGGAATTTTTTTCATTCTGAACTCAAAGAGGAATATGACCAGTAAAGTTCATCAGGCCTTGAAGCACACATAAAAACTCTACATGAATTGTTTAGCAAAAACATCAAGTAGAAGTATGATCATTTGTCTTTGAAAAAGAAAAAAGAAAAGTATGACTATAAGACACAATTTGTAGAAGCAATCATGGAAATACAAGCTCTATATTGGATTTAAACAAGAACTTGCATAGGAGTTAAAGGAGTGTTCTTTATGGATTTAATTAAAATGCTACCTAAGAAACCTTTCTGATCTTACTGTGCTGCAACTGTATTAAGACACTCACATCAAAATATTTACATTTAAATATTTTATAATGCCACAGTTTAAAATATTAATGATGCCACAAGTAAACAGTGACATTTGTATAGCCTTTCCTATAGTAAGTTTGCAAGAAAACAGCAGTCTACCCATGTTATCTCTAGTCAGCTATTTGAAGTTCAGCTTAGCAAACACACCAGCGTGCTCACTTCTACAATTCTAATGAAAACTCCTCTAAGAACTTAACTTCTTGCTATTACAATTTGCTCTTAAGCTTTCTAGATAGTGGCACTAGAGGGAAGAAAAAGAACTGTTCTTATGTCATTAAGTGCCACTGCTGAGTTTGAATATGCTCCTTTTCAGAGAGATAGATTTATTGAAAGATTTTATTAAAATGTGAAAAAGGCAACTGTAAAACATAACAAGTGAGCAAGTCAGTGTTAATGGCATGTTCTATAGTGAAGAGATCTTTTACAGAGACCTAAGTGCCATTTTGGAACTGATAATGTTGTAAAATATTATATCTGTACATAATATAGATTTTGTAATTGTAAGATTCATTTTTAATACTTCTTCCTTCAAAGTACTAGTGAACTGCTACCTCTCCAGAGCCATATCAATAAACTTTTTCCTCCCATTGTCTTTCTTTTTTGTCACTGGCCAAGAAAAGGCAACTGAGGAAGACACAATTCTAACTCTCTTCTCTCATTCTTTATAACAAGGCAAGAGCAAGTCTTTCTGTGATGATAAACACAGTGCAGACATTAAATATAGGCAGCATCTACTTCATAAGTGTAAGGTCCCAAATTTGATCCCAGTACCAAAAAAGAAACCAAAAATCAAAAAAAGAAAACTGGTCTAGGCTTAATCCTGAAACTCTCAAAGCCTATGTTGTAGTTTGGTATTCTAGTCACATAAACTGTCAGATTCACAGGTACAGAGATATTTATTCCTTTTGGTTCTTATTATAAGAGATCTCTGCTAATTGATCTACAAAGTTCTAACTAGTCTTTTATGATTATAAACCTAAATATTATAAAAGTTATCATAATGCAACTTGGCCAAATATATCTGAGTGCATTCTGGTTTATAAAAGTCGTTGTGTATGTGTGTCTGTCTGTCCAATTTATTACAACACATACAGCTGTTTTGTTTTCACTTTTTTCTTTTGGCATTTTGGATTTTTAAAGATGTTTGCCTCTAACTAAGGTTGGCTTATAGATAAACGTCACTACAGGCATGCTTCCCCCAGATTGCCAGATCCAAATAATATCAACTGGTTTTACAAATACAGTACATATTGATTATAGATCTTGGGACTCTTTCATTGGTCAAAATGTGTTATGATCTGGCTCTCATAGGTCACCTAAAAATTTGTTAAGATATTTAAAGAAAGACATGGACTTAGGAAAACTAGACAGGACTCCCCTTGATAAATAAAGGAGTGGCTACCTGGAAGAAAATTTATACCAGCCTTTATCACAAAGGGGATACCAATAATTTCCATAGCCTTATATATACTTATAAAAAATACTTTGCTAAACATATTATTGTGATATGTATACAATGGTCATGGTCAAACGGCTAAGTTTTCTATGGGAAAACAATAAGGTTTCATTTAAAATGTTCTTGGTACAAAACATAATTAAAGGACAAAGGCTTTCAAGTAACTGTTACTCATTGTTATTTCATGGTGTATATATTCATGCCTTCTGGGTGAACAAGTCTTCTAGGATATTGTTTGTAGTAATGATCTTTTTGACTCAGGTATCTGCCTTTCTTGCACTCCGGCTCCTTGCGATAAGAGATACATGTCAACCCACCATGAGATAACCAGTCAAATAATAGTTTTCTTAAAATCTTATGTGATGTATGTTATATGTGTCACCACAATTAGGGATGCTCAGTCGCCAAACAGTTGAAACAATGTCACACAATAAAATTAGAATTAGACATTATGAACTCCTAAGGTCTATTTATAGGCAAATATGTATGTTCTCTTTAGATGGCGTACAACTAAAGGATAACAAATAAAAATTAAATAAGATTTTTTTATGTCATTTAATGTATTGTGATTGGATGGAGGTGTTTGAAATATTATTCCATACTAAGATGGACATTGCTACAAAGAAAATGTCACCATGATCATCATGTTAAAAGACTGTGTGGCTCTTGATTTTGAGTTTCTATAATATATAACTGTTGTCTGTTAACATTCTTCAGGGATTAAACTACTAGAAAGAAATAACAGATAAGAAATAACAGCCCCCTAACTATGGTTTATACTTCAAAGTGCTTAATGTCCAGACAAAATTATAATAGTTAAGCTCACTGCTCCTACTGCATTATTAATGTCACTGATCTTCTTTTCTGGGTGTTCAACAACTAAAGTTTGGAGAAAGGTAACTGGACTGAGGACTGCCAATATTTTGGCCATGGCCCTTGAAGGTCTACAAGATCCAGGACACAAAAGAACCTTTCCTACAGGATCTTACATCTTTGTTATGTCACTCAACCTCCTGAGAAGGGAGAATGCTGGGCACCAGAGGACAAATATACTATGTGCCAAAGGAGGGTCACCACAAGGGAAAAGTCTCCCACGCTTAAACTGAAAGCAACATGGTCAAACAAGGCAATAACCCAGCCTGACAGCTGACACTGACAGGAGCTAAGAGGCTCTATTCATGGTTCCAAAATATTGCCTAAAGAGACTTAACTGACCTTGATAGATAGCAAGAGGTTCATATTGATTGACACACTTCTCACTTTAACTTGGTCTTAAATGAGCAGCAGAAAAGAATAACCCAAAGAGGTATAAAACAATGCCATGGCAATAAAGCTAGATATAAAAAGGGGCTCCAGTCACTGACCCCTTCTGGCAATTTCCAGCTCTACCAGTAGCTGACCATGGTTATGGACCATTAGGAAAAAACTATGGTAAAATCTATAAGAGCTCAGCTAGAGTTTTATATTTCTTAGTGAAATTTGTCCTTCAAATTGTCTATCTTACACCTAAAACTAGAGAGACTTATGACAAAGTATCAGACTTATAGATAACCTTTATCAATGAAAGAATCTAAGTCCAGTAGGTTCAATCACTATTTCAATTTCTAAGTGTGACTTTCTCCCCAATCGGCCCTTTCATTCCAGTGTGTTCATGCTTAGATTATGCATACTTTAATTTCTTTAAAGTTTTGTTTATTCTTGCCTAGAGGCTGCCCAACTCCAAGCAATCAAGCAAACGGAACCAAAGACAAATGTGCTAGACTTCTTTTAGCAGGATCCACCAGAACAAACTTGTAAACAGCTCATAATTACTAAACTAAACAATATGACTTCTATGTTGGATTCTGAAGTCCCCTGGACCTTCTTCTCCTTATCCTCTTTGTGGGCTATATTCATCTTAATCTTGCTGACCTAATTTAGCCCATGCATTCTTAACTCTTTCTTTGGCTTTGTCTCCCCCAGACTTAAAGGCTATGCAGCTACCAAGAGGACAATTCCAGGCACCTATCAAAGGCCTTTAGACAGACCCTCTGTAGAGTAACTCTAACTGCTGATCACAACTATGACCCAATTCAGCTGGAAGTAGCCAGAGCTGTCTTCACCCTTTGCCCCCTCAGCAGTTAGGGTCACTTCTTCAGAGGGGGGGCATATTGCAGATAGGCAAGTCAATTAGTACATACTAATATAGATATATACTATTTTTTTTCATCATACTATTATATATACTAATATATACATATATACTATTATATATATACTATTATATATATTACATTCTATTAGTAATATATATTATAGAATATTAGTAATATATATTATATTAATATATTATTAATTAGTATATTAGTAACTAATAGTATAGTTAATTACATATCTTGTAGGCAGTTAGACAGGGCCACCCTCAAGGAGCCAACACAGCAAAGAGCCCACATGCAGGTCAATTAGGACACATTCACTGAAGGCCAGAATTGCAAAAGGAGAGAAACTACTATAACTGTGTGCTTCCCCTAGGGATACATAGCAGTGATTGATATTCTAAACAGGTTTCAATCACCTGGGTGGGGGCCAAGGTCTTAACTCAGCCTTTCCAGGAAATATCCCCGACCCCCACCCTTACTGAAAATCCTTGTACACTTGCTATGTGATTTGCTCCCCCATTTGACCCCATCTAATCACTATCCATTATATACCATTTTATCACTATCTATTTGACTCATTTAATTACTATCTTATTCATTGGTCATTATTTTGCCCCACCTCATGCCCACCTTATTATTTTCCATTGGGTCTTATAGTTTTGTCCCACTTTGTACCCGCCTCACCACACGGCTATGCTGTATAAAACATCCTGGAGAAGTGGGGAGAGGGGGCAACCCACTTTCCAGTCCCCCTCTGTCTTCTCTTAGACAGTAGCTTTCTTTCCCTCAATAAATCTTTCCTACTCTTAAAAAAAAAATGTAGGCAGCATCACCTTTGAATACGAAAGGCAATTATTCCATTCTGTGTTCCTTAGAGAAAACTAATTATTTGGGCTAATCATAAAGGAAGGGAATGATTAGAGGAATGGCAGCCAGAGGACAGGGATTCTACAAAACATGCCAACTGCAGCATACATTTACCAAGGGATTTCAGATACCTGGCTATCAATTTTCTCTACTGCAAAAAAGGAACACTGCTACTTACTTGTACAGTCCTTTGAGAAGTTTAAAATATATTATGCTACCTTCATGTGGAGTTGTTTATGGGAGGTTAAAGTAGTAATAGACTTAAATTTGAAGTTAAAATAGGAAACATACAGTTACATGATAATATAAAGACGTTACCTGATAATATATAGATGAGAGATTTTCTGACTTGCAAACAAAAAACACATAAAATAATGACCCAGAGAAAGGTTTTTAAAAAAAAATCTCCTGTACAATTTATGCCAGTGATGTAGCAGGAGGTTACTATATAATTTATGCCAGTGATGTAGCAGGAGGTTGCTATCTCTCTCATCTTAGAATCAGTTTTCCAGTGCTGTTTGTGATAACCAACTGAACTGTTTTTATTTTTAACTAAGTTTTTAATCCTTCTCATGCTTCCAGCATTTCTTGAAGAATATGCTTCTTAAGGAGAATTTCTTCTTCCTTCTTGAAATTGAAGACATTTATAACACAGCTAACAACTTTTTTTTCTTTTTATTGAGTTTATTGGTACATTCTAGTTCTACAGTATAGTTACATTTACAATCTACAGTACAGTTACATTCATTATTGGGATCTTGTACCTTTACATGAGAGGTCATGGTTCCCATGTTTTCCCCTTGTCCCTGACCTCCCTTCACCCCCTCCTCCCCTCTCCATTTACAAACACTTTACTTCCATTTTTTCATTTTCTCATATTTTTTTCTTTTCCCTTATTCCCTTTCCCCTACCCTTGCCACTTTCCCTATACCTTTAGCCGTTGTCTTCCTATTTCACATTGTTAATTACCCCATTAAGATCTTGTGTACTATTATAGTTACACAGCTAACATCTCGCTAATACCAAAGGTCAGCACATATATATTTCACATTTCTTCAAAATAAATTTGAAGAAAATACATTTTAATTTCTTTAAAATACATTTAATCCTTCTTTATTAGTAGAATTCTAAACTTTTTTCTAAACACTATATTGTTATTGAAAAGACAGACGATTTTTTGAATCAAATAGTCTAAACCAGTAAGGGGTAAAGGACAGAGACATCAGTACAATAAAGATCATAAACGATATTTTATCCTTAGTTCAGCTTTTTTAATGAGCCTTAACAGTAAAAGACATTCTACAGAACATGCCTGACTTTTTCTCTATATTTCAAAAGTGTGTATTCAAAAGCCCAAAGTCCCTAGCAATCACTCCAAGAACAAAAGCAGATTGCCTGAAAGAACTGAACAGGTTAGCTGGATCAGATTGAATTCTTCTAGGTAGCTAAATTGACATTTTACTTAGCTTTAGATTGGAGGGCCCAGATTTAATTTTTTTTAAAAAGTTTTTTGACACAGGGTCTTACTATATGGTTCAGGGTGGCCTTGAACTCACTATGTAGCCTAGGCTGGCTACAAACTCACGATCCTCCTGTCTCCGCCTTCTGAGTGCTGGGATTATAGCTGTGTGCCACCATACCTAGCAATAAAAACTTTTAAGACAACAGGTACATTTCATTCTTATCCTTCTAGCATGAACAATTTAACTCAAGAAGTACTTAACAAAAATGTACTATTAGCAATGCTGTGGAGAACTTTGGCAAGTAGAAGGACTAACCTATTTTCAAGCCACATATATAAAGAGAAAGCACACCTATTTTACATGACAATAACATTGTGGTAGGCAGAATTCTAAGATGGCCCAATAATCTCCAACTTCTCTTATTACCCTTGTGATTATATTACATGACAAAAAGGATTTTGCAGATGCAATTAAGGTTACTGATCAACTGGCCTTAAGATGGAGACAGTGTCTAGATGGACATAACGTAACCACATTGTTCTTTGAAAGCAGAAGACACTTTACTCTGACTAGTCCCAAAAGAAGTCAGAAAGATTCCAAGAAATTAAAAGATCTGATATGCCACTGCCAGCCTAGCAATGAAGAGGACAATGTAATGAAGACTGTCAGAAGGCTTTAGAAGAATCTTCTTTTGGAAGATTTAATATGAGAAAATGAAAAAATGGAAACAAAGTCTTTGTAGATAGGGAGGGAGGGAGGGGTTGAAGGGAGGGCAGGGGAATGGGGAAAAAATAAGAACCAAGATGGGTTATGTAAAGGTGCAAATTTCCAATGATCAATGTCATTATACTGTATGCCTTAAATGTACCAATAAAATTAATTTTAAAAAAAGGTGAGGACTCTGGCTGACCACCAATAAGAGAAGTCTTCATCCAACAACAACAGTGAACTCAATTCTGCCAAAAAACAAAATGAGTTTGGAAGTAGACTGTTTACTGGAGTCTTCACCTCAGATCCCAGACAGGCTCCCCGCTTCATTTCAGTCTTGTGAGACCCAAGTAAAGAATATAGTTGTGCCCACCTGAACTTCTGACTTAAAAGGCTGTTTTTAAAAACTGTGCTGTTTTAATCTTCTAAACTTGTGGTAATTTGTTACCCCGCGAAACAAAACCAGTATCAGAATATATAATTAATGCCAAAATAGTATGATCAATCAGAAAGTATGTGAAAACTTGAAGAAAGGAACAATTAATGTGGGTAAAATGAACTGTATCCTCCTTGTTGACGTCAAGTTGGCCTATCCCAGCCCCTAGGTCCTTTGCACATTCTATTCTTCTTGTCTCTAGTGGCCTTCACTTTTTCTAATAACCATTAATTAATTTCACTCAAGCTTTCTCTGATATCTCCATCCTATCATGCTATCTCCTCTCAATGAATTTCTACTCAATTGTTATTTCTGAAATTTTTCTCACCAATATTTTCCTACTGATTTCAGTGTTGTGTGTATTTTCCTGTCAACTCCCAAGCTGATGAGTTCAATTCTCTGTTTCCAGTTAAAGAAATTAATATTAAATATTGGCTTCTCTCTAATAAAATTTATTTTTGTACTTACCTTACTGAAATCAAATTAAAGCTATTTTTTCTCTTATGTTCACAGATAAATACTTAAGCTTCATCCTTCTGAATCAGTTTTAAAATAACTGTCTGAGTATACACACACACACAGAGACACACACACACACACATACATCAGCGCTGACCGTATATTCAATATCTCTGAAGACACAGGATGGTAAAATGCCCTTTCTTAAAAATTTGCATACTCAGAGATTTATTTCAAGAATTGAACTATACCAAAATGCTATTTTTAGCATTTCTACAATTACTTATTGAGAAATTATTGGCCTCATCTACCTCTTAGACTGTAAAGGCATTAATGTCAAAATGTTTTTTTATCTTCCATTGATAAGCCACTGGTTGGGCAGCAGTTTGTTTACTGTCATCTGAAAATATTGTCTGAAGCTAAAACAGACAATCCTTTTTCTCTCCCTTTGTTTCAGCACCGTCCTCAAGTGATTGAGTGTTTTTGTTTTCCCATTTTGGTTCTTCACAAGATAAATATCGACAGAAAATCAATTGTCTCCAAAAAATGGTTGTTACTAAAAAGTAGAGAATGTTTAAAAAGCAACAGTTAGCATTCCTCCAAAAATCTTCAGAAATTTAGATTCATATGACACCAATACAAATCTTAAATATTTCCTTGCTCTTCTGAAAGACTCTATTCATCCCCCAAAAGGCTTCTGTTTTAATGCGCTTTTTCATGGGTTTTCCCATTCTCCATGATTTTCTAAGAAGTAAAAGATATTCTAAAGAAGCTTGCAGTTGTCACCGAATTCACAAAGATATGTCATTAAGGACAATCAAGAATGAGTGACTACAATGTCGTTTTTACAGGAGGGATACATGGGTTACAGTGAGAAGGTGTAGGTTTCCATTCCCATCTGCCACTTACCAACGGTGTCATCTTCCTCTTTGCAGATCCCAAGTTCCCATACCTACCAAATGGAGGTAATCACACCGATGCAGCGGACATCGCAGAGTAACAGAACCAAATTAGGCCAGACAAATTAAAGTTGCTTAAAAGGCAGCAAATGCCTTGTGGTGTCAAAGCACCTATTAGTAAGTTGAGATTAGAAATTATATGTGATACACTTGAATAGTATGATCTCAAAATCTCATATTTCCTCAAGTTCAAATTAAACTGGCTTCAGATCTATAAACATTTATTGACTAATGGAATATGTATGGCTCAACATGACTGAAGTAAGATAAAAATCTACTTGATTTAAAATCTATTCTAATCATAAGGCATTGTGTGTTACTTCCTCACTTGCTATGACACATGGTTTACATTTAGTATGTTGTTTAATCTTTACAACTGTAACCCTAACCATAACTATAAGCCTCATCTCATAGAAAAAAGCATCTGAAGTGCAGAGCATGGCAGAGACCTGCCAGTCACACAACTGGTAGATAGAGGGACTGGGACTCACACAAAGGCATGACAGTCCCCAACTCCCTACAGCTTTACATTGCATGCATGAAAAAACAATACAGAGCATATCGGTACCCTTGAAAACTGCAAAAGAAAGGGATCCGGGGTGAGAAGAGAAGGCCTCGAAGAAGCACTAAACAGAGATCATGCACAAAATGGATTCTTAATATTTCCCGAGTAAATAAAAGTGCTTTTCCTAGGCCTGGTACAATGCACTTAACTTTAAGAATCTACTGCCTAGGTTCACTGCCATTTCAGTAGGGAGGAATATTTGTTTCAACAAATGGTGGTAGAAAAGCTAGATATGTCCATAGGCAGAAAAGTGAAATCAGAGTCCCTCCTTACACTAGACTTGATTCAAAATGAATCATAGACTTAAATGTGAGCGCTAAGACTACAGAACTCTTGGAACACAGAAATCTTCATGATCGTGGGTAAGGCAATGAATTCTTAAGTATAACATCAAAGAAAAAAGCAACAACAGAGAAAAATAGGTAAAGTAGACTTCAACAAATTAAATTTGAGCTCTACCATTTGGCTATCATGAAGGAACTAAAGCTACAATCCAAATGGTGGCCAGAAATATTTGCAAATAATATATAAGACAAGGGAAGGAGAGGGTGAAGGGAGGGCAGGGGTAAGGGGAAAAAATGAGAATCAAGACTTGTCATGTAGAGGTACAAGATCCCAACAATGAATGTGACTGTACTGTATCCCTAAAATGTACCAATAAACTCAATTAAAGCTGAAAAAAATAATAATATATAAAATAATGCAAATTATAAGAAGAATGGAAGGAAATAGAAGCTTGCTTCTTCTCTGATTGACCGGTTCTGCTTAAACATTTAGTTTCTATCACTCAGACATGTATGAGCAAAATACTGAGTTCCTATTGGTGTTACTCTGAGCCACATTCAAAATGAAAATCAGTCATGTAAAATTCTCCCACAAAGATTTAGTTCCAGGTCCAAATATACAAAATAACTTACACTAAAGAAATGCTTTTCAAAACAAGACTTCATAAATGATAAAGAGAAATTTCCAATCAGTTAAATGACAACTACCCCTTTAATGATGACTATTATATTCTTCCATCTGGTAAACTATTTATTTTTGCCTTTTAAATTGAATGACAAGATCACTGGACAAAATTGTGTTTCCTTATTTTACATTTCTAGGCTTCTTTCAGTATTTGTTGAGGATATCACACAAAATGACAGTTCTGTATATTATTCTTTGCTAAATATTGAAATGGGATGATCAAAATGGTTAAAGACATCTTTCTCCAGTCCTTCAAAAATTACCACTCCGTGTCAGTTTAGAATCTCACTTTGTAAGTAATGGAGAATGAGTTGGCTTAAATAATGACATATGTACCAGCTCTTGAAACTGAAAGTCTGGAGCAATGATAGACTTCAGCACTGGTTTGATTTATCAGCTCAACAATAGCAAGGACCTAGTTTAGGTTTCCCCCCCCTCCCCCTG
>NW_022900929.1:65902285-65963487 GCF_012274545.1 Fukomys damarensis
CTCTCTCTCTCTCTCTCTCTCCCTCTCTCCTCTCTACCTTTCTTTCTAATAAGTACTCCCAGTATCCTTTTTCTCTGGTAGTGACAAAAAAAAATTTCCTGCCTCATTCCACATATTCAAATCACACTGTCCAATAGGAGAGAAATATTGATCTTTCAGATACTATCAAGTATCACTCCACATCTTAATCCCAAACTTAGACATCACTCTTCTCTGAGCCACTATAGAAAGCACCCCTCATTGGTTTTCATGTTTGCAATATACAGACAACAGGGTAGTTTTCTGAGGACAGCAATCTTTCAGACCTTGTGGGCACATTTTCCTCAAAGGTGGGCACCTGGACACAAGGGTATAATTCTTTCTCTATAAGCACTCATCAGCACGGTGCCAACCTCCCCAGAGAATGTGCCCCATGAGAGATTGTGACTATAGCAATTTTAATATCGACTACTACAACTAAATGCTTCAGCTCAGTCCCTCAAGGGAATTCTTTTTCCAGAGAAGGAAAAATTAATAGTACTCTGTATTCTAAAATACATTTTTACAGCTTAAAAAAAACTGCATGAATCCCTATCCTGGAAACAAACGAAAATAATAAAGCAAATGTCTATGTAAGAGTAGAATATGATTTAGTTTGAGCAATCCATTTTGCAAAGAGAAAATCATCAAACTAAGCAGTCATCTGCATACAAACCATGACAGATTTCCAATGAGATTTCTTTTTATCTTTGTTTTTGTGACAACTTGTATTATCACTCTCAAATGGACCTCTGTATTCTGAGCCCTGAATTAGAAATATATATGTAGCAAGGTTTCATAAAATTTTCCAAAAAAGTAAAGCTTTTTAAATTTGTTTAACTTGGTTTGTCTCATAAACAAAATGCATTGTCTAATTTAAACTCAATGAAAGTTTAATTCATTTAAATGCCACCTTGATTGCCTCTGCTATTGATCCAATGAAATAATCTACTAACATCCTGAAACAACTGAAAGCTGGTCTCTGCCTTTTCCCTATATAGTACACACATTTTTTTAAAAAATCGCAGGATAATATTAGAATCTGGTTCTATGTACCAAGCTGCAAACTTTATCATATCGTAGGGTCTTAACTACTTTCCTTTATAATTTTTACTAATAAATCTTTTGCCTTTTAGCAAGAAATTTTTGCTTTCAACATGTTATCCCCTATATTTTCTCTGACAAAGGACATCTTTTTATAAAGTCAACAGCTTGGAAATTTCAATACATTTTTGTCTTATAAAAAGAACCATACTAGAGGAGACCAGCAGCTCGAGACCCTCTGGTAGGCCTGTCCTTGCAACCCAGCGCACCAGAGGATCCCAGCCACGCAGGCACCAACACAGCAGCATTTGTGCCCTCCCCCTCTCCCACCCCAGGCGAGCAAGAGAAAGAGGGCCTCTCTGAAGCTTCTAGATGATAACTGAAGCCCACTGGAAAAGTAAAAAAAATCTGCAATAAAGGTATATCACACCACCATAGTTGGTAAGTTGGAGGGACCAGCATCTCACATCGGAGGGACCAGCATCTCACATGGGAACATGGTCTAACTTCAAGGGAAAGACATCTGGAACCTGCAGTAGAACCTTGCAGAGTTCAACCCAGCAAGAGGTCAGAGATCTCAACTTGGGTCTTGCAGCCAAAAGTCAGCCTGAACCTCAGGGAACAGCTGCTGGCTTGCTGAGACTAATTAACTTAGTCCTGCACACTCCTGCCCATGCTGTCTACCATGTCAGTGGAATAGATTAGAAGATTCAGAAACAACACCAGACATACTCAGCTACCTTATCCTTGACAAAGGAGCCAACCATCCTCACTGGAGAAGAGATAGCCTGCTTAATAAATACTGTTGGAAAAACTGGATTTCAACTTGCCAAAGATTAAAACTAGATCCCTGTCTTTCACCATGCACTAAACTGAAATCCAAGTGGATTAAAGACCTAAATATTAAAATAGAAACATAAAACTTGCTGGAAGACAAGTTAAACAGAACTCTCAAAGACAATGGCATAGGAAAAGACTTTATGAACAAATCCTCAGTAGCACGGGAACTAGCAGTAAGAATCAAAAACTGGGATCTCATCTTATTAAAAAGCTTCTGTACTTCATAAGAAACCATCAACAGAACTAAGAGACCACCTGCAATGCGGGAAAAAAATTTTACCAGCTGCTCCTCAGACAAAGGACTATTATCTAGAATATATAAAGAATTTTTAAAAATCAGGGCCCCCCAAATATAAAGACCCAATTCAAAAATGGGTATCTCAAATGAACAGACACTTCTCAGACAAACAATTAAAAGGAGCAAATAAATATATGAAAAAAATGATCCACATCACTGGCCATTTGAGAGATGCAGATTAAAACAACACTGAGATTCTACCTCACCCCAGAAAGAATGGATGCTATCATGAAATCAACCAATAATAAGTGCTGGCAGGGGTGTGGGGAGAAAGGAACCCTTCTCCATTGTTGGTGGGAGTGCAGACTAGAGACACCTCAAAGAACTAGGATTAGAGGTTCCATTTGACCCAGCTATCCCTCTGCTGGGTATCTCTCCAAAAGAGGGGTAGTGGAAAGGGGAGGGGAAAGGAAATAAGGGAAAAGAAAAAATGTGAAAAAATGGAAACAAAGTCTTTGTAAATAGGGAAGGGTGAAGGGGGTGAAGGGAGAGCAGGGATATGTGGAAAAAAACAAAAACCAAGATACATCATGTAAAGGTACAAGATCCCAATGATAAATGTAACTGTATTGTTTGCTTTAAATGTACCAATAAACTTAATGCGGGGGGGAGAACCATACTTTTAAGTGAAGAAATGCTTTCCAAAGATAAATTTTGCTGAATATTGGAAAGAAAGATCAGAGTTTTAGTAAAACATGACTTCTAGTTAGAGCAGGCACTGAGGTGACTATAGTTCTTTTTAGTAATAATTCTATTACTACTACTATTTTGGTAAACATCCTCCTGGAGTATGTTTTCTAATTATCATAAACAATGACATATATTCAAGTAATCTGGTTGCTGATCTGAATTGGTGTCTGGAGCCTCAGCAAAGTGAAATAAACCAAACTTTATCAAGAGACTATGTCCAGAAAATCTAGTCGAGGAATCAGAATATGGAGACTAGAGAGAGAAGCCAGCTGTCAACTGGCCATGTCAGACCAGAAGAGGAGGTATGGATGGCAAAAAGAGACACCACGGGTCTGAAATGGATACTGTTCTAAGCTCCTTGCATACCAGGATACTCTTCTCAAAGCACCTGCAATTTCAGGCAGTGGGTGGGGAGGTCACAAGCTGCCTCAAATATACATAAATAGATAGCAGAAGTTTCAGTTCATTTTGATTTTTTTTTCAGTCTTCTGCATCATGCTGAAGGCAACTTTGTTTTCACAGAAAGAATTGAACATCGTTGTCAAATCGATCTGTAATTTTCTCTAGAAAAATAAAGTGTTATTGTCATATGTATATTTTTCTAAAGTCCTAATGGAAGATAAGTGAATTTTTTCAGAGGCTTCCTAATAAGATTACGAAAAATCTTCTTTCTCTCCCAGAGATCCAAAGTGACAACTCCTACTATTTCTATGAGACTCACACTAAAAGCACCTACTTCTAAACTTCCAAGTAGGAACTGGGGTTCCAGTAATTTAATTGTTCCTAGGCCCTCAAGTTTTGTTTTAGTTCCAAAATCCAGGCAAGTAATCAGGACAGCCCAGGGACATCCAGTAATGCACATGAGGGCATGCTTCTGCACACTTCGCTGAGCTCTAAACAAAAGGGCCTGTGAAAGGAAAATGTGCAGGCACATTGGGTATGAGTTTGCAAAACCCCTTGGGTATGAGTGGAAGGGGCTTTGAAAGATTAGACTGAAATTTTTCACACTAATCCTTACTCCTCTTCTGAATTTTCCAGGCAAATACCTCAAACTAACTCTATCCACAAATCCTAAGAACTTACAGGTAAACGACAAAGACAGTCTCCTGATCAAGAGACTTATACTGGTATCAGGGTTTAACGATCCTTCATTATTAGGCTATTCAAATTTCCATAACTGAAACTAGCCAGACAATGATAGTTCATGGTTTCCCTACAGATTCAAGGAAAAATGGCTATCTGATCTTTCAACTTTATCCCGTCAGTAACCTAAAATAATAATAATAATAATAATTTATTTTAAATATATACAACATAGTAATTATGAAATCACATGGCTTTGTTTCAAACATCTTTAAAAACACAGTTAAGTCTGATGATCACATTCTCTTTGAAATATGAGTCAGATCTTTAAAGTCCCTTCTTTTAAATGAACCAAAAATCTAAAAATGTATATTTCATCAGAAAGAAATATTCATGAAAAGTACATATATACTAGACTTTAGACCACATTTGCAATTCTGGGGAAAACAGGAAATATAGACATATACATAGACATGAAAACAGGAAATACAGACATATGAATAGACATGAAAACAGGAAACCACATATACATAGACAGGTAATCGGTAAATACAGACATATACATAGACATGAAAACAGGAAATACAGACATATACATAGACATCTACTATATTTGCTGACCTTACTCATAAAATTCAAAGCAATTGAATAGATATAGAATAAGTATAGATCTTGTACCTAACATGGAAAAAAAATCAATTCATATAATTTCCTGCCTTTAACAAATAAGATATTATCCTAATTTAGAGATGAGCAACAGAGGACTATAAAAATATTAGTTGATTTACCCAAGATCTCAAGGTTAGTAAGCTAAGGAAATAAAAATATGACCCCAGATTCTATCCTTCCTAATGCAGTGCTTCTTCTAAAACATTGCCTAGGGATTGGTTGTAGTTAAAAAAATAAAACATATGATTGCAAAAAATATCTTTAAATCACCTATTTTAGAGAATTGTCTTTTTAAAATTCAATAAATCTTATTATACTCTAAGAAAATTACAAAATATCTGTGACTCCAATAATTAAGAATTTAACGGCCTACAAAGTCATTCTGTTCAAATCATGTTCCTTTCCTGCCACTCTTCAAACAGGATGGAATGTGTATTAGTAGACAGAGTATAAGGCCAAAATGAAATGAATTCTAAGTTAGAAATTTAAGTTAGAAAATGTCTGAGGCAAAAAGAGAAAAAGAAAAATCTCAAGGTAAAAGGGAGACAGAAAACAGGCACCTTCATAATGTAAGAAGCAAAAATAACCAATATTTTATTACAAAAATACACATATATGTGCACAAACATATATGTGTGTGTATTTCCCTTGAAGTAAATACAAATAACAGTATAACAAGAAACTGCCCACTAATGGTATCCTCGTTTATGTGGGTATAGTGGGACCTTGGTTCATGAACTAAATTTGTTCCATAATTCTGGAAAAGATGGCCATGATTGTGTTCATACGAAAAAGATGGCCACGATTGTGTTCATGACTTGATGGAGAATTTGCAGACAAAAACATAATAAACACTTCTGTTTGCAAACCAAATTGTTTGCAAAGAAAAGCATTTGTGAACCAAAGTACCACTGTATGTGCAGTCTAAGTCCTAAACTAATACCACAAAATTTCACAGTGTGAAGACTTTTAAAAGTTAGGAATTCTCTATACTTTCATTTAGATTTTAATTCTCTTTAGAAAAATATGTAATGAAGTTGATTTCCTGTATCTAAAATCTTCAAAAAATAATCACTGTGAAGTTACATTTATAACTTTATAAAGCAAATTATTTTATTTTTATTTTCTAGAATGGAAATATTTTACAGCTATTTTTTGCCTTCTCAATCTAAGTTAAGTAGACAGAAAAAAATTTTGTCTATACAGACAAAAAAAGAAAAAATTGTGAACAAGATGCCCTCTGGGCCAGCTGGGCTAGTTATGGACCTTTGGGGTTCACTCCAAATGACTCCAGAAATCTGTGGTTTACAAGGGATAATACCTGACTTTACACAATTTTCTGCTGCTCCCTCAGTATCAGATTGTCAACTGCTATGCAGAGGGTTCATATCATAACATTAAGAAAAGGGGTCAGAGTAAATTATTTCTAAGGCTCATTAAAAGTCATACTTCTTCCTGATGTCCTTTAGCATCCTAAATCATTACAGATGCTTTTATCTACAAATAATAACACCTGACTAAAGGTGACTTAAACAATAAAGACTTATTATCACCCATTCAGAAACCTTCAGCAATCTCCAGGGTTGATAACTTCCCTGGTTCAGCAAAGTCAGAGTTCAGTTTGATTCTCTACAGTTCTCTTTACTTTCTCCTTGCAATTCCAAGCGGGCCCTATCAGAGACCTTATCGCATGCACATAGCCTCACACTGAGGAATAATTTGCAATTTTCCTGCCTTGGGCCACATTTTAAAAGGAAGAAAGCTTTCCAAATGAACCCTTCACAAGATATATCTACTGGGGTCATTGTCCATAATTATAACTCCTGCCCGGACTTAGCTGTCAAGCCACCATGACCGGACTTAGACAATCAATATTTATCTACCTGGGAAGGTTGAGAAAACAAGAATGAAAACACTGTAGTTAACAAGCAGCAGGAGGGAATTGGCTATGAAATACTGCCTTTTTAACAGGTCTAATTCACTGCTTCTAATCTGCTATGGATAGTAAAGATAAAAATGATAGGCTACTGTATATGTAGCTAAATTCAGATTAAATACACAGTGCTGTCATTTCCACAGGAGTAAAATGTGCATTGCTGTATTAATTTCATGGAAATGTTTTTGAAATCTTGGAAAATCCTTTGGCCTCATTTCTTACTTCAAGCTAAACCATACATAGCCAAACACTGATTCTTTCAAAAATACTGATTAATGGTTTTCTCTATATCAGTCATTCTACTGGGCACTAAAGATGCAAAACAGCAAAAATGAAATTAGTATTCTCACCCAGAAAGAGCTTACAGTCTAAGGAACCACAGTTAAACTACAGAGTGAAGCATTATTTACTAACTGGGGACTTAAACAAGGAAGGAATTAGCAACTGGAAGTAGTGTAAATTTCTTCAACAAACATCCTGACAACCTGTGAAATTATTAGTCTTATTTCTGTTTTTCCAAAAACAGTACTCAAATCTTACTTCACACTTTTGTTTATATGTACCCATAGTTTCTACACAACTTTTCTGTTGTTTTCCTTCATCAGAAAGAACATGGAAAATTTTAGTTTAATCAATGGGTGAAAGCTCTACAGTAAGCTTGCCTGTACTGTTGGCTGCTTTATTTTACTACTTCATATTTAAACAAAAGACTGTCTGGCAATATTTCCTTGGATGACAACATTTTAGTTATTTTATCCTATTATCCCAGCAAATTTTTAGTTTTTTTTTAACAACAGTACTGTCTTTCTTTTTAATTTAAATTAGAAATGAAATTCTCTTCATGAAATTTACTATCCTTTTATGCAAATATTGAAACCCTTCCTTTCACCTCCACCCACCAGTTCCAAAGAGCCTATTTGTAGTTATCTCCCAAAGCAATCACTAAATGAAGCCATCTTGATGTCACAAAATTATATTTCTTTTCTCAACTAGCAAAACCAGAGAAGTCTACCCCTCTCTTATTCTCAAGACAATACATTTGAAAATTTTATAGAACTTTTTATTTCTTAAATTTGTATTAAATATCTCCAGAAATAGAAAATAATCCCCGTAATAAATTTAATAATGAAGATTCCTTAAACCTGAAACAGACCACTACAAAAAGGCATAAGCTAAATTCAAAATTATTCTTTAAATTGTTGCATAAAATGTGGTTGATACTATTAGTTATTTCAATGTTTCTACCCATAATTTTAGAAGTGACTCATCCAGTAAGACACATCAAAACTAATGTTTTGCCCATATTTCCAATCATACTCTTGCAGAGTTGTAGAAACACCCAGCCTTTGGAACAAGTACCCATGAATATTTTTCTCTTATTTATGCACAATCCCAGGAAAATTACTGTCCAGCTAAAACAACTGAATCCATTCTCCATTACATTCTTAGCAAATGTGGTCTCCTCTTTAACTGAGTCCCTAAAGACAAAACATGTTTATTTACTCTCATTTGCCAAACATCACCTCACAAAGTACTTCCCATGTGACAGACATACATTAACATCTACTCTTTACCCCTTTCTCCTTGCTCATCTTAACTAACCTAAGGCAATAGCAATCATTAGAATAATGCTAAAATATAGAGTCAACTACCCAGGAAAAAAAGAAAATATATTTGACCATTTTTAGGAATGATGAAAACAAATAACTCCTGTTGATGAAACCACATTCCAAGGTCTTGCTATTTATTTAGGTTGTGTGATTGCTTAGACTTCAACATATTGACTTGGTTAGCATGAGAGCTGCCCAGAGAATCAGTGGCACATACCTCTGGGAGTTTCTGGGTGGGTCATGGAGGCATGACCTTGGGTAATACATAAGGTTCCCGGGCTTCCTCCTCCAAAGCACTGTTCCTCTGCTCTGCTTCTCAGCAACCATTAACTGAGTAGCTTTGCTACTCCATACCTTTCTGCCATGGAACCAGCTCACTACGGACTGAATCCCCTGATTCTATGAACCAAATTAAACCTCTGCTCTTTTAATTTGTTAATATTGAGTCTTGTATCCTTACAACAGGAAAGCTAATAGAGGAAGCTAAAATACAAACAAATTATTACACAGAATAATTAATAGGAAGCAAAATATGTAACACAAGAATACTAGAGATAGGCACTAAAAAAGATTAGAAGAAAAAATAGTAATTCTATCACAAAGTTGTTGGAAAACTCTTTATGGAAAAGAAGAATATAAAGTCTTATAAAACAAAATAAGATTTCCAAATGACATAGAATGATTGTGGGGACCTAAGTGGTGTGAATTAAAGTATAAAACAAGTAAAGTACAAATAATTTAAGAGATAGTATAGAAGTCAATTCACATAGAGCCAAAAATTCATGTAGAAAGGAGATGGCAGCAACATACACTAGTTGCAGCTTCACATGGCCTTCAGTGACAAAGTCTCTAAAATCTTCTCATGCATTTAATACATTTTAACATATTTAATACTCTTTAGTGCCCTTCTAGGTTTATAGGAAATAAATGATCATTAAGGATGGATTCTCTTATTCTTTCTTACACACACATGTGCATGTGTGCGCACACACACACACATGCACACACACACACACACACACTAGAGCTGAGAACAGTGAACTTTAAGGAGAATCAGAAAGCAACATTCAGTTGCACATGGGTCATTCTCCAAGATTGATCACATGCTAACTCACAAAACAGGTGTGAATAAATGCAAAAGAATTGAAGTTATTCCCTGTATATTATCAGATCACAGTGCAATCAAGCTGGAGATCAATAGCATAAGAAACCGTAGGAAGTTCACAAACACATGGAAATTGAACAACACTCTCCTGAACAATCAATGGATCACAGAGGAAATTAAAGAGGAAATCAGACAGTTTTTGCAAATAAATGAAAATGCCAATACAAAACACAGAAATCTATGGGACACAATCAAAGCAGTTCTACATGGAAAATTCATAGCAGTGAATACAAACACTAAGAAAACAGAGCAAGCTGAAATAAACAACCTAATGACAAATCTTAGACTCCTAGAAAAAAAAGTGCAAGAAAAACCCAAATCTCAAACAAGAGAGGAAATTATAAAGATTAGAACAGAAATCAATGCAATGGAAACTAAGAAAACAATACAAAAAATAAATGAATCGAAAAGTTGGTTTTTTGAACGAATAAATAAAATTGATAAACCCTTAGCAAACTTTATCAAAAAAAGGAAAGAAAAGGCTCAGATTCATGAAATCAGGACTGAAAAAGGCAAAATCACAACAGATCCCACAGAAATCCAGAGGATCATTAATACATACTATGAGAACCTGTACTCTAATAAATAAATTGGAAAACACAGAAGAAATGGACATATTTCTAGATACTTATGAATTACCAAAGTTGAACGAAGAAGATAAAAACATTTTAAACACCTCAATCACAATCAGTGAAATTGAAACTGTAATTAAAAACTTACCAACAAAGAAAAGCCCAGGTCCTAATGGATTCACTGCTGAATTTTACAAGACATTTAGAGAAGATCTACTGCCATTACTCTGCAGACTTTTCAATGAAATTAAAAGAGAAGCAAAACTTCCAAATTCATTCCTGGAACCAAGTATCACTTTGATTCCCAAACCTGGGAAAGATGTAACAAAAAAGAGAACTACAGGCCAATCTCCTTAATGAATATAGATGCAAAAAAGCTCAATAACATACTAGCAAACAGAATACAGAGGATCATCAAGAAGATCATACATCCTGACCAAGTCAGATTTATTCCACGGATGCAAGAATGGTTCAACATACCTAAATCAATAAATATAATAAACTATATTAACAAAGTCAAGGACAAGAACCACATGATCCTCTCGATAGATGCAGAAAAAACATTTTGAAAAAATTCAACACCATTCATGATAAAAACTCTGCAAAAAATTGGAATAGATGGTCTATGTCTCAGCCAACATCATATTAAATGGTCAAAAACTGAAAACCTTCACGTTAAAATCAGGAACAAGACAAGGATGCCCACTATCACCACTCCTCTTCGATATAGTTCTGGAAACATTAGCCATAGCAATTAGACAAGAGAAAGAAATTAAAGCAATAAAGATAGGAAAGGAAGAAGTTAAACTGTCATTATTCACTGATGATATGATACTCTACATTGAAGACCCAAAAAACTCCACCAAAAGACTTCTTGACATAATTGACACTTTTAGCGGAGTACCTGGATACGAGGTCAACACCCAAAAATCAATAGCCTTCTTGTACACAAAGAACAGATTCACTGAGAAAGAAATTAGGGAAACAATTCCTTTCACAATAACACCCAAAAAAATGAAGTATCTGGGAATCAATCTAACAAAAGAGGCAAAGACCTCTACACTGAAAACTACAGCACTCTGAAAAAAGAGATCGAGGAGGATATAAGAAAATGGAAAGATGTCCCCTGCTCCTGGGTAGGAAGAATCAACATAGTGAAAATGGCCATACTACCAAAACTGCTATACAGATTCAATGCAATACCAATTGAAATTCCAACACTTACTTCACAGAACTAGAAAGAACAATCCAAAAATTCATTTGAAACCATAAGAGACCTAGAATAGCAAAAGCTATCCTAGGCAACAGATACATGGCAGCGGGTATAACAATTCCCAATTTGAAACTATACTACAAAGCCACTGTGATAAAAACAGCATGGTACTGGCAAAGAAACACACCCGAGGATCAGTGGAACAGACTGGAAGACACAAAAACATTTCCAGAAACACTCAGCTACCTCATCTTTGACAAAGGAGCTGACCATCCCCACTGAAGGAAAGATAGCCTCTTTAATAAATGGTGTTGGAAAAACTGGATGTCAACCTGCAAAAGATTAAAACTAGACCCTTATCTGTCACCATGCACTAAATTAAAATCCAACTGGATTAAAGATTTAAATATAAAAACAGAAGCACTAAACTTCCTAGAAGATAAGTTAGGCAGAACTCTGGAAGACATTGGCATAGGAAAAGACTTTATGAACAAATCCTCAGTAGCACAGGAACTTGCACAAAGAATCAACAACTGGGATCTCATCTTATTAAAAAGCTTCTGCACTGCAAAAGAAACCATCAACAGAACTAAGAGACAACCTACAATGTGGGAAAAAATTTTTACCAGCTGCTCCTCAGACAAAGGACTATTATCTAAAATATATAAAGAACTCAAAACAACCACCCCCCCCAAATATAAAGACCCAATTTTAAAATGGGCACCTGAAATGAACAGACATTTCTCAGCCAGAGAAATAAAAGCAGCAAGTAAATATATGAAAAAGTGCTCCACATCACTGGTCATTTGAGAGATGCAGATGAAAACAACACTGAGATTCCACCTCACCCCACAAAGAATGGCTACTATCAAGAAATCACACAACAACAAATGTTGGCGCAGTTGTGGGGAGAAAGGAACCCTTCCCCATTGTTGGTGGGAGTGCAGAATGGTACACCCACTATGGAAGTCAATATGGAGATACCTCAAAGAACTAGGATTAGAGGTTCCATTTGACCCAGCCATCCTTCTATTGGGTATCTTTCCAAAAGAATTAAAAGAATCATATCACAGTGATACATGTGCACCCATGTTTATAGCGGCACAGTTTGTAATAGCTAAAACTGGGAAACAGCCCATCTGTCCATCAGTTGGAAACTGGATAAAGAAGATGTGGTTTTTCTATAAAATGGAATACTACTCAGCGATAAAGAATAAGAAGTAGATTCATTCATAGGTAAATGGGTACATTTTGAGGATATACTCCTAAGTACAATTAATAAGTCACAAATATGCAAATACCAAATAGTTTCTCCAGTGCAAAAAACTAAAATAGTACTCAAGATCCTAACGGGACAATTAGCAATGTGAAATAGGAAGAAAAGGACCAAAGGTGTAGGGACAGTGAGAAGGATAGTGTAAGGGGAATAAGGGAAAAGGAAAAAAATATTAGAAAATGTAAAAATGGAATTAAAGTGTTTGAAGGTGGGGAGGGGAAGAGGGGGTGAAGGGAGGGCAGGGACAAGGGGAAAAAATGAGAACCATGACCTGTCATGTAAAGGTGCAAGATCCCAGCAATGGATATAACTGTACTGTCTATCTAGAATGTACCAATAAATTCAATTTAAAATAAAAAAATAAAAAGAAAGCAACATTGTCCAGAAGGTGATAGCTCACAATACTCTGGCAGATAGAAGAACAACTCAGTGGCACAGTGAGAAAATAAATGTGAAACTCACAGGCTTAATCCGAGACCCTCGCAATTAGCTAAAGTGCTATTCATTATACAGCACCCAACTCCCACTAAAACTATGTAAATATTTGTCAGAGAAAAAGATGACCAGTTTAAACCTTCAAGACTCCCATAAATAAATATCAAATAATATGAACTCACAATCAACAATGAACAACTATACAAAGAAGTCAGCCATCAGGGCTGGGAATTTAGCTCAGTGGTGCCACTGCTTGCCTTGCAAGCACAAAGTCCTGAGTTCAATCCCTGGTACCAAAAAAAGAAGTAAACCATAAATAGGGAAAAAGGAAACTACATTTGGACCAGTAAAGAAATCATGTAGGAATGAAAAAATGTTAAATATTAATGGCTATATAAAATGTTTGAAGACGTAAAAGATAAAATATTTAAAATTAGCAATTCAGAGACTGTCAAAAATAATCAGGTAAATTTATAGAAGTAGCCAGTCAGAACTTTTGGAAATTAAGAAAACAGTGAAAGTTAAAAATTCAATGTTTAGGTTTAAAGAATTACATTCAACAGAGGAGAGAGGAAGGAGAAAAAAATGATCATTTTAAGTAAATGTAGAACCAACATTTACTAAAATTGAATATTCGATCAGCATTAAAAAGAAAACTTTAAGCAACTAAAAAAATTCTCAATCTAAGAATCATTATAAAAATTTAAGTTATTCCCCTTAAAATAATTTTTAGCATAGGAAAACAAATGCCCCTTATCACTGCTTTTTTAAAATGTCTCAGAGAAAATATTGAAAACGTTCTAGTTCCTATCCTCATGATAGGGAAGGATTTCACTGAAATCACCAAAAGAAGGTACTCATCATAACATACTGATAAATTTAACTACATTATAATTTAACATTTTACTCAACAGCAAAGAAAGAAAAAAGCAAATTTCAAATAGAAGAAGATCTTGCAACATATATAACTGACAATAAATTAAGAAATGGTATAAAGAACCTCTAAAAAGCCAACAGAAGACAGAAACCACAATAGAAAAAAATGGTCAAAAATCAAAGCAAGTGGAACATAAATGGATAAACTAGTAAAAAGATACCTTCAATCAGAAAAATGTAAATTATTATATTGATGGCATATAATTTTGCATTCACTAAATTAAAATTTTTATACAGTTTAGTGAAAAATTATAGGAAAAGTTTGATACAGGAGGTGATTGTTTTTCTCCAAAAAGATTTACTTTCAGAAGGTAATTAAAGAAACTAGCAATCCAAGATCATCTCATTCCAATCACAGGAATTGAGATGATTCAAACCTGAGCCGAAGTGCTTACAAAAACTCACTATTTGTGTTCTCTTTTAGTGCCAATAAAAATCTCTCAAGGTCCTAATTCAAGGTATAGAGCAGTGGTGGCCAACCTATGGCACGTGTGCTGCAGCGGGCTGTTTGTTATCATTGAAAGCCCTAAAAGGTTCGCCATCACTGTATAGAAGAACCATAGGCCCTCCCTTGACTAGAGCTGAACACCAACTTTTGCCCTCCTCTCTGGAACCTACCAAAACTGCTGACTCATCCATCTCTCCCTAAGTAACCAAAGGCCTCTAGGCTAAAAGTGGCCTTAAATTCCTTACTTACCTCTCTAGGTTTCCATCTTTCAGATCTTGGGCCCATCATTCTTTATAATCCTCATTAGATATGTGATGCCTTAGGGCTACATATAAAACTGGGGATCGACTTCAATATTCCTCAATAGGAGAACTATTTCAAAAAATTAATTACACCATCTGTGGAGCTACAAACCAGAAGAAAAATGTTTGAAAATTGTTTCTTTGGCCTTTATGCTACAAATGACCTCAAAATCTCTTCCCTGGGCTAGGGATATAGTTCAGCAGTCGAGTGTCTCCCGGCTATGCACAAGGGTTTGGATTTGACCTCCTAGCACCTCAAAAAAAAAAAAGTTTCTCCATTGGCCCTGTAAACTTTCCAGCAAAATATTTCCATTCTTTGATAAACAGGCTTATTTTTCTTCCTTCCATGCCTCTTATTTTCTTCTGCCCACCGTTCTCTGCATATGCGAGTGGGCCAGCCTTCAGGTCCTACTCCCACCTGTTACTCTGATGTCCATAAAAAAATGACTAACAGCAGAGTCTCTGACTGGTGGGATTATGGGTAGATTTTTGCTCTTTATTTTTACTTGCATTTTCTAAATTTTCTGCAACAAACTTGCTTGTTTAAACTTCTCATGTCTAAGGTTGTAATATTTCTTAACAATCTAAAACCATGTGCTCTTATTTAATACCTCTGCAAAATTTGATATTTACTTCTGCTAAATCAAGCAGGCTGCTCCATTTCCACAGGTGATTTTCATGTTTTCCTTAGGACTTTAAAATTCTGCAGCTGCTTTCCTGTAGAAATAATTCCCACACAGGTGTCCTTGCTTAAACTGAAGACTTAAAATCCTATTTTCAGGCTTCCTTGTCAAAAAGCTTGCTCTTTTCCTAACTGGTCACTCACATATGAAAGATTAAAGGGTCTTTTCCCTCATTTTTCTTTTTTAGTAGTGCAGTGGGATAGTGTTTCTGAAATATTTTCAGACGCACTTTTGTACCCTGTAAACCACGCTTTTCTGACTCAATGCCCACTCCTTATCAGAGAAAGGGCTGACACCAAGTAGAACAAGTGTCACTGCTCAGCACTGTCAGATTTTTTAAAAATCTCTAACAAAATGGTCTTCTAAGTCAGGCTTTATTGAAAGAGAGAAAATTTATAAATTCTTAAAGTTCTAATTAACTATCAAGAGCTAGAGCACACAGGTAACTCAAGTTGCGATACAAAAACTAGCCCTGCCACAGAGCAGGAAAACCAGAGAGGGCTGTGGACAGCACAAAAAAGAGAAATGCGTATAAAAGAAATCACCAGACATATGTACCTGGAACAAAATGGCAAGGAGAAGGAATTAATAACAGTGTGATCAACCCATATGGAACTTTGGGAGGACAATGCATAGAACAAAGGATTCCTCACACACATTGGTGCAAGATGCTGCCTCAAAGCAATCTTAGCAATGATGTGACATAAACACCCAGAGAGTAGAGTAGATTAATTGCTTCTTCTTTTTCCCTTGGCTGTTGGCTGAGATAGAAGGTTCTCAATGTTACCACAGGCACAGAGTGAGAAGCTGAGCTGAGCATCTGTTGGAGTCTTAAAAGCCATTCTGGTGGTGATCAAGAGGACATTTCCAGAGGCTGTGAAACTAATTCTCACTAGCTGGCTGGGGAGCATGATTCAGACCCAGGAAGGATTGCAGCTTGGCAAGAACCAAGTCTATAAAAGTGACCAGGCTCTAGTAGGTACAAGAAAGCAAAAGGCAATTTTGTCTGCCACACATCAGCAGATCCCATTCCAAGATGTCAAGAAATATACCATGATGTGTAAACTGTAGTAGAAATTAAGAAGACATGAAGGCTAGCAAAAGACCTATTGGTAGAACAGATAAAGCCTGTTGTTGCCCCCACATCTCCAGACACCTTCTTGGGGAAAAGAATGTGAAAAAAGAATGAGAAAAAAAATCTTAAACTGCACATTTATGCAAAAGAGAGTTTGAAATTGACAATCACTGAGATTCAACAGGTTGAAAAGCTATAAGATTTTCCTCATTTAATGACCTACCTGTTTCATGACTGTTCAGACTTACAGCAGAGTACACTATTCCTACTTACAGGCCATCACTTGGACTCATGACCTGAGTTTGTTCTTTTACAGTTCCATTAAAGAAATGCAAATCAATGCTGAAATTTCACCTTACTCCAGACACAATGGCTTTCATTAAGAACAAAAAAATCAACAGATGCCGGTGAGGTTGTTTGTGAAAGCAAACACTTCTACGCTCTTGACAGGAACATAAACTAGTGCAACTACTGTAGATATCAGTGTGGAGATTCCTCAAAAGACTAAAAGTAGAAATTTCATTTTACCAAGCTATATCTTTTCTGGGTATCTTCCCCAAAGAGCTAAAGTTGTCATGGTATAGTGATACATGCACACCCATGTTTATAGCAATACAACTTACAACAGATACATCGTGGAAGTGGCCTGTATGCCCACCAACAGACCAATGAAGAAAATGTGAACACATATATGCTACTTAGTCATAAAGAAGAATAATTTTGAGTCACTTGTAGGAAAATTTAAGAATCCTGAGACTGTAATACTAATTGAAAAAGTAAGACACAGGTTCAGTATTGTCAGGTTTCTCTGACAGACCCAAAACATAAATAGAGAAAAATAAAAGACATGTTAAGAAATAGGGAGGTAGACTCTGGAGAAAAGGAAAGGAAATCTAGGGAAGAAGAGAGAAGGGTGGGGTGGGGGGACAGAAGGAACAAAAATCAAGATGTACTCTGCGTATGTATCAGTCCCCCAAACTGAATGCAATCACTGCGTATCACAAACTATACCAATAAAATATAAAAAATAAAATAATATGTTAAGGGGATGGAGTTTGTTAAGAGATTTTACTGCCAAACACACACATGCACACACCCACACACCTGCACACCTATACACACATTGAATATAAGGAAAGTTTAGAAGGTGATAGACTTTGGGTTAGTACCTTGATCGTGATGATGAATCATGAGTATATGCAAATATCCAAACTCATAAAAAGACGGAAATTAAGTATTCTTTTTTTTTTTTTTTGGTACTGGGGATCAAAAAAAGATGGAAAGTAATATGTGCTATTTTTTGTACATCAACTACAACTCCATAAAGCTTTAAAATGCTACTAAATACTTACTAGGTTTGAAAGACCTCTTTGCAGTAAGAAACATTTGACAGCTACCTGGTTTATTCTTCATAGGTTGTTCCACAATCATTATATTTGCAAAGTTTCTCTCAAGTATGATTTTTAATAAACATGGAGAACTGGGCATTTGCTAAGGGACCTCCTATACTTGTTTCACTTTTAAATTTTCTCTTCAGGGTGAATTCTAGGATGTTGAGCAAGGCCTAGACTACTTAAAAATAGTTGTTACTCATATGTAAAGTTTACTTCTGGTCTAATTTTGAGGTGTCTGTTCTAAGTGTCATTCAAAGACCACGACAATTTCATTACATCACATTTCATGTTTTCTGCAGAAGGAATGCTTCATTACATTTTAATTGGGCTTGACAATTAACTGAAAGTCGTTCTTAAATTATTACATATGTAAAAGCAAAAGCATTTATTTCTATATAAATTCCATGATATTGATTTCTGAAAATTGATTTCTGAAAATTTCAAAAGCAGATATAACAAAATTCAAATATTTGGAGCTGCACACTGAGCAGGCTAAAATTGGAAAAGGCCCATGGACTTGTGAGGTGGTAGTAATGGTCCATTCTTTACCTGGGCTGTGGTTACATAGTTTTATCCCAAAGCAATTCACTAAGGTATTTCTAAATTTAATGAATTTTTCATATTTGTTATAATTTACAGTTTTAAAGACTAAGAAAAAGAGCTACCATTCTCCTTGCATGTTTAAATTTGCCACATTGCTACAATTAATTTATTCTACAGCCTGCACCTTCCTTGGGTTTGTTTCAGCTTAGTTCCTTGCCCCTCTTTTTATGGCACAAGCTTTGAAGAGATGCACTTCTCATGACTTTATACATCTAAATAATTTTCAGTAACTCAGCCAGTTATGTTAATATTTAAATACCTAAATATACCATAATGTTATCCACCAATTATTAGTCTGCATATACAAAAGATTTTTTCTTTGCACTCATTGAACTTATTTTTCCTTTTTTATTAGTACATGTTTGCAGTATATGATGTTTACATTCCTTGTAGGGAGCTGGTACATTAGCGATCTTAACTCTGTTTTTTTTTAATACTGGGGATCAAACTCAGGACCTTGTGCTTGCAAGTGAACTCTGTTTTTAGCCCCCTTCTGCCTCCCTTCTCTCTTCCTCCCTCCATCTCTTGCTCCCCTTCCCAGCTAAGAAAAATCTATCTCCCTACTACCTATTAACTAAGATTGAACTTTTTGCTAATTGAAGAAATAAAATTAAAATGCCACCTTGGGTATACCATAAAAAGAGGGTTAGAAAATGAATTAAGCATCACATTCCAAATGTCACCTGATTTCCCCTTGCTCAGGAAGTAAATGTAAATCTCAGATTTCTGCTCATATCATTTTTAATATAACACTAGGAAAATGTCTCTTACACTATGGAAAACAAATTGTAAAACATTTCAGTGAATAACAAAGATTTTGCAGGTACAATATATCATGGAGGAACTATTCTCATTTTCTAACCTTTGTCAGGCTCTCATCTGTTGCACTAATTTATTGAAGACACCTCAAAGTAGTGCTACAAACTTGGTGGCATAAAATTTTAAAAATTTATTTTCTCATAGTTCTAACTGCCAGAAGTCCAAAATTAAGGGTGGCCGAACCATACTCTCTCCAGAGGCTCTAGAGGAAGAGTTTTCCTTGTTTCTTCAAGATTCTGGTGGTTGTTGGTAATAATAGGCTTCTTTAACTTGCAGCCGAATCAGCCAGCCCAACACTGACTCCATCTTCACACAGTTTCCTCTCTTCTATGTCTGGGACTTTTCCAAATCTGTCTTTTTATAAGGACATTTATCACGTAGTTAGTACTCATTAGGGTAACTAGGGTACTTTCATCATCCTTAACTTAATTATATCTTCAAAGACCTTTTTTTGCAAATAAGGTAACATTCATGGGTTTGAGAAGGCTATGTGCTACTCCTATTATACAGGGGAAGAGAAGGAAAGAGAAGGGAAGGGGGGAAGAGAAGGGAGAGAGAGAGAGAGAGAGGATGAGAGGGCAGGAGGAAGGAAGGAAAGTGATTACAGAAAAATTAGAGACGCAAGAATAACATAAGGGGCCAGGGATTTAGCTCAGTGGTTCCAGTGCCTGCCCCACAAACGCAAGGTCCTGAGTTTGATCCCCAGTACCCCCCCCCAAAAAAAGAACAACATAGGTAATGGATGGGCTGTAATAGTTAAGTTTCTAATAAAAATAAATATATTATCATATGTGTGTCCTTGGCATACCCCACACACATTTAAAATCTCCGAGAACAGAATCCAGGTTTTATTTAACTTTGAATTTCAATGTCTAACTTAATATTTTCATCACATGGTAGTGAAGCAGTAAATAATGGAAATATATGACATAAAACGAGACTGTGGCTACTTACTACTTATTTTGTCAGACTTAGAATTGACTTTAAAAACATAAGATTTTACTAAGGACACAGAATTGCCTTCATTTTGAAAATATTATTTTTCCTGTAAGATTCTTAAAAGACAAGCATTATTTTAGGCACTATCAAAACTGAGACTTGGGGAAATGTAAATAAAACGACCATGGATATTTTTGCTATAGAAATTAGACAGGTAAAGGAAAGCTCAGGGAAGCCTAGTCCACATTTTGACAGGTCCCGGAAGGATTTTGTGAGAAGCCCACATGAAAATCACAAAGGCATAGGGGGTGGGAATTTAGATCAGTGGTTCTGCTGCCTGCCTTGCAAGTGCAAGGTCCCGAGTTTGATCCCCAGTACAAAAAAAAAGAAAGAAAATCACAAAAGCATGAATGTTGGAAAAAGGATAGAGACCCTCAGAGAGTTTACCCCAAGTTGACAAAAATGATTATCTTGAAGAAGGATAGGACTGGAGAGACTGAGGAGCAAAGAGCCCACCGACATACAACTTCTCAAGAAAAAATAATTGTAATGTCAGAAATATAAAATAATAGTCAAAAGTATGTAAAGCCAATGCTGTAAGTTATAAAATAGAAGCCAAAGGCCTATCATGAGACATGATAAAAAATTATACTCCTCCTAATAAAAGCTTAAAACTTGGTCATTTTGTCATCACTTAATGCCAATCACTGTCCAACACGAATTTTGCACACTCACTTACTCACCGAAACATGTATGAGTGTTCAGATACATGCACATAATTATTCTCCTCTGTTTCAGTGGCTTGGTACTCTACTTGGAAACAGTTGTATTTCCTGTCTTGGTATATGTGATTATTTGAAAATTATGTCAATAAGTAAATTACCTGTTTTGGAAAAATCTCTACCAGATTACCCGGTGAGTTCAGAAGGACTAAATTTTCATTAAAACATTATCACCACTGAAAATCTTCTGGTAATGATCAAGAACGAAATGTACCAGTCGTCAAAATTCCTGGCGAAATACACCCTCCTCCTCCCTCCAAAAACCTGCAAATGACAAAATAATAATAATAATAATAATAATAATAATAATAATAATAATAATCCTAAGAGCCATAATGGGAAATAAGATAATAATAGGAAAAAGAAATTTCACTAAGCATAGACCTCAATGATTTTTGTTTTCTGGTACATGGAAAGAGAAAGCGCCAACACATACAGGTCACAGCAAAGCCAACTGTGGAGGTGGCCACTGATCCACCCATATGAGCCCAGATGAGACCTCAGAGTCAAGCCAGGAAGTAAAGAGAATGGCAAGAAAATAACAGAAATTGGAAATATCTGTGGAATTATGCCCTTCTTGCCTTCCCTCTCTCCTCCCAAACCCTTGGGAGCTGCTGAGCTTATTTCCACTTACAAGCCCTGACATCTGCTCTAAGTCATCTCCCTCCAGCCCAATGGAGTGAGTTCCACTTCGCTTGGGGAAGATTCCTGCACTTTCCTTGCAAGTTGTTCATCTCTGCCTAATACAAAAAGCAACTGGTACTTTCAGACTCAGCCTACACTTTCTATATGAATATGAATTGACAATGAAAAAATCTCCAGTATTTCATGGGAAGACACACAAAAGTAAAAAACTATGGCAAACAAACAGAGCTGACCCAAGAAAGTTGACAATTCATAAAAATAGAAAATAATTTTGTCCAAATAAGGATTCTCAAGATGGAAAACATACTGTATCTCTACAACTAAAATAGGATTTCATGCCAATAGAACAACAGAGGATTTTTTAAATCACCTTTCCAATTCATTAAAAATTAGTTGGAAATTAATTCTAAAAAATTAAAAATTAATTTTAAAAATCCAGTAGAAGAGCTAGCTTGGAAAATAGAAAAGAAAAAGATAAGTAATTTTCAAATATTAATGCCCCTACAAATTACCTGGAGATCATATTAAAATGCAAATTCTAATTCCAAAAGTGTGAGACTCTGTATTCAGGGGAAGGGGGTATAGGGATGGAACCCAGAGCCTTCATGTCACTAAGAAGCCCAGTCCTGGTGCCTAAAGGAATCAGTGCTCTGGAGCCTACTTGGTCCTTTATGCCCTTGGTAAAAGAGTTCAGCCAAGATACATAGGCAATTGTGTAGAAGTACAGGTAGAATTTATTATCAAGCAGAGGCACCATTAAGGGAGAAGGTGGGTAGTGTCAGGAAGTTATCTGCTTCAGCATCTTCTTACATACAGGAGAGTCATTCCTGGGGTTCAAAGAACTATGACGATTATTATTTTACATGAGGTATATGCTTACCCACATTCTTCTCAGGGGTTACTTTAGAATGTTGATTATCTCAAAAACGTCTTCCTTGGTCTTTTCAGTTGGTCATTGTACCCTCAGGGTTTTACTTAGATAAGAAACTTACAAAAGAAACTTATGAAAGTCAAATTCTAATCTCAATCAAGTCTCAGCCCCAAAAGGGAGGCTCTTAAGAGAAAGTTCCGTTTTTGATGCATTGGGCATAGGCCACAGAATACAGGTATGCTGAATGCTTTGTTTTGGAAAAGATAGCCAGGTAGTGGGAGAAATGTAACCTTAAAATGCCATTGTGCTCTGTGGGACTGCTTTGGGTCGGAGACCTAACAAATGACTGTTAATATATTACACACTGAGGTCTTTGTTTCTTCATTTAACTGTAACTGGCAAAGTATCTCCCGCTTTGTCCCACGGGACATGTCTAATTACCTGCCGAACATTCCATCTGAGCTGCATCCACAAGGCTTTTTTATTTTATTTTGAGACAGGGTCTCACTAAGTCACTAAGTTGCCCAGGCTGTGCTCTAACTTGCGATATTCCTGCCTCAGTCTCCCAGAGTGCAGAGAATAGAGTTGTGTGCCACCATACCTGGCTTTGGAGTATTTCTTTATTATCACTATTATTATTATTATTGAGTTTACTGGTACATTTTAGGTATATAGTACAGTTGCATTCATTATTAGGATATTGTACATGACAGGTCTTGGTTCTCATTTTTTCCCCTTGTCCCTGCCCTCCCTTCACCTCCTCCTCCCTCCCCATTCACAAACACTTTATTTCCATTTTTTCATTTTCTCATATTTTTTTTCTTTCCCTTATTCCCTTTCCCCTACCCTTCCCACTTTCCCTACACCTTTAGCCCTTTTCTTCCTATTTCGCATTGTTAATTATCTCATTAGGATCTTGTGTACTATTATAGTTTTTCATACCAGAGAAACTATTCGGTATTGGAGTACTTCTTTTGAGACTTTTGTTTGTCTCTTAAGAGAGTCCTACTATGTTGCTCAGGCTGGTCTTGAACTCCTGGACTCAAACCATCCTTCTGCCTCAACCTCCCAGGATGCTGTGATTACAGGCACACACAACCATGCCCAGCTGAAACCTTGCATTTCTAATAAGCTTCTACCAGTGCCATTGCTGCTCATAAATAGGCCACATTTTTAGTCAGAATGGCTTAAAAAAAAGTATGTGCTTGTGAAATTTTGGGACCAGCAGTATTCCAGTACAAAAGGAGAGGGAAGGAGAAAAGTCAAGCTGCGGGTGGGGAGGAAGAGGAAGGTCATAAGAGTACAGTTCAGTATCAGCCTCAAATCATTGTTTTGAAGAATTAACAAGGAACTCACCATGATCAGCTCTTGGTGCGGGCTAAGTTTTCACAGCACTCTCCTCCCTGGCCTCCCTCCAGCTTCTCCATAGCTGTTACATTCCAACACAGGGTCTGCTCTTCCTCGGCTTGTTTACTCTTCAAATAAATTCAGAGGATCGTGATTAACTCAGTGCTTTGTTTTGTATAGGAAGAACAAAATTTAATGATGACAGAATTGAGACTAGGTCATGCCAACCTGTACCCAATCACTTCTAATTTACTGTTCTGTGTGAAACCGGAAATACTCATTTTCTAAATCTAAACATTGAGAGTACAACCTTAATATTAAAAGACAGACAATCACAACAGTATCTTAACACTTACTTTTCTTTCCTCAGAATCACAGGTAAATTTTTAAATTTTTCTAAACTGGAAAAAAGTCACTCTATTTACAAAGTTACATAGGTCACATTTATAGATTTTAGACTACACATTATACCTTACTGAATGATTTTTAAGCTTCTGGTGATTAAAGAAATTACATATTTCAGCAACTGATACTTATTCAGATAGTTCAGCTAGTTGGTGAATCAAAAAGCTTGCTAATTTTGTTTTCCAAATTTGAATTTATCTTTCATTTTAAATATATTTATTTTTATTTAATACCAATTTGTTTCATAATTTGAATTCATTTTTTATTTAAAACTTATCTGTCATGTACTAATTGCTCAAAGAACTCTTTCTAGAGAGCTTCAAACTAAAATGATTGCCTGTTTTGTCTCCTGAAGTAGGACCAAGGTAATGCTTTCATATTTATCATCAAGAGAACAATGCGTGTTTATACAAATATTTAAGAAAGAATGATTTAAGTCAAAATATTATTTCCAAATATTTCTGTTTTTTAAATGCCTCCTTCTTAGAGAGAAATATAGATTCTGACACTGAAAATGTTCCTGGTAACAAGGCAAGGATACCCACTCTCAGCAGGAAATAGCTAAGAAATGGCTGGAAAAAAAAGGCAGGGCCTGCCTTGGAGCTCACTGTCTGGGCTAGATCCAGCTTCTGAGTCGAACATTAATCCAGGTCCAGGATATCCAAGTCTAAATATGATGGGAAGAAGTAACCAAGTAAGCCAGCTTATACCCAGTAAGTCTCGGGGCATGAACCCAGGGTCTTCAGCACCCGCTGCCTGAGCCTGGCCCCAATTACCATGACATTGACTATGTAGTTTTGACTCTCCCCACTACGGACTTTGGGCACCATGACAATTCCTCCAAAGGCCATAACTTGAAGGGGTAGAGTCAAGCTGCTCAGTGGCAATAGTAAAACCTCAGAATAACCCTTTAATCTTGATCCAAACCCAAAAGCTTAAAACCTTCATCACCAAGGTTTCTTGGACCCATGAGCTCTTTTCACTGGCCTGTTCCCACCCTGCAAAATAAATTTTCACTTTCAGTAAATTTTTGGTCTTGCAGATCCTTCTGCATTTTCTGCTCAACTGTTTGTTCAGGAAACTGAGGAAAACGCCCAATCTAGTAAGATATTCTTTGAAAGCTGACCAGGAGGTAAAAGGATTGGATCCCATTTTATCTTTGTCTGTAGTAGCTCATTGTGGGCACAGGTCAGATATCAATGGATATTAAGACATCTGCCACTTAAAGTCTCCTGTGACAGGATTACAGAATCACAGAATGTCAGGCTCCACCAGGCACAAGACATCTCCATGTACCACATAGGTCTGTTTCATGTGTTTGTAACCTAAAGTTTAATATGTCTGTTTTGCTCTGGTGCTTTTCTTCCTCCTGATACTTTAACTTTCTTCTTCCCACTGGGGAATAGCTTCAGATGACTTGGTCTCCTGCTTCAGTAGCACCTATCTCCAGCTGGCCCCTTTTGTGCTTACTATGATCAAACTCTCACTTGGGCCTTTCCCCTGGATGGCTAGCCTTAATAAGAAACTGACTTCATTGTCCCTAAGCCCAAATGTCAGGAAACAATCTCAGTTCACCTTTTTGCCACATTTGCCAATTGTCCTCCCGGATGTTGGAAGTTGCTTTATAGATAGGAGCTGTGGCCTCCATTTGGGGGGAACAAATGGGCCTCCCTACTTCTTCTCTTCTAAATATGGACAAACACCTTCTCCATTCTTTCAGGAAATGGCTGAAGTCCTTTATTATCTAGGTAATAGGAGGATACTGTTTTCTCAGCTGGTTAGATACAACCACCAGAAGACTTCATCCTGATCTTCATGGAATCAGAGTGGGTCATAGACTACAGAATTACACAGGTAATAAAGAGCATCTGTGTCTCCCACTTCACCAGAGAAATCTGGTAGGAAACTTGAATCTGCAGGGGAGCATCTCAGACCTCAATGTCTGGGTCCCCATCTGGTATGGTTTATATATAGATGTCCCCCCAAAGCTTCATGCATTCATAGGTTGTGCTTTCAGGAGGAGGCTGAATCATGGGCATATGATACTGGATTATGGGTGTGTGGTAACTGGATCAGTCCACAATTAGTTCAGCATGGCTCTGGGAATAGATAATGGGAAGGCCCACCCTAGGTGTGAGTGGCATCAACCAATCAGCTTGTGCCCTGAGTGGAATAAAAAGGGAAAGGGAGGCTTGCTGATCACTGCTTCCTGCCTGCTGTGCCATGCACTCTTTCTCCCTTGCCATGTCTCACCTCTGACATGTCCCTCCTCTGACATGTCCCTGTGCCATGCTGCCCTGCCTTGGCGTCAGACTGAAACCTCTATAAACTGTGAGCTGAAATAAACTTTTCCTCCTTTAACTTGTGGATGTTGGGTATTTTGTTCCAGCAACAAGAAAGGTAACTACGACAGCACAGACACACACACACAAAAAAACTCTATTCCATTAATGAGATAGTGATTCAAATAGAGCCTATAGTAGTAAAAACATTTACAATCCCAAATTCCAGGATACATAAATTGGCTCATGGTCTTAGATCATAAGGATGCTTTCTTTTCTCTTCTTCTGTACTCAGACTCTCGATTCCAGTTTGCCTTTAAATGGGAAAATCCCCTCACAAAAGCAAAACAATATACTTAGAAAATAGCCCCACTGGGTTTTAGGTCTAGCTCTTCTCCTCTTGCCTGAACATTAAGGAAGAGACTAAAGGGCCTAACACATACGCAGAGTACCATCCTACAGTATGCAGATGATGTTCTAATTAACTGAGAGGCTATCCAACCACAATACTGTCCAAACTCAATTTTCTAGCCCAAAAGAGGACATAATATCTCAAAAGAAATAGCTTAGATATACCTGCAGAGAACCCAATGCTTAGGATATACGCTTATTTCCAAAACACAGCCATGTAGGGACTGGATCCATGCTATCTATGATCTTGAACCCCTGCCGCCAAATGACAACTTTATTCTTTCCTAGAAATGGCTGAATCTTGGACTAATGGTAAAATCTTCACATGCAGCTATCAAGGACCCTGATTTAAGCCTCTGAAACAGACAAAATTGGTTGAAAATGTTTTTCAGGCAGTAAACATGCCCTCAACTCAATCTCCAGCAGTGGGAATACCAGACTTAAGAAAGCTCCTCTTTCTCCTTGTTGCAGAAAAGAGAGTGAGAACATTAGTGGCCACAGCTATGCTAATAAAAGAGACTACAAAACTTATTCTGGAACAAGAATTATAGGTCCTAGGGCCATCCGTGAAACAATAGCTCATTTATGGTTGATAGGAGAACAATTTGCCACATGCCAGACCATGCTTCTGGGTACTCCTGAGATTTAAAGAGTTGATCCCACCTCATTGATGCCTACAGCATGTAGAGGTTAGTGCCACGAGACAAGGTATCAGTGATCTGCCCTTCCAAAATACTGAGGAGGATGGAAGTAACTTTGTCCAAGAGAGAAGTCTAAAGGGAATGGCCAGATTCTGCTGAATCTAGATACCCAATTTTGAACTAATGGCAATATCTTTACATAAAGCTGTCAAGGACCCTGAGTCCAAACCTCTGCAAAAGATAAAATTGGTTGAAAATGTTTTCAGGCATTAAATATGCCCTCATCCTAGGCAGTTGTTAGTTCACAACAGGTCATTGAGGCTAATCCTCTGCTAGTTCCTGAGGAATCACTGAAACCAATTTATATCCTCCAGGAAGATAAATGAGCTTTGGGTAAAGGAGGAGTTAAATGTAGATCACAGTAGAAAGCAAAACTAGTCCTTCCTCAAGAGACACAATGAAAGGCTATTTTTAAAAAACTGCATGATAGCTGAGCATGGTGGCACATGCCTGGAATGCCAGCACTTGGGAGGCTGAGGCAGGAAGATCACCACAATTTAACGCCATCCTAAACTACACAGCAAAACCCTGTCTCAAAATAAATAGAAAGAAGGAAGGAAGAAAGGAAGGAAGGAAGGAAGGAAGGAAGGAAGGAAGGAAGGAAGGAAGGAAGGAAGGAAGGAAGGAAAGAAGGAAAATTTATAATTAAAAATTCATGATTCTTCCCACATGGAAAGAGATACTACATGGGGAATAGTTATTCATATATTTGCCAGACCATGGCTTCAAGACCACCCAACAGGTCTTCCAACCCCACCCTATCTATACCTACAATAACCCCAACAAGTCCAGATCACCTCCTTTGTTACAGCCTAAACAGAACAAAGAACATATCCCAGAGAACATACACTAATTGGACTTTACTCACAGGCCATAATGTGAAGGATTTAAACAAATATTTATCCTGATTGGCAGTTTCACAAAGTGGACTGAAGCATTCCCTATCCGATCTGAAGAGGCTCCTGAAGGAAAGAACCCCTCAATTCAGACTATCCCTGTCCCTTCAGAGTGCCAATGAACTTTCTTTTACTTCTCAAGTAACACAAGAGGTAGCAAAGGCTTTAGGAATAAAATACTATCTCCACTCTTCATGGAGACTTCAGTCCTCTAGGTCGAAAGGGCCAACCAGACCCTAAAGTGGACTTTGGCAAAACTTTGGTAAGAGACTTCTGGACCTTAGCTCTGGTTACTGCAAAGAGCCTTTATGAATTTGAAACTGCCCAAAACCAGGCTAAAGATGAATCCATATGAAATGCTATAGGGAAGGCCTCTACTACACTCTAACATGGTGATAGATATGCAGGCCTTTAAACTCTTAGTCTTTTATTAATTTAGGCCTACTTCAACCAACTATCCAATAATATAGAAACAAAATCCTACCAGCTCCTTGCCCTGGAGGATCACTTACTGTCTGCCCTGGGGAGCAAATGTTTCTTAAAACTTGGAAGGATGGGACTCTAGCAGACTGGCTAAGACCAGAGTGGAAGGGTATCCTCCCAGTCATATTAGCCACCTCAACCACCATAAAATTGGCTGGTGTACATAGCTGGATTCACCTATTTTGAGTCAAGCCAGCTACACCTGATTCACATAAGACAACAGACAACTAAGGAAAGACCAGATATTCTTATGAACATGTAAAGGACCTTAAGTACCTCTTCAAAAGAAAATAAAAAGATTGAACTACAGATAAATCATCCTTTAATGAGCACAAATAATAATCATATTTCTAAATTTTCTGACATAATTTTAGTTGCCCTAAAGGATTATAATTTAGACATCCTCTTAGATCCTGACTTATTCAAAAGCTTCCTTGGGATTTGTTGTTACAGTGGGACTTACTGGATTATACTGAGAGAAGAAAGTAAGACTTTCTTCAAGTTTTTACCAGTGAGTTATCCCAATTAAATGGGCACTTATTCTAGGCTGAAGATTTTTACTCTGAACTCTCATTTGGTTATTTCCTGCGTACTCCAGCTTGCTCTCTAGTCCCACACATAATATTCTTGCTCAACCAAAAATCCTAATGTGGCTTATAAAATCTCCTTGCCACGTGTCTCAATTTGCTCTATACTATTACCTATGGTTACTATCCAAAATCCTATCAGCCTCAAACACTTTTCTTCCACCTAACTAAAAGAGCTCACACTCTCTTATTAAAGTCCACAAGATTTTGGCTATACTTACCTTTTTCTCCCAGGTGGACTACCCAGGCATATCCTGCAGGCCTTCTGACTACAATCTCTTTAAGCCATCTTTACACCCTCATTTCCAATGGAATACCAACTTCTCAGGCCATATTTCACCCTCCAATTCTCCTGTGCAAGACTATGTAGCCAAATTAAAACCAATTACTCATAATCCCTATCATACTAGTTCAATATTTTAAGGCATCTCCATTGTCACTCAGGCTCCAAGCTACATACAGGCCACAGATCACCCTAAATACTCAGTCTATAGGCAATGTCACACATTGTCTCTTTGCTTCTATCTTTATTTTTTCAGTTCATTTGCCCACTTTTTTATTAGGTTCATTGTTTTAAAAATGTTTTATGGGTATATTTTAGATATACATAATGATAACATTAATCATAGGGAATTTGCACCTGCACATGATATATCTTTATGCTTTTTTCCTATTCCCCTCCCTTCAACTCCTATTCTCCTCCTTATTTACAAAAGCTTTGTTCCATTTTTTCTTTTATTCTTTTTTTCATTTTCCCTTCCATCCTTTCCCACTGTCTTCCAAGTTACCCTTCCTTCTTCCTAGTTACTCTTCCCATTTGGTGTCTTCCCAAAAGAATTAAAAGCAGAGGCTAGGGGATTTGGCTCAATGGTTCTGCCACATGCCTTGCAAGCACAAGGGCCAGAGTTCAATCCCCGACACCAAAAAAAGAAAAAAGAAAAAAAAAATTAAAAGCATCATATATGCACACCCATGTTCACAGCAGCACAGTTTTTAATGGCTAAATCTTGGAAACAACCCACATGCCAGGAACCCATGAATGGATAAAGAAGATGTGGAGTTTTTATACAATAGAGTACTGCTCTGTCATAGAAAAGGATAAACTTGGGCTGGGGATTTAGCTCAGTGGTTCCACCACCTGTCCTGCAAGTGCAAGGAACCAAGTTCAATCTCAGGCAACAAAAAAAAAAGGATAAAAAGGACCAGGGATTTAGCTCAGAGGTTCAGTGGCCTGCCTCAAGCACAAGGACCCAAGTTCAATCCCCAGTACCAAAAAAAAAAAAAGGATAAAAAGGACCAGGGATTTAGCTCAGAGGTTCAGTGGCCTGCCTCAAGCACAAGGACCCAAGTTCAATCCCCAGTACCAAAAAAAAAAAAAAGAAAGAAAAAGATAAACTTGAATTATTTCTAGATAAATGGATGCACCTTGAGACCATATACTGAAGTGAAATGAATCAGACACACATGTTCATTCAAATATCATATAGTTTCTCTGGTATGAGAAACCAAAAGGGTGAATAAGAACCAAAATGTATAATAGACACTTTGACTATATCTAAAACCACAAGTTTAGAGGCTATGTTCTTCTCTATAAATTTCTACAAATCTACCTGAATTTCTGCCTTTTACACTTCAGAAGACCTCCCAACACACAAGGTAAAGTTTTTGTCTTAGGTCAGGGAAGACCACCCCTTCCCAAGTCCTTGATAGCAGCCCCGGGATAACTGTTTCCAGCTGTACTCCTTGCTTCATTGCTGATGCATCACTTCCTTGTCAACCACAGACACTTAGTTTCTTCTCAACTCACAGAGACAACACTTATTTCAAAAAAAAACAAGACCCAGGGCACATCCAAGCCACTCCCTTCCTCTTTCCAACCATTAACAGAAATGGTATCTGTCACTTAAATTTCTTCAGGGAAAGGCATATCTCCTTTACTATTTTGATCTTGCTACTTATCTTACTACCCTAGGTGTGTTTTTGTTTACAGAAATCAAGCCCTCCTATCCTTCTTTCCAACTGGATAGGTGTTTGTACCTGTTTGTACTGTAGCTTATCTAGCTCCTGATATAAAATTTTCTCACAAATTGCCAGCCTTTTCCAATTTCCTTTTCCACCTCTATTCCACAAAAATTGAGATTACTCTAATTTTCCTCTTGGAAACCTTTGCTATCTGCAAAAGGAAACTGTTAACTGTTAGAAAGGCAGTTCCCAGCATGATACTGATAACCACCCATGTGCAGCTGAAAAGAATGTGTATTCTGGGGCCAGGGATTGAGTTCAGTGGTTCTGCTGCCTTCCTCACAAGCGCAAGGTCCTGAGTTTGATCCCTGGTACCACACACACACAAAAGGAAGAATGTATATTCTGATTTTGTGGGGTGGAACACTCTGTAAACATCTGTTAAATTCATTTGTTCAAGAATTTGACTGAGCTCTAGTATTTTGTTCTCTGCATGATACTGAGGCCTAACATACACTGAATATCTGAACAGGTTACGTCAAACCACTATGCAATTGGAGATGCTCATTATAAACTAAGAATTGTCAGCCGCCAAGTGGTAAGGTTGAAAGGACACAGCAGCAGCTCAGTACTTGATGGACCATGACTTTTAAGACCTGATCTGAATGGTCCTGAAAAGAACAAATAAGTTAAACGAAAGAGGCTCAGACCCTAATGTTGCCTAGCCCTGCTGCAGTGATTCCATTCTCTCAACTCATATATATAGCTCGGTGGTCATTCCACATCACCAGCTGATGAAGAAGGGGGAATCCTGAGACTGATTCACAATTTAATTAGCCTCACTAGTTTTGCCGAATGTATTGGTATAATAAACTCCCATTTAAGACAGTAGTGAAACCACCCACTGGGCTTAACTTGGTGGATATACGCTAATGAAAGTGCTAACTAATGAAGATTAATAACAGAAATTACCATAGAGGCTGGAAATGTTGAGAACACATTTTACTTCTTTATAATTTCTCCTACAGCCAGGCCAAACTAACCACTAATCTAAGAAATTATTAAATAAAATGGAATCTGAATGCAGACATTCTTTAGGGGCTACAGCATTGCATCCATTAATAGAAAATACTAATAAAGGACATCTCTTCATACATGTAGAAATGAGCACCACATAAAATCTTAAAACACACTCCTTGCCAATAAAGAACTCCTATATTAAAATCTCCATCACCGTGCATCATCCAGTACATTCTATGAATGCATCATTCTGGAAAGGTTAGTTTTCTGGATTCCATCCTAAGGCCTGAAGCTTGCAGAACTGTAAAGTGTGGGTGGCTGTAAACACACACATGCAGGTACACACACAGACAGACATACAAACACCCCACCTCTACACACAACATACCCATTGGAACTATTTCTGGATTTCTTCTAAGACCACTAGAATTCTAAAATAAGATCCCTTCTACTACCTTTGCTTCCTTCTCCCTCTCTCTCTCTCTCTCTTTCCCCCCTTCTTTCTATCACTTGTCACTTCTACAGTGACTCACTTCATGCAGAAAAGTTTGCCTTCTGCTAATATTAATATACTACTGGCGCTACACCTATGACACATATGCCATCAGAGGCACACAGGCCCTCTCTGTTGACACACAAGCCAAATCACCCCAGCAGCCAAAGATCAGATATTCAGGCTTATTTTCAGTGTTGGCACTTTGCAATGATTAAGTGAGTTTGGGGGGCCAGGGATTTAGCCCACTGGTGTCAATGCCTGCCTCTAAAGCACAAGGTCCCAAGTTCAATCCCTGGTACAAAAAAAAAAGTGGGTTTGGGGTTGCAGTTTGGGCAGTCAGTGTCTAAAATAGTTGCCATCATTGTCATTGAAAAACTAACACTCTTACTTTTAAAGATAAATATGACTGAAGGTTTCATAGTGAAAAATCAAACACAGTCTTGGGTAGTTCATGTTTGATGTGACTATACTACTGCAAGTTAAATATTAGTGTTTGAAGTTCAGATAAATATAGGATTCATAACAAAGCAAAGAGCTCTACTCTGAAAACTACAGCACTCTGGAAAAAGAGATCGAAGAGGATATCAGAAAATAGAAAGAAATCCCTTGCTTCTGGTTAGGAAGAACCAACATAGTGAAAATGGCCATACTTCCAAAATTTCTATATAGATTCAATGCAATCCCAATTGAAATTCCAGCAGCATACTTCACAGACCTTGAGAAAACAGTCCAAAAAATCATTTGAAATAAAAAGAGACCTACAATAGCAAAAGCAATTCTAGGCAATAAAGACAAGGTAGAGGGTATCACAAAACCCAACTGGAGACCAAGTCTGATTTATCCCAGGGAATCAAGGATGGTTCAACATACATAAATCAATAAATGTAATACCTATCTAAACAGTCAAGGACAAAAACCACATGATCATCTCAATAAATGCAGAAAAAGCATTCGACAAAATTCAACACCCATCCATGATTTTCAAAAAATTGAAAAAAACATTTGCAGGAAATATGAATAGATGGTTTTATCTCAACTTGATAAAGGCTATCTATGAAAAACCAACAGCCACCATCATAATAAATGGTCAAAAACTGAAAACCTTCACAATAAAATCAGGAACAAGACAAAGATGTCCACTGTCACCACTCCTGTTCATTATAGTTCTGGAAACATTAACCACAGCAACTAGATAAGAGAAAGAAATAAAAGCAATAAAGACAGGAAAGGAAGAAGGTAACCATCATTATTTGCTAATGACATGATACTGGACTCCACCAGAAGACTTCTAGACTTAATTGACAGATTCAGTAGAATAGCTAGATACAAAGTCAACACTCAAAACTCAATAGCCATCTTGTACACAAACAACAGAATCACTGAGAGAGAAATTAGGGAGACAGTCCCTTTCACAATAGCATTGAAAAAAATGAAATATGTAGGAATCAATCTAATGAAAGAAGCAAAAGACCTCTACACTGAAAACTACAGCACTCTGAAAAAAGAGATCAAAGAGGATATAAGAAAATAGAAAGATATCCCTTGCTCCTGGGTAGGAAGAACCAACATAGTGAAAATGACCATACTTCCAAAACTGCTACACAGATTCAGTGCAATCCTGATTGAAAACCCAACAGTATATTTCACAGATCTAGAAAAACAATCCAAAATTCATTTGGAACCGGAAGAGACCTAGAATAGAAAAAGCCATTCTAGGCAAAAGAGACACAAAGCCACTGTGATTTTAAAAAAAAAAAAAAAAAAAAAAAAAAGCATGGTACTGGAAAGAAACAGACCTGAGGATCAGTAAAATAGATAGATGCAGAAACAACTCCAGACATACTCAGCTACCTCATCTTTGACAAAGGAGCCAACCATCCTCACTGGAAGAAAGATAGCCTGTTCAATAAATTGTGTTGAAAACATTGGATTTCAACCTGCCGAAAATTAAAACTAGACCCCTATCTTCCACCATGCACTAAGCTGAAATGAAAGTGGATTAAAGATCTAAATATTAAAACAGAAACACTAAACTTGCTGGAAGATTAAGTTAGATAGAACTCTTGAAGACATTGGCATAGGAAAAGACTTTATGAACAAATCCTCAGTAGCATGAAAACTAGCACAAAGAATCAACAACTGGGATCTCGTCTTATTAAAAAAGCTTCTGTACTGCAAAAGAAACCACCAAAGGAGCTAACAGAAAACCTACAATGTGGGGGAAAAATTTACCAGCTGTTCCTCAGACAAAGGTCTACTATTTACAATATATACAAAACTGAAAAAACAGGTCCCCAAAATATAAAGACCTGATTCAAAACTGGGTATCTGAAATGAACAGACACTTCTCAGACAAACAAAAGCATCAAATAAATATATGAAAAAATGTTCAACATCACTGGAAATTCAAGAGATGCAGATGAAAACAATGCTGAGATCCACCTCACCCCAAAAAGAATGGCTGCTGTCAAGAAATCAAACAAAAACAAATGTTGGCAGAGATTGGGGAAAAAGGAACCCTTCTCCATTGTTGGTGGAGTGTAGACTGGTGCAACCACTGTGGAAATCAGTATGGAGATTCCTCAAAGAACTAGGTTTAGAGGTCTCATTTGATCCAGTTATTTCCCTACTGGGTATCTTCCCAAAAGAATTAAACGAATCATACCACAGTAATACAGTGACATATGTGCACCCATGTTTATAGAAGCACAATTTGTCACAGCTAAAACTTGGACACACCTCAATTGCCCATAAACTAGAGACTGGATAAAGAAAATCTGGGTTTTTTTTTTTAAATAAAATAGAGTACTATTCATCCATAAAGAATGAGTAATTAGAGACACTTATATCTAAATGGATGCACATTGAGGCAATACTCTTAAGTGAAATACATAGGACGCATATGTGTAAATACCAAATAGTTTCTCTAGTGTAAGAAATTGAAAGTGTAAATAAGGATCAAAAGGCAAAATAAATATTGTGAAATAGGAAGAAAGGGTCCAAAGGGGAAGAGGAAGTCAGAGGGATTCGGGAAAGGAAAGAAAGGAATGGAATTAATACAAAAAAATGAAAAAACGGAAGGAAAATTTTTGTAAATGGAGAGGGGTGGAGGGGTTGAAAAGAGGGCAGGGGAAAGGGGGAAAAAATAAGAACCAAAACAGATTATGCAAAGGTGTAAATTTCCGATAATGAATGTTGTTATATTGTACACCTAAAGTGGACCAATAAAATTAAATTTAAAATATGGGATTTATTTGCATGTTGAGGAGATGCACATGCAGATAAGATTGGGTGAGATTAATTAAAAACTTCTATTGATAGAGGAAAGATGTTCGAGGTCTGAGCCTTGTGGCACTTCACTGATCATTCAGAAGACAGATCAGTGAAGAAACACAAAAAATAATAAAAGAGAGCATCCACTGAAAAAGGAGGATACATGAGATTTCCTGGAGGCCTTGTGAAGAAAGTGTTTCAAGAGGGGTTATATATGAATTGTTTGCTACTTATATGTCAGGCTAGATGAGGCTTAAGAATTTACCATTAGATTTAGGTTCTATAGTATAGATCAGTGATGGTGACTCTTTTAGAGACCAAGTGCTCATACTGCTACCCAACCCACTCATTTATTGCTAGGTGCTAGCACTGCAATTAAATCTGACTATCCAATGCTCAGCTTCTGGGAGATGTGGCTTGCGCCTCAACAGAGGGCTCTGCAAGCCTGCTGTGGCAGACATGTTATACGTTCGCTACCACTGGTACAAATCCTCTCTCACCTTCTGTTTGCACAGAGAAAGTACTAATCATTACTATGTCGAGATTTCAGTTGTCCCTGCTCATTGCATAAATGAATTTGGAATATTTTTCAAATACATTTATTTTTTATTTTCCTTACTTCTGGGCTCAGTGCCACTCAAATGCTTGAGAGCACCAGAAAACCAAAGTTTCTTGTAAATGAATGTATAATACTACATTTGTTCATCATAGTTCTAGTAGTGATGAATTTGAAAATCTACGCTTTTAGAAGAAAGGATGTAAGAAATGTTTTTTTGATGAACATGTCTCACTTCTATAGAATCACTTGTCTGTGCAGTTGCTATTTGTTTGATGTACTCATTTATTTAATGAACATTTGCCAACTTTCTACTCTCTTTAGAGCTCCTTGCTAGATACTGGAAATATAAAAATAAATAAAATGCAATCCATCTTCTTAAGGAATCCACAGTCTATGGGGAAAGTGATCAAGCACCTAACCAATTTTATATAATCTGATAAATACTATAGCAGAAATAGACACAAGGCACAATAGGAACTCAGAGGAGTACAGCTGCCTGATACAGTAGGAAAAAAATCCATCTGAACCATGTGTTGATGGAAAGTAGAAGGGTTCAGGATGAGAATCTGTGAATTGGAGAAAGACGAAACTACACGGCGTCATGGCATGAAAACATCAGAACAATGTATATAGAAAAGGCAGTGCACTTAACTAAGTGACTGTCATAGGCTCAAGAGAAATGCAAGTTCACAACCTGTAATAACACTGTATGCCCTGCAGAGACTGGAGAACAATTTAAGGACTTTTTATTCATTACAGTAGCATGATCAGACTTGGACTTTACAAAATCACTCTGACTACAACAGAAAATTGGAAAAAGGTAAGATGAGAAACCAGATGACAAGATAGGGGTGATAAGAACCTAATGCTAACAGCAACCAGAGGGTATTCAGTAGCAAAAGAGATGGAGAGAAACACTGAAAAGGAGAAACAAATAGGCTCCAGTGATTGTATGTGGAGGGAAAAGAAAGGGCAGAAAGGAAAGTAACAAAGGAAAGAGTCAACCATCGGTGACAACCCACTGCAGCCACAATACCGTGCATATTGATACCCAGGCCATCAACACCCAGATTTCCACATGACAAGCTGGATGATGACTTTCATTTCACTGGCTGTGTTAAAAGATTTGGAAGCAGGAAAAGGTTTGCACAACAAATGAAGAGTTTGTTTTTGGAAATACTGAATGTTTAGAGCATGGCTATAGCCTACTGAAGATTAACAGGAGGTTGTTATATCTGGATCACAATCTCAGGAGAAAGGTCAGTGCTAGACAGGTAAGACACATAGGGAGTAGCTTTTAGGATTTGTTGCTGCAGTTGCTAGTTCGTTTACTTTTCTGTTATATAAATTTAAGGTGTATGTGATTTTTTTATACAAATATACACAGTGAAGTGGTACTACCACAAACTAATTATACAGATATAACAGTACTCTAAAGAAAACGTTCCTGAAAATTGCCATTTGAAATAAGAACCACACACATAGTATCACATTTAGAAATGAATATGTAGAAACTCTCCCCAAATGGAAATTAACATTAAGAATTACTCAGCCACCAAGACAGTTTAACTCTATCTTCTAAGGATAGTCAATATAATTGCTCCAAATGAAACTATATTATCATTCTTATCTTTTCCATTAATCAAGACCAATCTCCCTTCTCCTTTTAGACTTACTCCTTTACATATTATTCTTACTATATTTTCTAATTAATAAATCCAAATATCAATGGCCTCGTGTGTTTAGCCCTGACTTTTCTCCTGATATCTTAGGCAAGAGATACTTTGTGTGGATCTGGGGTAATTTTTTTCAGTCTAATTTATGTTGTTGTTTTACTCCAGATTTTTTAAATTTACACTAAATGAAACAACTGTGTCAACCATTAAAATAAATATTTAAATCTTGTAGTCATTCCAACTTTTCAAATGCTTCCTGCAGACAATAAATACTGATCTGTGAAAAAATGAATACAATAGTCTCAGCTTCCTACTTCATAACATATTTATTATCTTATTCAGATCCTATAGTTCAGAGAATCAGGGATCTCTTTTAAAAGCAAGGATGACAACTAAAAAACTAAGTAAAAGTCAAAACTTATTTCTGAATCTCATTTAATAAATATTTGAATTTTAAAGCACAGTACGGTTCTAATCACAGTGCAATTGATAGATATTTATGCAAAGAGCTTATATGAGAATTAGTAGATGTTTAAAGTCACTTCCTGCATATTGATATGAGATTATGCCTGAAGATATGTGAAGACACCCACAGTAGGAAACATGCTAAAATAACAAGACAATAGTTTAAAATGCTATTTTAATTATGAATTTCTATTCTATTTTAGGTAACACTGATCTTCACCTACTTTTATTAGAGTTACATTATTTTAATTTAAATTTGTATTTATTAAAATTGCTATATATAGAAAATTAAGAAAATATATCACTGACAGATATAATAGTTCCCACATTCAGAAAATTCCTAAGAGGCCTTTATATTTGCATCTCAAAGAGGAAAATAATATAGTCATGTTTAAATTCATATGCCTAATTAAAGTAGATAAATGGGATTTAAGATGTGTTCACTAATGTAAAATGGTTATCATGAACATAGGAAAGATAAGAGAGTATTTAGAGCCCATCAAAAGAACTTCATAGTACTGTCTTTCATTTCTTTACTTCCATATAATTTCTAAGCTGTCAAAGAAGGAAATTAATATTTTTAAGCAACCATCCAGTCATATAATAATACACACTTCGCCTAATTTAATCCTTTTAGTGCACTTTACTGGTTTCCAGTTCATAAAAGAAAAGAGACACATATAACCCTTGTGGTGGTTTTAAACTATGTTAGGGAATCCATAGTGAAAGTTGAGTCCAACTCTCTTGCCCTGCATATAGGTACATTAGTCAGTCATAATATGGTAGGTCAGTTTATTACTTGTAGGTCCTAATAGACATTGAGACTTCCTCCTTGCTCTCTCTGTGATGGCTTATTCTGGTGCACACCAGCCCACCATGTTGTGAGCATACCCAAGCAGCCTGTATGAGTCAGGTTTCCATAACAAAATATTAGAGCCTGGGGAGCTTAAACAACAAGAAGTTGGAAATCAACTTCTCCATCCTGGAGGCTGGGAAGTCTGAGACCAAGGTACTAGACATTCTGGTCCTGAACCAGAAATCTCCTAGAATGTAGGTGGCCACCTTCTTACTATGTCCTTGCACGGAAAAGGACAGCAGGCTCTGCTTTCTCTCCCCCTTTTTATAAGAACTCCAGCCCTATCAGATTAGACTTCCATTCATATGATCTCATTAAACCTTTCCACCTCCTCTTGCCACCTGCAGTTACACTGGAATCTAGAGCATCAATGTATGAATTGGGGGAGGGCCTAAGCACTTAGTTAATAATACAGCCCTATAAAAGCAGGTGACACAACAAGGAACTGAGGTACCCTACCCTCAGCCATGAGAGTTGCCCAGCTTAGAAGCAGTTCTTCCAGCTCCACTCAGACCTTCAGAGGACCGTAGCCCCGGCCAGGATTTGAACACAGCTCCTGAGAAACCCTAAGCCTGAGCCATCTAGCTCAGCTGACCCTAAATATCTTAGTTTCAGTCAGTGTGTGAAGAGAAATTAGCATTTGTTGCTTAACTGCTAACTTTGGGAATAATCTGGAACAGTAGTAGATAATAAATATAAGTAGTCCTCAGTGAGTAAGGATGAAACAAGTCAGAAGCCATGCTTTTCTGATAGATGAAACATACACTCTTTCCTCCACCCATGCTGTTCCTTCCATGTTCATTTAAAAGCTCATCTGTTGTGACACTACACACACCATCTCAGTTAACCCTCAAAACTACTTTGAGAAATTATTTTATAATTTTTTAAGTTAATATTTTAATTTAAAATAAGTTTTAAATAAAATAAAAGATATGATTTGACATTTCGAGCTGGTTGTACCTCTGAAGAACGCTCCCATCTGTCTACCTCTGCTATAACCACCCTGATCTGTTACATCTCTGGGCTGGACAGCCTTGGTGATCAACTACAATAGCTGGAGGAATGACTTTATTAAAATGTAAATCAAAAGATGTTACTCTCCTACTTAGAATTATCCCATGACTTCATGTGATTCTTTTCCATGGTTACATTTAAGGTATCTAAATGAGGGTCCTAATCTCAGTCATTCAATTGGCAATAACCCATTGCAGCCACAATACCATGCATAATGTGATCTCTCCTCTTCCATTTTCTTTCGCTTCCCCATACTAGGCTTTTTTCTGTCCAATAAACCTATTTCAAACTAGCCTGAGATCCTTTGCAACTTAAAGTCAAGTAAGTGGATGTTCTCAAGGGAATGAAAGATGAGCTCACTTTCCTAAGAGAGTTAGAAAACATCTACAAAGAATAAACCCTAAGAAATAAAGACAAGACACTGACAATGTTCCATAGGTAAGACTATAACTAAAGTTCATTGAACGTTTGAATAAAACATTCTACACTAGTTATAAAAATTAAAACATCTCTATTTACAAGTAACCTAAACAAATCGGAGTTTATTTATACTCCTAATTTCTCTAGCCAAATTACACTAGATGCCAACATCTACTTCAGTAGGCTAATTCATCTTTTTGTTCTGCCTTTCTTCTCTGCCACAGTGTCTCAAATTATCTCCCCCGCTGAATTGCTAGATCTTAACTGTAAACAGCTGTGTATTAACTGGGCCCCCCACACACACACACACACGCCTGTACCAGGCATTCAGACTTTGTAACTAAATAACATGATTCTTCCTAACTAAAAAGGTCCATTCCTCAATCCTATATACTTTGCACTCCTAATAACCCACTAGGCCCTCGTACTCTCTTTATTCTCTCCACAAATCCTTCTGCCCTACTTTTGTTCAGCATGGAAGAACAATTCAGCTCAGAAATCTTGTTTTTTTGACAGTGACAACGAAGACGCAATTCCCCCTAGGAAATTCTACTCACCTAGTATTCCTAAAACTAGTGATGAAGAGTAGTTTTCATTTTTAAGTGTGCTGAGCTATAGGTATGCTGTAGAAAGAAAAGCAACTATTGTACAGTAGACTTGTTTCATAGGTAAGCTTTTATAACTTTAAGGTAAAAGTTATGTATAGTCAAGATTATACTTGAAAGTCTCCTGGGAAATCCACATTGAAGACTAACATACCATGTCTCAATAAATCAATCACCCTTTCCTTCCAGGATTAGACTAAATGACTCTTTCTTATTTAACACAAATGGAATAATTTGCTTGTGTTTTGAGTCCAAATTGTGCTAATCACAATCTCACAGTAAGATCTCATGCTATGGAGGCATAAACACACTTAAGGAAGAAAGCAGACTAGCACCTCCCCCTCTGTTGGCCATAGATAATCTGAGTGAAATGGTGAAATCACTTCTTTATATCTCTTTCCATTCACTTTCTCCCCCTACCACTTCTTGTTAAATTTGCCCAAATTATACTCAGATGATGTGATTCCAGACCATTCATCTAAGGCCCAGCTGAATGACAGACACCTGAAAGAGAGAAATACCCTCTCCTCACTCTTGGACCTAACCAGCCTGTACATGTAACTTACTCCACGTTGTAATGGATGACCACCATATCTGGAAACAAAAATGAAACGAATGGCTTATTGACAATATAAGTGTGGTACATGTTAAAATAATATCATCTATATTTCTAAACAGTATGGCCTGAATAATTATAATCCCAACTCTTGAAGAGTCCCTAAACCAAAATAAACAATTGTTGAAAATAAAAGTATAAAAGTGGTAAGAGAAACTGTCATATCAAATATATAACTAAAAGTTTAAAAGTCGTATGTATCTGCAAATATGTTCAGTTTTTTTACTAAGAAAAAGTAGTCACATGATACTCATTTTGTTGTAGTTTATATCCTTAAAATAATTTAAATGCACTTTCCCAGCTGCTCGAAAAATCAGAAATATATATTTAAATAATTTACTCATTAATTACTAGATTTAGGATATAAAATCTTTCTTTACAACTCCAAACCTATATCTGAAATGCAAAAGCTGGATATATTTGCAACGTGGTATTTTAGCAAACTTCACCTTCTCCTTGGAAGAAAGGAAATTAGATGTTAATTGGATGACTGGAAGGGAAGCCTGCTGATTTCCAGGAAAACTGGATGTGTCCAGTTAGAAAGAGAATGATTGTTCACATCAATTTAGATTGGACACCTGGCAGGCCCTTTACAGCATCCTGTACCAATCTCACAAAAAGGGCAATAGAGGTTCAAAATGACCAACCAGATATACAGAACCATGATCCTTTCATTTTCTGCCAGTAATTCTGTAAAAACTTCAGGCATAGAAAATTAAAGGCTTTTATTGCAGGACAGATGGGCAAGCACACTGGGAAGCCATAGAGCTGGTCCACACAAAACGGATGAACAATCTGATTTTCATAACACCGCACTTGAAGACACAGCGTATTTCCTGCCTGAGTAATGAAGCCACAGGAATGGGAAGGACTCCTTTCTAATATTTTTCCAGATAGTGAAAGGTGTAAGAGAATTTCTATTTACAGTTAGCGTGGCTGTGCTTGGCATGCCTTTTACCGGGATTCATTATTCCACTCAGCTTCAGACTCCTGGAGGAGCCAGGGGAGGGCTGTGTCCACATGGCCTTGATCTCTGCTATCTATTAATCCTGTCTATCTAGGGCGGCAGCAGAGTTGCATTATTGCTTCTCTGGGAACACTGTATTTATATTCATCATAAGATCCAACTGATGGTTCCTACTGTGGTATGAATGTGCCCCCAAATTTCACGTGTGGAAACAACACATCAATTCATATGTTGCCAGCATCTAAAGTGAAGCCTTTGGGAGCTCATTAGGGTCAGATAATGTAACAGGGCAGGAAAATCTTAGTCTGGAAAACATTTAAAAGGCAGATCCTTAAGGGTCTGGGGTTGTAGCTCAGTGGTAGAGTGCTTGCCTAGCACGCATGAGACCCTGGGTTTGACTCTAGCATGAAACTTTGTAAAAAGACTCTTTGGACTCTACTACCTATGATTTTGACTTAGCAGGTTTGGGAAGAAAATTGTTGGAAAATGAATTTTTACCTCGTATTCTCAATAAATAAACTTCAATTTGGGAGTTACTACTGAGAAGATCAAAAAATGTCAAATCCAAAGTAATAAATCTATAAAGTAGAAATTAATATTTTGGCAGTGAAAATAAAAATTTTGAAATGAAGTCACACATTAGCAAATTCCTATCCACCTTGACATAAACCTAGGCAGGCTGCACTATTTTTTTAGGTTGCATTATTTTATTTTTGTTTGTTTGTTTGTTTTGGTACTGGGGATCAAACTCAGATCCTTGCACTTCCAAGGCAGGTGGCGGAACCACTGAGCTAAATCCAAGCCCTAGGTTGCATCATTTTAAATTTCCATCTAGCAAATATCTGAATAGAGAAAATTTGGACTAACTGATTTCCAACACCAGTTCAAGAATTATAAGCAGTGATGAGTTAGGATGTGTTTAACAGCCAGATCTCCAGGAAAAGTTGTATACATAGTCATACATTTTTTCTTCTTTTGTTTTTGTTTGTTTTCCTTTCCAGCCCAGAAATTGAAATCAGGATGTTGTGCTTGCTAGGTAGGCATGGGTATACACCTATATTTTTTAAAATAATTTTTGCTGATATATAAGATACATAAAGTAAAACTCACAAATAATTAAATACACATTATTTATTGTAAATTCCTTATACCTATGATTTCAATGTGACTTTCTTGAAAATCTGTTTTATAATTCTATCATCAACAATAATGTCACAAAAATCAGACTACTAATATATACTTCCACACTGTGTAATTCAGCAAAGAAAGTATTCACATCATCAAATATAGCTGTGACATAAACATTGGTTCATGATTTTGCTTATGCTAAAGATGGACACAAAAGTGAAATAAGAAAGACATATGCCTTAACTTCATTCAACTACGTTAATGATTTTGCTAAATCAATGATAGTCTGTAAATACTGGAAGAAAATTTCCTCATGTTTTTATGCTATTCACAAATTAATAGCTACAAGCAAGACACACTTTAACTATATCCAGCATTTAACATTTTCTCTATCACTTCTAAAATTTAGACAATCAACAAGACACCAAATCAAGCCCTGATTTGCACCATTTTCTGACTGCAGTGGTATAGACTCCCCCTGGCCGATTTCAAGCTAACAGTATGAAGTCACTGAGGGCTAACTCTGAAAAGATGCAAAGTTCCATAGTAGCTTTTTCATCAGTCAGTTGATTCATAAGCCCTCAAAAGCAGAGATGAAAGCAACAAAGGAATTAAGAAGTAAAAATCTTGTATTGAGAATTTTTATGTTGTTATGTTTATATAATTTAATTTTTAATAATGGTGTGGTTTCACGAACTTCAATTTAACACTTGAATTACAAGCAACTGACTGTCTTGAACCAGCTGGCACTACTGCTGCATGTTTGCTTACAAAATACAGTGAAAAGAGACAAAGCCAAATAAACAAGTTAGACAGTCATGCAGTGAGAGCGGGGAGGTTAAGTGAGGGAAGAAGAAATACATAGAAAAAAATGTTCTTGTCTATGTGTAACTTTCACTCCCAATTATTACCATTTCTTAACTATATAATAGTAACTCACTAGCAGGACCCTTAAAAGAAGGATAGAAATCAACAAAGTAATAGTATGCTCTGTAACTATGGTACTTTCTCTAAACACAATGGGCAGTGGTTTGTAATCCTGGTAACCATCAGAATCACCTATGAATTGTTTTTTAAATACACATCTCAAAGCCACCTAAACCAAAATTTCCCATAATGATTCTACATGCCAAACTATTTTGAAATTTTAACCTACAATGTTCAACACTCAATGACATCTATTTGGCATAAGTTCATAGGAGGAAATTCATTCTGAAAGTTCATCTTGAAACTACCACGTCACTTCCAATAAGTATATAAAATAATTCATTTCTGTATTTAAATGGAAATAGTATGTAGCATATTCTTCTTAGAATCAGCTATTTAAAGATACACCTCATCTACAAAATTTCTTATGTTTTCTAATATGCAGTCATAAATTACCCATGAGTGAAGTATTTATGTTCACAAGATTCATTGCTTTGCTGTATTTTCAAACTTGAAAGATGAAAAAGAAACAAACTTTGATCTGACTGACAATTTGATGACAGGGACAGAAAGTGTATTCAGGACATATTCTCAAAACTGTGCACATGGTATGACATTTCAAGTTTGGAAAAAAATCCCATTACTTTAAATGGGATTTACATGGTTATATTCCAAACTACTTTGAAAATTTAACCTATGATGTTCAACTTTGATTTTATTACTATTTTACTACAATTTTACTACTATTTTACTTAAGCTTCTGGATAACTTATAAATTGCTATTTCAACACTAAAGTATTTTGAAGAAATAAACTAGTATTTGTAAGCTTTTAATAAACTTTAATGTAAGAAAATTAGCAATCCAAGTAAAAATTAGTTAATAGCAAGCCTAAAAATGTTTACAAAAAACTTTGTATAATGTATAGCATTACATTAAAAGTATCATATCTGGCTGGTTGTATTTACTAATCAAGCTTCTAACCTCGAGTATTTTCATATTTTAACTATTTTGCTAGTTGGTGATCTTTCATTAAGAGATCAGAATTTTTCTGATGACATCTAAGCAGTATCTCTAGAACTTATCCGTGAGTCTCCACTTTCTCCAATTACCTATTTCTTCTCCACCCAAATGTCTCACAATAATGGTGTCAGCATCTCCAAGATAATGAATCGTTTTGGGTGATAATCATTTAGATAATGTTACTAGCCCAACTGCAAGGCAATGGTACAGTTTAAGGTTCAAGTTTCCATTTGCCCCTAAATTAACACCCAATTTTATAAACGTAACAATTAATTCACCACCACAGCATAGGCAGAAAACTGGTATAAACCATAAAATTAAATTATCTGCATTGCTAACTCACCAATCATCATTTTTATTTTTTCCAATTTATTTCAGTCTGTCTATTGCTTACAAACCTTTCTAGCCTATAAGTTAGTCAGATACTATGTAATATTCTTTGGCACTTACTATGGTTAAAACTAAAAGTCTAAAACTACACTAAAATTCTAACATAGCCTCTTAAACGCTGAAATTTTTTTATCTGTGTCAATGTAAAATTGTAAAACCTTCTTTTTCCATTCATTCCATCAAGTACTTGATTTCCCCAGATGCTAAACCATTAATCTTGTCGGGATGTATTTCAAGATCAAAGCTCCCATTTTAATAAATTTACATGACAACCAACAATAAATCCTCAGATGCTCACCTTTGTGGATCACAACCTGTCTAAAATCTCTCATCAGAAGCTGATGCAAATACTACTTCTGTATTTGGAAACAAAGAACATGCTGTATTTGGGGTTAGATTTAGACAGAGACGGTGAGAAATTTTCCTTTTACACATTTTTCTTTTTCCAGAGCACATGCAATAAATTTATAGCTCTGCAGGTTAACAGAAAACATGGATGTTATTATACATTCTGCTTTGTTCCCTGTTTCCCTTCAAAATAGAATCTAACACCAAGGTCTCACAGAATTTTCTGTAAAAGAGCTTTGCTGCCACCAATTGAACACTTTCACCCAATGCAAGCAGTTTTTGTTTTTTGTTTGTTTGTTTGTTTGTTTGTTTTTTAAACAAATTAGTGAGAGAAAGGAAGACACATATGCTCTGGGCCCAGATCCTAAATCCTAACCGGAACTCCATTTCTAAACAGCAATACCATAAGGGCATTGAAAGGAAGAACTCATATCTCAATATTAGTAATGGCAGACATCCCTCTGCAACTCTAAACCAATTCATATGAAGATAATATGTCTCCTTTATTTGTGACCAAAGGGCACTTGTTTTATTCACAGAAACAAGCTCAAATCAAAGGTTCTGTGCCAGGAATATCATGTCATAAAATGACAGTGTTGACCTGGCCGTTGAGCTGGACTAATGACAGGCTTTGAGTTGACAATGGTTACCAGGTCAGAAAAGCGGACTCTTCTACTCTCATTTCCAGCAGCGAATCCTTGCCAAGTAAGTCTCCACAGGCAGCCCCGATTTGCTCTCCCCAGATCAAATCCATTTCCATCTTTTAAAAGCGTGATTATTTAGTCAAGTGCCCACTGTTGACTTTGGCAACATATTGGAAACTCTGGGTCCACTCCTCAGAACTACCAGTCAGGACATCCTGGAACGAGAGCTGAGCAACAGAATCTTTTTTTAGTCCACAGAAGGTCCCAGAACATATCCAGAGTTTAGGATCACTCACTCATTCCTATGCACTCATTCTTGGATGGAGGTGCAGACTAAGTAGAGTTCAAAGCACACCCCAAAACGTGCATATATGCCCTCAAGGAAGATTCTGGACAGCCTTGAGTTCCCTTGGGTGGCTTTGAAGAGCGTGGTGCCTGAGTTTATAACAGATTTAATCCATAAGGAAAAACCTCCCAACACACTGACCTTTACCATACTGCTTTGGTCTCTCTGCATACACAGGATGAAAATGCACTCTTGATTAAGAGAATCGTCCTTTCAGGATAATAAGAAAAACGACTCCAGTTTATTTTTATTTCATACCTGCCCCATTTAGCCTAAATTTTTTCCTTAGACTAAAAATATCTTTCCTGTTTGTCAAATATAACCTACTTTATTAATTCCCAACATTAATAGTTTCCCCTAACATAGCCTAAATGTGGATTGTTTTAAGTAAAATTAATATATATTTGAAGTTTTTCATTTATTTGGCTTAGTATTTACAGTATATAAAAGAAAACAATTTCATACATGTTATGATGATACTTTTTCCTGTGATTTTCAATTTTTTAACCTCCCTCTTTTGAAGGTTTAGTGTGTCTTTTATAGTAGCTAATGATAGCCAACTATTAACACCAAAAAAGATAAGTTAATGCTTTATTTCTCCTACTTCTTTATCCTCCTCCAAATCTTACCATACCCATTCCCATCCAGCCTTAGCCCTAGTAGAAGGAGCCCTTGCTCCAAGTCTAACCCTGATTCACCTATCTCTCTGCTTAGTAGCAAAATTGACCTACTCTCCCAGCAAGTACCCAAAAATCTTTGAGATGAAATGGGACCTGATTGGCATAGCTCTGACTTTAACAGTAAAGTGCTGGTTGTGCCCAATGGAACTTCCTCGTTTTGGAATTCAACTTACACTGACTTATGTGGTGGATAGAAGTAAGCAAGGAGGAAGTTGGTGGTAAAATTAACTTGAGTTCATAGGTGAGAGTTATAGATCTATACAAGTCCAGACACCCCACTTGACATTTGTTAGAATGAAAAAAAATGGGGCACTTTCTGAGGATGATCAGTCCAGAGGAATGAAGGTGGCCAGGCAGACAAGGACTCAGCAGCTGGAGGAGAACAGGGGCATGAACAACTCTGCTTGAGTATCCATGTAGAAAAGAGTAAACCTAAGAGCAAGAACACATTTCCTTCCTGGTTCTTATAAAATGGAGGACAATTTCTATAATTCTAAGGACCCTGGACCATGGAAACAGGATTTTTGAACCCTGAAAGATTTCAGAATACCAGTGGTAGACAAAGATACCCAATAGATAAAGTTGCCCAAGGGCCAAAAGACAGATAAAGAGAAAGACGACAAATTTAAAAAATAATAATAAGAGCCATGAAATAAATAGAAGGACTGGCTCAAGAAAGCACATAAAATATTGCTATACTAATCCTATAATTAACCTAGGAGTGATTTTAAAGAAGTATAAAGTCCTAAAATAATAGGTACAATTCCCATCAAGTATCTAACAATCCTTAGGCAACAATGATAGAAATGAGTGTGTTCCCCCGATAGTTCTTTTCATCACCTGCTACCAGTCCATGCATGCTTTGTAAGTATAACAATGTGCACTCTGTTCCCTTCTGATATTTCCTTATTATCACAAATTAGAAGTTCCCCTACAAGTAGTTATTTGTGGAATGGGAGATGAAAAAGAGGTTTCACCTTGGCTAATTATTATCCTAAAGAAACAATAATATTAGGCCTAAATCTATTCCATTTGTCTGACATTATCCTGTAGTTAAATATACCAAAAGTTTCATGCAGTAAGTCCACCCTTAAAAAATATATTTTGTAGCTAATTCTGGTAATGACAGTAATGCAGATTTTTATAAAACTCCAGTCTTCTATAGTCTTCATACTGAAGTCCTATTATAGGAAAATAATACTTGCCCTTGTGTATTTTCATGTTGAAGCTATGTCTTTGATACCTTAGGTCTAAAATTTCAGAGCTCATAACCAAAAATCTATCTAAATTGAATACACTGAACTCCTTTTTAAAGACATTTGTAGTATTTTTGCAGTTGTGCTGGAGAGCTCACACTTGCAAGGGCTAGGAATTGCATCCCACAAAAGAGAGAGAGAGAGAGAGGAGAAGGAGGAGGAAGAAAGAAAAACATAGAGAAACAAAGATTTACTCAAGTTCACCTGGACAGTAAATCACTGCATGTAACATCAGCACTGACTCATCAGAATCTCTCCAGTCCCATCAAGTGATAGACTTGGCTAACAGAGCCTGGTAACAGCAGGCTTCTTGCAGTGGGTTTTGACAAGTGTGTGGGGCCTGGCATTGCCGCTCTGCTTTCCTATCTATTACAGCTGGCTGTCATTTTGTATTATGTGGGAAAGTCTGCCAGCCAAAAACTGCTGTATCATTATACCAGGGCACTTCCCTGCTGCTCTAAAAATTTCCATGCCTTTTTATTCTGGAGAGAAAGTATACTGGAAATATATTAGAAGTACATCTTCTAGACTTCCATTATGTATCCCTGTAACCAACCCTTATAATGAAATGGAAAATTTCACAAGGGGAGAAAAATATATAATCATCTAATTTTCCAAATAAAATTTCAGCTTTATAAAATACTTCTTTCAATTTAATTTTGAGAACTTTGTGAGATGATCATTGAACCAAAATTTGGCCTAAACCAGCATCTGTTCTTGACAGATAAAAGTTATTAAAATGGACTCTACATGTAGTAAACTGTATGCTGGCTTGGTGTGTAGACAAATTGTGACCTGATTTAAGACTCTACCCTTGTAACCAAGCAACTGAGTCTAAGCCAATCAAAGCAGTTGAGTTTTAGCTAACCACAGGCTGTTAACGTATCAGACTATGTCCATATAAGGCAAATGCTGACAACAGCCAATTGGGTTATTTCTGTGTGACACTTAGTCTTCTTTGGCTATAAATAAAACTTGTACATGTGGTGGGGTGGGGCACTCTGAACTATTTTTGGTCTGGAATGCTGCCCAGTTCTAGAACATTTTTTTTTTCCTCAAGTAAACTTTATAAATTTCAACTGGCCTCACTTTTTATTTTAACATGACTGTAATCTAATGTTGCCGTACAGAATTGATGTTAAAAGATACAATTTAACAAAAATAAAGGATATGAACCTGAAACTCAAGACACTCTCATTTCAACGGTCATCCATGATTCACTGTAACACTAAAGCTACATGAATCCACAGGGGGCATACACCTAAGAAATATAGTTGCAGAGGGCAGGGTCCTTATCATACTCACATTGCATTTCGGTCACAGAAATGTACCCTCCCGTAGGACTAATGGGCTCAAACATTTTGCTGAATCATTCAGATACTTACAAGCATGTAATGTCCCAGCTTGTCGCTACTGAATGATGAGCAAGGCCTTTGTGTAAACAGTGTGGCATTCGTCTCAGGAGATTTGAACTGCTTCAGGAAATCCTTGATATCAAGACTGTCTCTACTTTTACAAACTCGGTTTCTGAAATTCTACGTCTGGAAATTCATTCTCTAGTCCATTTTTAAGTGAAAATTACTACCCAAAAGCTTACATATTTTACTAAAAAGATATTTACGTAGCATTTGAGCATCATGTCCGGAAAGTGGACCGATGGTTATAAAAGGAGGAGTAAGCAAGCAAGTGAGAGCACTGAAAAGAATTCGACTTCCCAAGTCTTTGCTAGTTGCGCAGCCCAGAGAGCTATTGTGACAGGGACAGTATGCTTCTTTGATCACAACAGTGGCAGAAATAAGAAATGGCATAGGAGGTAAGATGGATCAATGAATAAACCTGGCCATAACAGATGCTATTTCTCATGATATCTCATCAAAGAGAAGATGGAAAAACTATAGAAGAAAGGGTCACACTGCATCTCTGAGTCTCCGTTTCCTTACACAGAAAATGTTGGAAATACATTAACCACAGATTATCTCAATCTTCACAGAGATCAACTAGGAAAAAGAAAATGAAGCATTTTGAATGTCATAAATATTATACAGAGAAAGATAAAATATATTACATGTACTGAAACATTTTTACATTTAACAACAAATAAGGGGACTTGTTCTGAATTCCTGTTTGGCTGTCAAATGTGAGTCTCTGTTGAGTATCTATGGCCCAAATATCGCCTTGAATAAATGTATAACACCTTCTCTATATCGAATTACTTTTTCTTCTTCCTTTTAGGGGTGGTGTGAAGAAAAGAGGAGAGATGGTGCTGCTTGTTACAAATTTCTTAGCCTATTTTGAGCTTCCAGTATAGAGATTTTTGTTTTTGCTTGCTTCATTTTTTGTATCTCTTCTATCTGAACTTCTTTAACTGAATCTGCAGAAGCTCTGAGCATCAAAACATTATGTGAAGAAAATGAATTTTGAAGAAAGAATTCATAATGAATTACTGATATGAAAGTTGCTAGAAAATGCGTTTTTAAAATGACCTTCATGGTTAGAGGAACTGTTAAGCACTCGTTTAGCATGGTGATATGTACCACGCCAGACAGTCTAATGAAAGAAGACAACAAACAGCACTATCAGGATGCGAAGACACTAAGGAACTTATCTTGGGAAATGGCTGGTATGGTGAAACACAAAAGACAGACTTTAAACATTAAGACCAAATCCTTTTGAGTCCATACCACTTCCTCCAGGAAGACTGACAATTAAATCAGGTGGTCGATACAGTCACTGCATTCGTTCTGCGGCAGAAGCATTGATCAAAAATATTGATCAGAGCTTCTAAATGATTTTTATTTGCTTTCAAATGGAGATCAGTGGGACATCTATTTGACGAATAATGGACACAGATCCCGACAATCACCATTACTTTAGTCAGTAATTACACTAAAACTAAAATACGACTCCAAGTTTATATAATATAGTTTAAATTTGAGAGCTACATAAAATAAGGCATTGAGAAGAAGAAAGGTAAAATACACCTGAAAAAGAATGATATTAATCAAATAATATTTGTTAAATATACCTTATATCTAAAAGATATGCATTTACTTTTTAAGTGCAATATTTTGGTTATTCTTCTCAATACCGTAAGATGATATTAGCCCTACCTTGGAGATGAAAATATTGAAGCTGAGAGACATTTTTCTAGTATTACACAGCTAGAAAGTTAAGTAGTAGTCATTCAAACTAACTACACCCAAAGTTCTTTCAATATAAAAACTTCCTTTGATGTAAAAGGCTTCTGATTCTATTGATTAGAAGAGAAAATGGTTCAAAAGTTAGAGCATAAGGTGCTCAAAGACACAGCAGCTTGAAAGCATTTGCAGCAAAAGCTTAAATAGTCTCACTAGCAGTTATTGTTAAACTAAATAATAGAATTATTTTAGGGATATATAAAGAAAAGATGAGGGCTGGGGATTTAGCTCAGCGGTTTGGTGGCCTGCCTCGCAAGCACAAGGACCTGAGTTCGATCCCCGGTACGAAAAAAAAAAAGATGAAATTGGTAGTCCCTTAACATTTTTAATGAACATTTCACATAAAGCAAGGAAAGATAATTGCCAAAACCCATTAGTGTCACCAACATAGGGAAAAATAAAGCAGATCATAAATAATTATCAGGTAACATTATGAATTGAAGTACCTTAGGTCAGTATGAGCAAGTATAAATATACAGCTGAATAGGGAAAAATATATTTTGAGTAAAGAAGCTGATACTCCCTATTGAGAACATTTCTTATTTTTCAAGAGTTCAATCATACTGCCTTCATACTTAAAAACAATTTAGACATTTCAAAGAAAAGAAAGCTATAATCAAAAGGTACTAGATGGCTAAAGCAGAACAGAGTTACAGGATATTTTTTCCTAGTTCTCTATGGTGTCTTATTTTGGTATCATTTTTTTTCCAACTCACCTCAGCTCACCACTCTGGCAAAATGATGAGGAAGTTAGAGAACTCTTTTCAGTTAGCCTGAACTCCTGTAAGTATACAAAATGAAAAATGGAGGTTCCCTCCAATTGTCTCTTCTGTTGTAAGAAAAATGAAGTACTGATAGACATGGAGAACCTCAAAAATATTGTGCTAAGGGGAGAAGACAGACACAAAAGACCATATATTGAGAACCGGGGATTTAGCTTAGCAGTTTGGTGGCCTGCCTTGCAAACACAAAGACCTGAGTTCGATCCCCAGTACAAAAAAAAAAAAAAAGACCATGTATAGTACCTCTATGAAATGTCCATGGAGAGCAAATCTATAAAGAAAGACAGTAAAGCAGCGGTTGTGTGGTGCTGGGGATCAGGGAGAGGGGTAAGAATAAAGCAAGTGCAACTGAACAGGATATTTATTTATGAACTGATAGAAATGTTATAAAATTAAGTTACGACAATGTTGTGAAACTCTTTAAATTGACAAGAAGTCATTAAATTTAACACTTTAAAAAGCCATTTGTATAGTATGTAAATTATACTTTAATAAAAATTTTCCAACTTTTAATTATGGTCCTACCAAAAGGCACTTCAAATTCTGCAAATGTTCTTTTCCTTTTGCTGATGTGATAATGCTCCCCTATTATTTTTCACAAGAACAATGAGTCCAATATAGAAATATTTCTATCTCATGTCCCTTTCAACACCTTTCTATTCAAGAAAAAATAAACATTTTGACTGAACTTATAAGCTTATTCTCTCTTGTATCACTAATGAAAGCCTAAGAAAGGGTCAAATTTAGGATGAGTCAAATTCTGGAATAGGGTAACTTAATTGTTCTCTCTTAAAGTACTTTATATATTAGGTTGTGGGTACTCTAAAAATATATGTTTTTAAGAACATGGTTTATGAACTTACTTCCATGAGTTTTCAGAATTAGTCATGTCTTCCTGGACATGTAAAGGCCTTGTGATGTCTCGCTTTTATATTACAGGCCATATCAGGTTTGGTTAGTCATGCTTATTACTGAGAAGTCTCCTGGATTTAATGAAATAGTCACAAAATCAATTTGAACAAAATAAGTAAGATAAAGACTTTATGAACAAATCCTCAGTAGCATGGGAAGTAGCAGAAAGAATCAACAACTGGGATCTCATCTTATTAAAAAGCTTCTACAAAAAAAAAAAAAAAGCTTCTGCACTGCAAAAGAAACCATCAACAGAACTAAGAGACAACCTACAATGTGAGAAAAAAAATTTACCAGCTGCTCCTCAGACAATGGACTATTATCTAGAATATATAAAGAACAAAAAAATCAGCCCCCCCAAATGTAAAGACCCGATTCAGAAATGGGCACCTGAAATGAACAGACATTTCTCAGACAAAGAAATAAAAGCAGCAAGTAAATATATGAAAAAATGCTCCACATCACTGGTCATTCAAGAGATGCAGATGAAATCAACAGTGATATTCCACCTCACCCCACAAAGAAAGGCTGCTATCAAGAAATCACACAATAACAAATGTTGGCAGGGTTATGGCGAGAAAGGAACCCTTCTTCATTGTGGTGGGAATGCAGACTGGTACAACCACTATGGAAATCAATATGGAGATACCTCAAAGAACTAGGTCTAGAGGTTCCATTTGACCCAGCCATCCCTCTGGTGGGTATCTTTCCAAACAATTTAAAAGACTCATACCACAGAGATATATGCACACCCATGTTTATAGTGGCACAGTTTGTAATAGCTAAAATTTGGAAACAGCCCATCTGCCCATCAGTTGGAAAATGGATAAAGAAGATGTGGTTTTTCTATAAAATGGAATACTACTCAGCCATAAAAAATGAGAAATTAGAGTCATTCATAGGAAAATGGATACCTATTGAGGATATACTCCTAAGGGAAATAAATAAGTCACACATGTATAAACACCACATAGTTTCTCTGGTGTGAAAAACTATAATGGTACATAAGATCCTAATGATATAATTGACAATGTGAAATAGGAAGAAAGGGGCTAAAGGTATAGAGGAAGTGGGAAGGGTAGGGGAAAGGAAATAAGGGAAAAGAAAATAAACAAAAAACATGAAAAAATGGAAATAAAGTATCTGTAAACAGGGAAGGGAGGAGGATATGAAGGGAGGGCAGGGAAAAGGGGAAAAAATGAGAACCAAGACCTGTCATGTAAAGGTACAAGATCCCAATGATGAATGTAACTGTAATGTATACCTAAAATGTATCAATAAACTCAATGAGAAATAAACTAAGTAAGATAATAATAGAAAGGAGTCTTACTTTGTGGTTTTAAAAGAAATATACAGACATTACTCATAACAGTTGAAATGGTTTACCCAAAAGACATCTGCTTTCTATAACAATCTCAATAAGTAAATATCTTCATGTCTTATAAGATTAAATTTTGAATAAAAAATAACACAACTAAAAAATTGTTAAATATAATTTTTCTGCAACTATGATACAACCATATGCTAGTACATAAGAGTGATGGTGGGAGTTACAGTCCTCTGTAGGTAATCTGTTCTTAAGATCTTACTACTTTATTTAATGTCTTCAAATTTCAACAGGATATAGCTTATCAGGTCTCATTCAAACCCCCCCCTTTTTAAATCTGAAGTTGTGTGTCATCTTTCAGGAGCACCATCTTATTTTTATATAACTTCTTCAGCTCTCTTTCTCTGAAAATTCTATTAGCTAGATATAATGAACCACTCATGTTTGATCCTTCATGCTTCATAAATTTTTATCTCACATGTTACTACTTTCTGGCTTTTGGCTCATATTTGCGGGATGCTTCTTTGATTTTTTTTTCTCCAGTTATTCTTCTGAACAAATATTATTTCAGCAAATATATATATATAGAGAGAGAGATGCTCGGCTATGATTTAAATTTTTAACAACTCAACAATTTTTTAATTATCTTCTGCTTCTTGAATTATCCTGATATCTCTTTGATCCCTTCTCTTTGTGTTTTTGGCTTGCTGGACATGTTGGAAATATTCTTGATTGCCTGTTGAGGAGTGATGACTAGATTAATTACCATCATAGCTGAAATTCCTTTGCTAATATATGTTGACTTCTTACTATATGATTACTTTCCTGTGTGTAGCCCAGGCTGGCCCTGAACTTACAGCCATCCACCTGCCTCAGCTTCATGAGTTCTAAGATCACAGGCGTGCACCACCACACCTGGCTGTCTTAATGTGCTTTCACTGTAAAATTTTACAATATTGAGATACTTGTATCTAAATGGCCTCTACTTCTATACCCTATTTAATATATATTAGATAAGTGGCTAATCAGATTCTAATTGACACTTAAGAAATTTATTATTTCCCAATGCCATCTATTCTTTCAAAAAAAGTCTTTGTTTTACATTTTTTATTACTACATACTGATTATACAGAACAGTAGATTTCATACTGGCAGATCTGTACATGAAGTTAAAATACTTTGATCGTCTTCATCCTGCTGCCATCACTCTCCATGCCCCACCCTTCTCCTTAGTTTCATATTTGAGAGGTAGGAGTTCAACATATACATTTTTTTTAACCATATCCATCCCCTCTATTTACAAAAGCCTCTTCTCTCCCTTTGTAGCCATTCTAATTGGGCTAGAATGGAATCTGGAGGCATTTTTGATATGCATTCCCTAGTGGTTAAAAATGTTGAACTTTTTTTCATATACTTATGGGCCATTTGTACTTCTTTTGATAATAATAAGTATCTGTCCAGTTCATTTGCCCATTTATTGATTGGGCTATTTGATTTTTAGTATCGAGATTTTTTTTTTTTTTTTTGGTAGCAGGAATCAAACTCAGGACCTTGCACTTCTGAGGCAGGTGGTAGCAACACTGAGGTAAATGCCCAGCCCTAGTATCAAGATTTTTAGTTCTCTGTAGATGGGGAGGGGAGGAGGGGGTGAAGGGAGAGCAGGGGTAAGGGGAAAAAATGAGAATCAAGACTTGTCATGTAGAGGCACAAGATCCCAACAATGAATGTAACTGTACTGTATCCCTAAAATGTACCAATAAACTCAATTAAAGCTGAAAAAAAAGATTTTTAGTTCTTTATACATCCTAGATATTAATCCTCTTGAAGAGTAGCTGGCAAAGATTCCGTCCTATTCCGTAGACTGTCTTTGCTAGTTGTTTCGCTTGCTGTGTAGAAATTTGTTAATTTGATGCAATCCTAACAGTTGATTCTATTATGTCCAGTGCTACTGGAATCCTATTAGGAAGTCTTTGCTTATGCTTATGGCTTCAAATATTGCCCCCATGTTTTCTTTTAGCAGTTTCAAAATTTCAAGTCTGATAACTAGGTCTTTGACTTATCTTTCATTGATTTTTGTACTGCATAGGATACAGAGATCTAGCTTCAATCTCCTATAGGTAGATATCCACTTTCCCAACACCATTTGTTAAAGAGGCTATCTTTTCTTTTTTATTTATATATTTTTATTAATATATATTTGCCATACATAATGACCACCTTCATTATAGGGAAATTGTACCTGTACATAATATGCCTTAATTCTTCATTTTTCCCATTCCCCTTCCCTGTCTCCAAACTGCCATCCCCTCTCCATTTATAAAAGCTTTGTTTCCATTTTTTTCCTTCCATTCTCTTGTTTTTAATACCTTTTCCCTTCCTTCCCTTGCCCCTCCCCCATCTTGTTCCCCTTCCTACTTGAACATGTTCTTCCTACTTCCCAATATCTATCCTCAATTTTGCTCCTTATTTACCCTTTGGGTTTCTCACACAAGACAAATAATGTGATAATTAAGCTTGTGTGACTGATTTATTTTGCTTAACATTATGGTCCCACAGGATCCCAATGATGAATGTAACTGTACTGTATACCTAAAACACACCAATAAACTCAATGAGAGAAAAAAAAAAACATGATGGTCCCAAGGTGCCTCCATTTACTTAAACATGACTCAAGTTTATCCTTCTTTATGGCAGAGTAGTACTCCATTGTATATAAATACCAAATTCTCTTTATCCATTCATCTGTTGTTGGGCATAGGGGCTGTTTACAAGATTTAGCTATTATAAATTTTGCTGCTGAAAACATGAGTATGCATATAATCATTGCGATAAGATTCTTTTAACTCTCTCAGGAAGATACCTACAAGGGGCACAGCTGGGTTAAATGGAACCTCTAGGTTTAGTTTTTTTTTTTTTTATAATCTCCATACTGATTTCTACAGTTGTACCAATTTATGCTCCCACAAACAATAGAGAAATGTGTCTTTTTCCCCAAAGCCTCACCAGCATTTGCTACTGGTTGATTTCTTAATGATAGCCATTCTTTCTGAAGTGAGATGGAATCTCAGCATTGTTGTGGTTGTCATTGTTGTGTTTTGCTTTGTTGTACAAGGGATCAAACTCAGGATCTTGCCCTGGGAAGGCAGGCACGGTGCCACTGAGCAAAATCCCTGGCCCTCTCAGCACTGTTTTAATTTGCATTTCTTGAATGACCAGTGACGCTGAGCATTTTTTCATATATTTATTTGCTGTTTGTACTTCTTCATCTGAAAAGTATTCATTTCAGATTCCCAGTTTTTGTTTGGGTCTTTAATTTTGGGTCTTTAAATTTGGGGGTGTTTAATTGTTTTAAGATATAGATAGATACATAGATACACACACACACACACACACACACACACACACACACACACACATTCATATTCTAGATGTTAGTCCCTGAGGAATATCTGGCAAAACTTTTTCCCATTCTGTGGGTGTCTCTTCACTCTGTTGGTGTTTTGTTTTTTGTTTTTTGTTTTTTGTTTTTTGTTTTTTGTTTTTTTGCTGTGCAAAACCTTTTTAATTTGATGTAATCTGAGTCGTTGATTTTTTGTAGATTTCCCATGCAATCGGGGTTTTGTTTATAAAGTCTTTGCCTACACCTATGTCTTCAAGAGTTTTACCTATTCTATCTTCCAGCAGATCAAGTGTTTCTGTTTTTATATTTAGATCTTTGATAGTGAGAGATATGGGTCTAGGTTCAATCTTTGGCAAGTGAAAAGCCCCTTTCTTTTTATCAATGAAGTATTTGGCCCTTTTGTCAAAGATAAAGCAGCTGAGTATATTTGGAGTTCTTTCTGCATCTTCTTTTCCAATGATCCTTGGGCCTGTTTCTTGCTAAAACAATTGTTTTTGTCATGGTAGCTTTGTGGTATAACTTCAAATTAGAGATTGTGATGCCCCCTGCTTTGGCCTTGTTGCCTAGAATTGCATTTGCTATTCAAGGTCTTTTCCAGTTCCATTTGGATTTTAGGATTGTTTTCTATAGTTCTTTGAGGTATGCTATTGGTATTTTGATTGGGGTTACATTAAATCTGTATAACAGTTTTGGAAGTATGGCCATTTTCATATGTTGGTTTCACCTACCCAATAGCGGGGTGGGGTCCTTCCCATTTTCTATTATCTTCTTTCATTTCCTTTCTTACAATACAGTAGTTTTCAGTGTGAAGGTTTTTCTCTTCCTTCATTAGATTGAAGTTAGATTAAAGGTTACTTGTGGACAACAGAGGAATGGCTTACCGAGTACCATACCATGCTCTCAGACACCCCAGAAAAAAACTTTCACTACTATCAATCCTACCTCTTTGGTGTCTATAGGTCCAGAAGTTAGCCACACTTGTAAACAAGTAATCTCTCAGACCTGTGCAAGCAGGCAGGTCATCAGTGACCTGAGGAGCTGTGGTTTACTGATGGAAGTAGCTTTGTCCAAGAAGGAGATCAAAGGGCAGCTTTGAAGCTGTCAGCTCACAACAGGTCACAGAAGCTAAACCTCCTTCCGTTGAACCTCTACACAAAAGGCAAAGCTAATAGCTCTTACTTGGGCACTGATAGTAGAAAAGGCAAAAAGCTATCTACACAAACTCCAAATATGCCTTTCTGGTGCATGCAACAATCTGGAAAGAAAGAAGCTCACCGACCAATCCATAAAGCACAAGCCCAAAATTCTACAACTCCAAGAGGTAGTCCATCTTCCCAAGCAGGTAACAACAATTCACTAGAGGGCCAGGGATTTAGCTCAGTGGTTCCACCACCTACATCACAAGCACAAGGACCTGAGTTCAATCCCTGGTAACAAAAAAAAAAAAAAAAAAAAAA
>NW_022900929.1:65963501-66000659 GCF_012274545.1 Fukomys damarensis
GAAAAAAAAAAAAAAAAAAAAAAAAAAAAAAATCACTAGAAAGGACACCAAAGAGACATGTCTGAAGTCTCCATAGGAAATCAAAAGGTTGATATGGAAACAAAAACGGCAACCTTACAACCCTGTAAGACTTTAACCTTATTCTCAGTTCCTAAAGAACAATTAAAGTCAGTTCATATTCCCCTGGAAAATAAATGGGCCTTAGGTCAGAGGCTAAAAAACGGGGGGCTTTCATGGTACTAAAAAAACAAACTGGTCTTTCCACATGGGACACGGTGGAAGGCTACAAAAACACCATGATTCCTTCTATATGGAAAGAGACGCTACATTTGAAATGGTCATTTGAGTTTTCACAGGACTAAGGCTAGTGACAACCACCAGACAGGTCTGCAAAATGTTCCCATTCTGTGTCTACAATAATCTAGGCAAGCCTAAACTACCTCTTTATTAGAACCTAAACAGAGAAGTATATACACTGGGAACAACTGACAATTAGACTTTGACCACTTGCACACATGTGGAGGATTCAAACAAATATCTAACTGATACATTCACAGGCTGGGTCGAAGCCTTTCATGGCCATTCAGAGAAGGCTAGAGAAGTACTCAAGGTACTTCTTAAGGAAATCATCCCCAAATTTGGACTACGCCAGCCCCTCCAGACTGACAATACTCTTCTTTTACCTCTCAAATAATTCACAGAATGGCAAAGGCTTTAGGAATAAGGTGCCATCCCCGTTCCACCTGCTATTCTCAATCTCCTGGAGAGATAGAGAGAGCCAACAAGACCCTAAAGCAAGCTCTGGCAAAACTTTGCCAAGAGAATCTGAGTCCTATGTCCAATTACTGCTAATAGTTCTCATGATGGTTCATAACATGCCCAAAACTGGGCTAAATTTGAGACCATTTGAGATGTTTCATGGGTGTTGTGGCTTGTGTTTAAATGTCCCCCCAAAACTTCATGTCATAAGTGGAGCTTTTTCAGAGGTGGCTGGATCTAAAGTGTGAAACACTGCAACTTATTCATGGTGCAATGGTAGACTCCAGGGCACTAGGATTAAGGGTGTGAAAGCTACTCACCCGGAGTAGTCTAGATAAGATAAAAGAAGCAGAAAGGCAATGCTATGGTCCTTTTCTTGCTTACTTTTGCTGTCTTCTGCTAGCCATGAAATGGTTCTCCTCTGTAATGCCCCTCTGCCAATCCACCTTGCCTTGAAGCCAGCTGATTATGAACTGAAACATCTGCAAACTGTGAGCTAAATAAACCTTTCCCCCCTTTAACTTTGGATGCCAGATAATTTTGTCTCAGCAATAAGAAAAGTAACCAAGACAATGGGAGGCCATTTCTATCCTCTCATATGATAGCAGACCCAGAGACTGTGATACTCCTACACAATCTCATTAACACCAATAGGCTGTCCAAATGCATGAGAACAAAGTCCTGCCAGCTCCCAGCCAAGGGGACTGGCTAGCGTCCATCCTGGAGACCAAGTGCTCATAAAAACTTGGAGAGCAGGAACTCCCATAGACCAACTGAGGCCAAAATGGAAGGATTCCTTTTCAGTGATCCTTGCCACTCCCACTGCAGTAAAGGTGACAGAAATAGACAATCAGATTCATCACTCTAGAATAAAGCTAGTCCGGCCCCCACAAGAAATCAAATTTATTTCCATTTAGCAGTCATATTATATACAAGGAAAAGAAAAAGAAAAATGAGTAAAAGGAATGAACACCAAAACATTCCACAATGTAATTAGAAAGCCTTATTTATGCCCTGGTTTCTGGCTTTGAGTCCTACAAAAATGGGAAAGTTTGATGATCAGATGATTACAGACTTCTCTCCTTATGCCTTTAAGTATACAATCCAGGGGTCATAATGTGAGACTCCACACTTTGACCCTTGTATTCTCCTTCCCTTCATCTGTCTTTCTCTTGGTAAGTTATAAGGTTTGTAACATCCTTATTTAATTCTTTCTGGAACATATTATAAAGTAATTCAAAAAAAATCAATTTGTATGTTGCCATGGAGAAAATTACAAACTATTTAAAGTGTCAAGGAATACAGCCTAATCTAAGTGTGTATGGTCCCTGATATTTAAAAAGCAATCAAAGATCTGTGCTTCTCTTTTTTTCAAATATAAAACTCTTTTCCTTAACACTAATATTTAACTGGATGCTGATAAGTAGAAGCATTTAGTGAAAATAAGCTCTTTCATTCGTTGATAACAGTAGGTAACAGTGTCAAGGTGTGATAAAAAATATGGTGACTGTTTTAAAAAATTTATTTATTATAGTAAAACACACATGGCTACTAATCCCCCTCAAAATACTCCCCCTCACTTTAAACACACTTATCCTATCAGTCTTGACGTTTTCTGAAGCAGTTCTGGAAATGCTCTTTTATGAAAGTCTCTAGTTATGCCGTCATGGCTGCCCCAAGATCCTGAATCAAATCAACATTTACTTTTCATGGTTATTTTGGCTTTGGGGAAGAGCCAGAAGCTGCACAGTGACAGATCTAGTGAACAAGAGGGATGAGGGCACACCCTAATTTTTTTTTTACAATACTGAGGATCGAACTCAGAACCTTGCACTTGTGAGGCAGGCACGGTACCACTGAGCTACATCCCCGGCCCCCACACTGTAATTTTTTAAATTTATTTTATTGGTGCATTCAAGGTACACAATATAATGACATTCATCATTGGAAATTTGCACCTTTACATAATCCATCTTGGTTCTTATTTTTTCTCCATTCCCCCTGCCCTCCCTTGAACCCCTCCACCCCTCCCTATCTACAAAGGTTTTGCTTCCATTTTTCATGTTCTTATATTAATTCCATTCCCTTATTTTCTCCTACCCCTCCTACTTCCCCTTCCCCATGCACCTTTTCTTCCTATTTCACACTATCTATTATACCTTTTAGTCCTTATTTACACTTTCAGTTTCTCACACTAGAGAAACTTCAGTATTTACATATATGTGTCCTATTTATTTCATTTAAGAGTATGGCCTCAATGTGCATCCATTTTGCTATAAATGTCTCTAGTTTCTCATTCTTTATGGATGAACAGTTCTCCATTTTATTTTTAAAACACACACATTTTCTTTATCCAGTCTCCCACTGATGGGCGTTTAGGTTTCTTCCAAGTTTTAGCTATCACAAATTGTGCTACTGTGAACATGGGTGCACATATATCACTGTGGTTTGATTCCTTTAATTCTTTGGGGAAGATACCCAGCAGGGGATTAGCTGGGTCAAATGGGACTTCTAATCCTAGTTCTTTGAGGTATCTCCATATTGATTTCCACAGTGGTTGTACCAGTCTATACTCCCACCTGCAGTGGAACAGTGTTCCTCTTCCCACAAAGCCCTGCCAGCTTTTGTTATTGGTTCATTTCATGACAGCAGCCATTTTTCTGGGGTGAGGTGGGATCTCGATGTTGTTTTCATTTGCATCTCTCGAATGACCAGCTTTTATGAGACCTTCTGTTGGATGGCACATTCAGCAGCATTCACTGTATTTTTCATCACACCTCTTAAAGCATTTCTTAAAGCCATTTAAAAAGACAGACTTCCAGACAAGAGTGATGAGATAAATGTGTTTGAAGTGAGGGGGGATAATTTGAGAGGGATTCATAACAATGTGCCCTTTGCTGCTCCAGAGTTTTAATTCAATCATCAATGGTATATTTTGATCACCCTTCGTAATTTCAAGTCACACTTCTTCCTGAAATTTTTAAGTTTATGGTACTGAACCATAACTTGTTCCTAGTCAATGAATTAGGAGATTCAGGTGCTTAATTTAGATATTAGTGTTCTGTGGTATATGCTATGTTCTATGATATAATACAAAATTTTGCTCAGAGAAGAAAATATGTGTTTGTATCACTGACTCTAAAAGGTACTATCAATTTATCCTCTCTACGTTTCATCTTTGCTCCAGATGCTCACACTTCCCCAATCAATGATGTTATAAAATAATTGATTCACGTTTGTAACTCTGTGGTTGTCCTGGAAGGTATCCTCCTACCACTTGAAATAATTTAAGTGCTCTTAAGAGTATAGCTGAAGAAAATAGACTATTCAAACTATTTCATCTTATACTTACATGATGCAATAGCTCAAAAAGACGGGTAAAAGTGATTATTTAAATGTCACAGCACTAAATTTTTCAAGAAGATCTCATTCATCCTCTGCTTTCTTCCTAGTTTTATCATGTGCCATCCCACCCACTTATTCAAATTTGCTTTTTCTCCACACATACCTGAAGTTATTGGGTGTCAGACTACAGCCTCTTTGCTGCACCCTTTGAACACTGTAGATAAATAGTGTAGGAAAGAATGAAGTAAGTTTTTATTGTCTCATTTCACAATGAAATAGAACTTGGAGAGGAAGAGGAGGGAGGGAGGAATTATAATCATGCCATTCACATGGAAAGAAAAGCTCAGAGGTAAAGAAGCTTATCCGGCACTAGAAAGTTCTTGTCAGAGCCAGTACCAGGAGTCAGTACCTTCTGATCTTAAGTTATCTTTCCCCATCACTATGGGTCTTCTCTACAAATTTCAATAATAGTTCATGTGTTTTTCTAAATTTCTTCTTCCTCTCACACAAAAGAAAGGGAACATCTAGTATAGATCAAAACATGCAGATCTGGAAATATTTCATAGTATTTGTGGGTCAATAGTTTCTGTGAATTTCTGAAATCAGCTACATCAGGATAATGTCTATCTGCAAACACTTTTTAATTTAAACATCAATCTGCTGTTATTGTACTTAAATTTGTTCCAAATTCTTCCTTTCTGCCCAAGTATTACTTAAAATATTTGAGCTCACAGTATTCCAGTAGTTATGGTCCATCCCTTGCACAAAACTGGCCACTCTGCACACAATAGCACCCAGTAGTCTTTACTTTACCATGTAACCCATGATTGCAAACTGGGGCCACGAACTAAACCTGAATATGATGTTGTTTTCTGTGTTACACATAAAGTAGCTTGTAAAGTACGTCTCAACTACGGTATTCAATAATACCAAATAGAAATCTAGTTTATGTACACATAGATTTCTTTAACTGAATGCATAATAAGAATTTGAAATTCACTCGAAATTTACCTTGTTTTTTTTTTCAGCTTTGATTGAATTTACCTTGTTTTTTAAAGGAAAAAATAATTATTATCATGGCAACCTTAAGCCATGAAATCCTTAAGAATTTTAATCTACTGTACTGAACAGATAAATCCGTATGCTACCTCAGATGCCACTACCAACGAGCACAGTCTCAAACTCATAACGTCAAATCCTTGTCCTTTTTATTGTAATTCACAGCTTGACAACCCAAAGAAATGTACTTGTGCATTATTATTCAGCACAGTCTCATCAACTTTATCCTTTAGCCATGACCTTATGATAAGAAATTAAGCCTTCTGAAATAGCACTTGTAATTAATCCATTTCCATAAGATTAACCTGTCAAATATCACAAGAATACATGTAATAGTCTTTTGAAGCTTAAAACCCCTGGTCACATTTCACTTAAAACCATATAAAGTATTATCACAATGTAATCAGCAGAATGTAAAATGCTAGGTAGGCCCTGTGTTTTAAGTTTGCTCATTTTTTCATTTATTCTATAAATATTTATTAATATATCAGCGTCCTGGGTACTTCCCTGTTGGAGACTAGGGAAATAAGGCTAAATCCTGATTCTGAAGGCATTCATAATCTAGGAGGTTACTCAACCATATTGAAAAAAAAAAGGTACTCTAGTGGGCTGTGAAAGATAGGAAGAGAATTAGAGGTCTTACAAGAACACAGTCAGGAAAACATCACTGCATACAAACCAAAAGGACTCCAAGTAAAGAAAATACCCTAGACATGGAGTCATGAAAAATGATAACATGTTCTGAGGATAACAAACAATGCAGGTGAAACACATAACAGTATTAAAAATTTCATCCCTCTTTCTTCTACAGTAATGGTACATATAAGACTTACAAGAGACTGGCCAAAAAAAACAAAGTCAGAAAAGCAGATCTGTAAGGCCTTTAGCCAGTAGTTTACAGATGTGGGCTCCATCCAGGTAATGGAAAGACACTCAAAGTTCCTAAGCAGTGACAACATATGCTATAGAAAGATGAGTATTGTAACTAGTGTGGAAAATAGATTGTATGGGGAAAACTGGAACTAGGGAGACTGATTAGAGGACTATTGAATTAGCTTAAATAAAAGTCTGCTTGGACTGTTTAGAAAAACTTCAACAAAAGATGACCAAAAGGCTTGAATAAGAACATCTGTTGCCAAGGCAGCAGAGAAGTGGTGAGTACACATTAAAAAAAGCTTAGGATGCAGACTTCAAGGTAAAGCAACAATGACTTAGTTCCTGAATGACTGGATATAGGTGGCCTGCTATTCAGCTTTCTATCAACAGAACTAAGTATCTGATATAATAGCTTATAAATAAAAGGGGTTTATTTTAACTCATAGTTTTGGAGGTTCCAGTCCAAAATGGGCTGGCCCATTACTTTGATCCTCCAGTAGTAGTGAGATGGCCGTGTCAGGGGAGTGTGTGCAGTAGAAAGCTGTTCACATCATGAGCCAGGAATGAAAGTGTAGAGGAAAAGATCAAGGCTTCACCATCCCCTGTAAAGGTAGCCCCCGGTAACCTAACTTTTCACTAGACCCCACTTCCCAAAGCCCACCATCTCCTAATAGTGCTGCCCCACGTACCAAGCCTTTTACATATAGACATTTAGGGGATTCCTACCCAAGCCATAGCAGATGGTGAGGGAAAAAATTATGCCATAATTTCTGAGTTTAATGGCTGAATGAATTAGCAACCTCTAAGACAAAGATGCTATAAGCAAAATAGAAAAAGAAGTACATTCTGAGGGAAACAAAATGTGATATAGTTGAGAAAATATCAGGCTGTTCAAAAGAATTCTAAGTTCAGAAGACAGAAATGGAGGTCTGGAAAGGTGGAAGGAGTGTGATTAAAAATGAAGACTGCATGACCCTTGGCAAACAGATGATACTTGTAATCATATTACTGAACAAAATTGTCTAGAAAGGCTGGATGTGGTGCCGCATAACTGTAATCCCAGCACTAGAAAGGTTGAGATAGTAGGGTCACATAAGTATGAGGTTAGCCTGGGCTGTTACACAGTGAGTTCAAAGCCAGCTTGAACTACATAGTAAAATTCCCCCCCACAAAAAAATTGCCTAGAGAGAGAGAGAGATAGAGAGAGAGAGAGAGAGATTGCATTTTGTTTATCCTTTCACCCATCAATGGACACCAGGTCACTTCTGTTGTAAATGACACTGTTATGAACACCAGTACACAAATATCGCTTTGCAGCCCTGCTTTCAATTTTTGGGTTAATAATCAGAAGTGGAATCAATGTATATTAGATGAGTGGAATTGCTATATATCATATGAGGTTTCTTTCTAAGATAAAACAATGTTTTGGATTTAGAGAGTAGTAATAGTAATAATAGCAATAATAGTTGCACAACTCTGAATATACAGAAACTACTGAATATACAAAAGCTACTGAACTGTGCACATTTTAAAGGGGAAATTAAGTTTCTCTTTTGAGAGAAAGAAAAACAGCTGCTCATAAATTTACTGTTTAGCTATAATTCAAATGAAGCAATTTATCCATTAAATTCAGCAAACAAAAAATAAGTAAAGGAAGAGAAGGGAAAGTGGAGGAGAATAGGAAGAGAGGAAGAAAGAACAGAGGGAGAAAAAACAAGAAAAACAATTTAAAAGGAAAAAGAAAAGCCAGCATGGATAGGGCCCACATGCAAATCTGGATTAAAATGTTAACAACCAAAATCCTCTCAGCTCTGCCTGAACTTTCTCCACTCCTCCACCCTTACCCCAGCAACATATCCAGATTTCCTTCTCACAGAACATATGAATTTGAGGAAATTGGTCATGTTATAATCTCCAATTCACCTAAGTTGTGGGGATCAAAGTAAATTATCATCTATTAAGTAAAACAGTTCCCTGAAAAGAAACCTGATTTTGGAGTCAGAAAACTTAGATTTAATTCAATTCATCTATTTTCCAATCTCATGTGCTGTCAAGTTGAAGTTCTGAGTATAGTACATGTGGTGGAAAACTCTGGATTTATCATCATATTAGAAGTAACTGATTTATTCTTTCATTTTCTCGTATTTAAAGATCTAATAAAAATGCATAGAGAATTCTAAACACCATCTATGGTTTACATCAAGATGTGCCAGTTGAAAAATGCTATGAAATCAATACAAGCTTAGATGTGAAACTGAGTTGGTGAAATAACCTTTAAAACAGTACCATGACCACTGTGCACAGGTAACAAAGATGCACAGGTCACAAATTTAGAGACATTTATGATGTGAAATAAAATAAAATACATGAACCACTTTTCCTTAATACACGATAAATTCTGGTTCATTTTCTTCCATATACTTCAACTGTCTTGATATTTTTATTAAACTAACATGGGATTTTCCTAGTTTCATTGTTTACAACCTAAGACTATCCTTCAACTGGAAGGTAATATGAGAGATGTGTTAGAAAAATTAAAATATCCCCAAATGCATTCCTATAGTTTAATATCTTCAAGCTATTGTTATTGATTCCACTGAATTTATATAATTTATATAGTTTTTCATGTGCACCAAAACAAAAAGTTAAAAAATGAGAGAAGATAAAAATGAATAGTTGACCAGATAACTCCAGAACTTACTTTCTCTTGTAAGTTTTTATCCTTGCAATCTTCATCATTTATTACTCACATATTTAAAAACAACTCCACAAAAGGCTATCTAAACAATGGGGAAAAAAGATCATTACAATCTGGGACAGTTGAGGTACAGTTGAGGTACTTCATAAAGGAGGCCTCATGGGGGTTAAAACCTAAAAAAATGGAAAAAATTGGATATTGAAGTCCAAACTGAATGGTATGAGCTAAGGAAAAGCTGTACATGGTGGGTCTAAAAAAAGCATGACTTACACCCATGCGTTTAGATCTGAGAGCTCATACAACGCTGTTTAAGAGTGTAGTCTCGCTAACTGGAGTTCTTATCTTTGCCCACATAGATGATTCCTAACTTCTCTAAGCCTATTTCCTTATCTGAGTCTATATCAAAGCATAAGGGATACCTACCTAAACTAAGTTGTCAGTAAATATTAACCACTATTATCAAAGAGGGGAAGTGCAAGCTGAAATTGGCGACATGATCAAAGCTGCCCGAATTTTCCAGTAGAGATACCCTAAATCCATCCTAGACTCAAAAACCCCTTAATTCCTCAAGGTAAATAAATCTCCACCATGGACCCAAGGTCTCATATAAGGCAAATGAACAAAGGGATTCTTATACCCAAACACAAACTCAATGAGTTAGACTTTAAGAGCTCAGACATGAGAAATTTTTCTTTTTTTTAAATGAATCTCATGGACAACTGGGTTTAGGAAATAACTACCTCAGACACGGAGCCCTAGGAAGACATAACCAAGACATGAAATAAAAGAAAAGAGGAGGAAAAGCCTTTCATCGTAATAGCCTCTGTGTTTTATTCTACTCAACATAAGAAAAATAATAAAACCAGTCCATAACACCGTTGTACCCTGTATCTTATTACAGAAAATTACGCTACTACGATAAATTCAAATGTCTCTAAATAAACTCTAGGAATGATTTCTTCCTATCCATTTTGCTTACTCACCTACTATGGCTCAGCAAATGTAGCTCCAAAGAGAGGGTGTTTTAAACAATGGCCATTTATTGCTCACATTCGAGAGCAGGGATGGGGCACCTTGCAGAGAATGAGTGCCAAACTGAAACCCAAAACCACTTATTTATTGCAAAGTGCCAACACTGCAATTAAACCTGAAAACTGAGGATTTATCTTAGTAAAAAACAACTCTACACTAGCACTTTTTCTTTTTCTTAAAAGAAAAACACAATAACAGGTGCCACAGGTTTGCCACCAGAGGTCTAGAGCCTTTCATCTTCCACAAGCACCTTTCCCAACTCTTTTCCCTAACTCTACTCATTTTCTGATCTTCACTCAAACTTCATCTACTCTATAAGCCCTCAAGATCTAGTCTAGTGCTTTGCTGTTGCTCTTACAAAAACGCGTGTCTATACTAACAAACCTGTCTCAGTTCATAGTTAAATATTTTGGGGGATGATTATGTGATTAATGTTTACTACCTGTATAAGTACAAGCTCCATTTATTTATTCACTGCTATTAACTCCTTGACAGCAGGGACTACAGGTACATTTTGGCGGGGTACCAGGGATCGAACTCAGGTCCTCACACTTGCAAGGCAGGTGGCAGAACCACTGAGCTAAATCCCCGGCCCGACTACAGGTACTTTTGATCTCCTTTCATTTCTATTGCCTAGCATAGTGCCTGGTGCACTTTAGGCACTCTATAAGAATTTTTGAAAAAACAAAAGGCAGAATTTCTTTCCAAATAAAACTGCCTTGCTCCTGTAGACTAAGAAAGAGGCAGGCAACCATGTTTTCTTTTTCTTTTTTTTTTTTTTTTCACATTAAGTGATTAGTACATTTTAGGTATACAGTACAGTTACACTCATCACTGGGATCTTGTACCTTTACATGACAGGTCTTGGTTCTCATTTTTTCCCCTTATCCCTACCCTCCCTTCACCCCCTCCTCCCTTCCCTATTTACAAATACTTTATTTCCATTTTTTCATTTTCTCATATTTTTACTTTTCCCTTATTACCTTTCCCCTACCCTTTCCACTTCCCCTACACCTTCAGCCCTTTTCTTCCTATTTCACATTGTCATTTATACCATTAGGATCTTATTTATGATTATAGTTTTTCATACCAGATAACTATTCAGTATTTACACATGTTCAGGCAACCATATTTTGAACCACAATGCCAGAAAAAAATAACTAGAATGGTTGGTTAAACCAAAAGGGGTATATTAGTGGCTTAAAATATAGCACTTTAAAACAACAGGCACTAATAGAGCTCATGATATATGGGGCAGGCATTTGTGCTGTCATAGCCGGCCAATCTGGCTGGGTGGGCAGGTGTGGCTGGTCTCGGTTGAACTCGCTCATGCATTTGCAGTCAGCTGGCAGGTGACTGGGGGCTGGCCAGTCTAAGATAGCTCAGTGGGGACTGCTTATCTCTGTTTGCTTGGTCTCTCATCCTCCAGAAGCCTAACTCAGGCATATTCACATGGCTGGTTTGTAAGAATGACACAGAAATACTCAAAGCCTCTAGAGGATAGAGTATATGAAAGGCATATCATCTCTGTTTTACTCTCCTGACCAAAGCAAGCCAAAATGCAGGCATGGATTCAAAGATACAGCAAAAGTCACCATGTCTTCATGGGAGGAGGTGCCATATTATGTTACAAAGGTGCTGCAACAAGGACAGATGGAGAATTTTATTTCTTTCTTGCTATCTATCATATCACCCATTAAATAGTCCTACAACAAATCCCAGTTCTCTACACTCAAAATTCTCACCAGACCATTTATAAGAAATGTATATATAATCTTCTTTCTTTCTACAGAGAACAATCCTATCTACTCACCCATCTATTTTCCCCCTATAAAGGAACTGCTTCTTTGACTACAGGAATGGGTTCTGTGACTGTGAAAAGCAAGAGTCCACTAACACAAACCTTGAAAGAATGTGTCATACCAAATGGATGCACATGCCAAAATAAGGGCAATTTTTATGGAGAAAAATATTTGACTTTTACTCTGCAAAGGGTCACCATTTATATGTTAGTGTGCAATAGAAACTCTGTTTAGATCCATACTGCCATTCTCCAATGTTTTCCACTTGAGAACCACTAATACAAAGAAACATGGGCTTCATTACAAGATGTAAACATAGAGATCTGCATGAGGAAAATCATATTACAAGCTAACTATTACCCATTTGGATTTGCAGCGAAGTTACAGTCCACTAAATCCTAAGTACTTTTTTTTTTTTACCAGCCAAAGCTATATTGCATTTCAACTCTCTTGTTAGAAACTGATGCTAGGAATTGACAAGATAATAGGATGGAGAAAGTTTTCAGATCTCATTTACAGCAGATCAGAGAAGGGTCAGTTTCCTGGGTAATGAAGCATTGTCTCGTTGCCCCTACATCACTCCACACTCTGCTCCATCTCCAGAGGCTCAGAAAGCACCTGCATTATCATACTTTAAAGCATTATTCTAACACCTCAAAAAAAGAAAACTTATAATAAATGACCTACGTATTGGGAGACATAAAAGCCAGATTTCAGATTTGGGTTTTAAAAAATAATAATCTACAACCCTCTCTGTGTGTGAAAAAGACAGAATCACGCAATTCACACAAAAAGCTTTTAATTCATATCCAACACTAGATCTTTTTGCCTAATTTGTTCTTTCTCAAACTAATATGTCCTGAAAGCTCCCACTGACAACTTGTTGCTAACACAACAACAACAACAGAAAAAACAAAGGTGCACTACCTCTGCCCAAAGTCCGAGTTAGTCTGAGTTACATTCTCATGGTTCTGTTCTCCAGTCAGTAGATATTTTCTGTCTACCCTTAGAACAGCACCAGATCCTGTGGGTGATGCATTTTGCTTCCCTTGGAAGAAAGGGAACATGAGGTTGAGGATTAACGAAGGAGAAAGTAGTCAATATTTATCTTTTATTTGTAATATCAAGTATCTTTCTTTAGTCCACATGCTTGGTTCACTTAAGCCCTCACAGAGACTCCTAACATTTTGACAGAAAATAGGCATTTATAGAGCTCTCAGGATTTCTGAACGACAAGTCATATACTACTGTGGGCATCTAGATAAGCACCCCACTTGTCAGGTCCATCAGCATCCACAAACAAAAGGAGAAGCAGTATCTGTCTGTAAACATCAATATATTCCAGAAAGAATGACATTGTACACGTCATTATGAATCAGTCCAGAATTTCCACCCTACAAAGTTCCCATAGGTCCCAAACGTTTATGCTAGCATTTCTGTTTCTTAGCAGTGATAATCAGAAACCTCGACAAACACCACACAAACTATCACTTTGGAACATATTGTGAATGTCATTAAGTTTCTTACTTATTTAATTATTTTGAGTCCCGGCATGTGAGCCAGGACTAACTTATAGTGATTAATTCATCATTCATCTCCTCATTGATTTTAAAAATCCATCCTCACCTCCTGATAGTTTACTCAACATCAGTTCTTACGAACTTCTCTATTGCACAAGCATTCTTTGGATTTTTTACACATTTGTGTACACAAGCAGAAGAAAGAAACTGATTTCAAGACAGAACAAATTAACATCTACCTGGCGTCATCGCCCCGGCTTGGACTCAGAGCCACCTCTGCTGCGTGGCCCGGTCCAAACTACGGGCCTCCTCTGGAGCCGCAACATTTCCAGCAGGCGCCACTGATTGGCTCCAACACAGCACCAGGAGGGTAGCCATGTGGGCGGCGCTGAGCAGTGTGGCGCCCCCCACCTCCATGGCTATTAGATCCCCTAATTGAGCCAGTTAGATGCACTCTGCAGAGGCATGGTGGGCTATAAAGGGTGGTGATTGATCCTATTATGTTCCGGATTGTATCTATAGAGATAAAGGATACAGATTGATTTGATGAGTTGTTTTCTCAATTGTGAAAATGAAAATGTCTATAAGTCATTAGAGAATCAAAGGCTGAGACACAATGACATCAGGAAGATTTAATGACCCAGAGATTGAATCAAAGGGAACCCAACAGCAAAAATAAAGATGAGAAAAGACTTAAGCAAGCCACAAAAACAGACTTCCATTGCACCAATGGCAAAGAGTAGGACAAAGGAGGATGAAAAGTCTGATAGTGAACCACCAGGACACTCAGAACGCACAGCACAGGAAGTAACAAAACTGATCAATTAAACTCTAGAAAAACTCAAAACAGAATTTATTTCCCAGATAACCATAGAGATGGTGAGCAAAATGAAAGACATGATTCGAGACTCCAGAACAAAAAATGACAAAAAAAGAGATGAGCTCAGGACCATAATAGAAACAATGAAGGCCCAGAATAAGAAAGAAATGGAAACAATGAACACCCAACATAGGAAAGAAATGGAATCCATTAAACAGATTCAAACAGACATCCAGGGGATTGAAAAGAAAGTGTACACAACAGAATAAAAGATTGCGAAGATAGAATCTCAGATATAGAAGATAGGATAGCAGACAGTGACCATGAAAAGAGAGGTCTCTTAAAACATTAAGGGAACATGAGAAATAGATCCAACAACTCCTAGATGATGCAAAGAAGAATAACATAAGACTGATAGGAATCATGAAGCACCAGGACAAAATGCAAATGACTTAAAAAAGCTGTTCACAGATTTAATGACAGAAAACTTCCCAAACAGAGGGGAAGAATTTGACATACAGATAAGCGAGGTATATAGTAAACCACCTAGCCACGATAAAAAAAAAAAAAAACCTACACCTAGACATATAATATTCAAGATCCCAGAAACCCAACAGAAGAACAAAATACTACAAGGAGTAAGAGAAAACAAACCAATCACATGCAAAGGAAAGCCCATCAGAATCACAGCAGACTTTTCAACACAAACCCTCAGGTCAAGGAGAGCCTGGAGTGAGGTAGTTCAAGTCCTAAAAGAAAACAACCTACAACCAAGACTGATGTATCCTACAAAACTCTCTTTCAAAATGGACAGAGAAATAAGATACTTCCATGACAAAGAACACTTGAGAAACTTCATGAATACTAAACCAGCACTACAAAGAATTTTAAACAATATCCTAGAAAAAGACAACGAAGATCACAACACCAGGAGGCCCATCAGAGCACATCAAATAGCCAAGGAAAGAAACTAAAAGGAGAGGACCAAAAAAAAAAAAAAAGAGTCAACAAAAGGACAATAACATGACAATAATAAGTCACTACATATCAGTTATAACTATCAATGTCAGTGGCCTCAATTCACCAATCAAGAGAAATTTTCTGGCAGAATGGATTAAGAAACAAAACACAACAGTATGTTATATACAAAAAACACACCTAGTGCAAAAAGAAGCCCATAGACTGAAAGTGAAAGGATGGAAAACAATTCTCCACATGACAGGAGCCCACAAAAAAAGCAGGGGTAGCAATCTTATTCACACACAAAGCAAACTTCAAACCAAAACTGATTAAGACAGACAAAGAAGGACACTACATCCAGGACACTACATCCTTGTAAAGGGAACAATCCAAGAGGAAGAAATGACAATCATAAACATATATGCACCAAATATAAATGCCTGCAACTATATAAAACAAATATTAAGTAACATGAAAAACCAAATAACCCCTAATACAATTGTAGTGGGGGATCTGAATACCCCACTATCACAAATAGACAGATCATCTAGGCAAAAACTCAACAATGAAATATGAGAACTGAACCAAGCTTTTGAATGTATGGACTTATCAGACGTCTATATAGTGTTCCACTCCACAAAATCAGAATATACATTCTTTTCAGCTGCACATGGGTCATTCTCCAAGATAGATCACATACTACCTCACAAAACAGGTTTGAATAAATGCAAAAGAATTGAAGTTATTCCCTGTATATTATGAGATCACAGTGCAGTAAAGCTGGAGATCAATAGCATAAGACACTGTACGAACTTCACAAACACATGGAAACTGAATAACACTCTTCTGAACAATCAGTGGCTCACAGAGGAAATTAAAGAAGAAATCAGACAGTTTTTACAAATAAATGAAAATGCCAATACAGCATACAGGAATCAATGGGACACAATGAAAGCAGTTCTACGTGGAAAATTCATAGCACTGAATGCCCACATTAGGAAAACAGAGGGAGCAAAAATAAACAATCTAACAATGAATCTTAGACTACTAGAGAAACAAGAGCAAGAAAAACCCAAAGCTCGAACAAGAGGGAAAATTATAAAGATTAGAGCAGAAATGAATGCAATGGAAACTAAGAAAACAATATAAAAAATTAATGAATCGAAGAGTTAGTTTTTTGAAAGAATAAATAAAATGTATAAATCCTTAGCAAACCTTACCAAAAAAAGGAAAGAAAAGGCTCAGATTCATGCAATAAGGAATGAAAAAGGCAAAGTCACAAACAGATCCTACAGAAATCCAGAGGATCATTAATACCTACTATTAGAAACCATACTCTAATAAAATGGAAAACATGGAAGACAGATTTCTAGATACTTATGAATTACCAAAGTTGAATGAAGATAAAAACATTTTAAACACCCCAATCACAATCACTGAAATTGAAAATGTAATTGAAAGCTTACCAACAAAGAAAAGCCCAGGTACTGATGGATTCACTACTGAATTTTACAAGACATTTAGAGAAGTACTGCCATTACTCTTCAGGCTCTTCAATGAAATTGAAAGGGAAGCAATACTTCAAAATTCATTCCTGGAATGAATTTGATTCCCAAACCAAGGGAAAGATGTAACTAAAAAAGAGAACTACAGGCCAATCTCCTTAATGAATATCGATACAAAAATCCTTAATAAGATACTAGCAAACAGAATACAAAGGATCATCAAGAAGTTCGTACATCCTGACCAAGTCAGATTTATTCCAGGGATGCAAGGATCGTTCAACATACATAAATCAATAAATATAATACACTATATAAACAAAGTCAAGGACAAGAACCACATGATCCTCTCAATATATGCAGAAAAAGCATCTGACAAAATTCAATACCCATTCATGATAAAAATTCTGCTAAAAAGTGGAATAGATGATCTGTGTCTCAACTTAATAAAGGCTATCTATGAAAAACCAACAGCCAACATCATATTAAATGGCCAAAATCTAAAAACCTTCACATTAAAATCAGGAACAAAACAAGGATGTCCACTGTCACCACTCTTCTTCGATATAGTTCTGGAAATATTAGCCATAGCAATTAGACAAGAGAAAGAAATTAAAGCAATAAAGACAGGAAAGGAAGAAGTTAAACTGTCATTATTTGCTGATGATATGATACTCTACAATGAAGACCCAAAAAACTCCACCAAAAGACTTCTAGACTTAATTGACACTTTTAGCAGAGTACCTGGATACAAGGTCAACACCCAAAAATCAATATCCTTCTTGCACAAAAATAACAGATTCATTGAGAAAGAAATTAGGGAAACAATTTCTTTCACAATAGCACCCAAAAAAATGAAGTATCTGGGAATCAATCTAACAAAAGCAGCAAAAGACCTCTACACTGAAAACTACAGCACTCTGAAAAAAGAGATTGAAGAGGATAAAAGAAAATGGAAAGATCTCCACTGCTCCTGGATAGGAAGAATCAACATAGTGAAAATGGCCATACTACCAAAACTGCTATACAGATTCAATGCAATACCAATTGAAATCCCAACACTATACTTCACAGAACTAGAAAGAACAATCCAAAAATTCATTTGAAACCATAAGAGACCCAGAATAGAAAAAGCCATCCTAGGCAACAGACACATGGCAGCGGGTATAACAAGTCCCAATTTGAAACTATACTACAAAGCCACTGTGATAAAAACAGGATGGTACTGGGAAAGAAACAGGCCTGAGGATCAGTGGAAAAGACTGGAAGACACAAAAACAAATCCAGATGTACTCAGCTACCTCATCTTTGACAAAGGAGCTGATCATCCTCAGTGGATGAAAGATAGCCTCTTTAATAAATGGTGTTGGAAAAACTGGATTTCAACCTGCCAAAGATTAAAACTAGACCCTTATCTCTCACCACGCACTAAATTAAAATCCAACTGGATTAAAGATCTAAATATAAAAACAAAAACGCTAAACTTGCTGGAAGATAAGTTACGCAGAACTCTGGAAGACATTGGCATAGTTAAAGACTTTATGAACAAATCCTCAGTAGCACAGGAATTTGCACAAAGAATCAACAACTGGGATCTCATCTTATTAAAAAGCTTCTGCACTGCAAAAGAAACCATCAACAGAACTAAGAGACAACCTACAATGTGGGAAAAACTTTTTACCAGCTGTTCCTCAGACAATGGACTACTATCTAAAATATATAAAGAACTCAAAACAACCAGCCCCCCCAAATATAAAGACCCGATTAAAAAATGGGCATCTGAAATGAACAGACATTTCTCAGCCAAAGAAATAAAAGCAGCAAGTGAATATATGAAAAAGTGCTCCACATCACTAGTCATTCGAGAGATGCAGATGAAAACAACACTGAGATTTCACCTCACCCCACAAAGAATGGCTGCTATCAAGAAATCACACAACAAGAAAAGCTGGTGCAGTTGTGGGAAGAAAGGAATCCTTCTCCATTGTTGGTGGGAGTGCAGACTGGTGCAACCACTATGGAAGTCAATATGGAGATACCTCAAAGAACTAGGATTAGAGGTTCCATTTGACCCAGCCATCCCTCTGTTGGGTATCTTTCCAAAAGAATTACAAGAATCATACCACAGTGATATATGCACACCTGTGTTTGTAGCCGAACAGTTTGTAATAGCTAAAACTGTAACTTGGAAACAACCCATTTGCCCATCATTTGGAAACTGGATAAAGAAGATGTGGTTTTTCTATAAAATGGAATACTATTCAGCCATAAAGAATGAGAAAATAGATTCATTCATAGGTAAATGGGTACATTTTGAGGATATACTCCTAACTGAAATAGATAAGTCACACATATGCAAATACTGAATAGTTTCTCTGGTGTGAAAAACTAAAATAGTACTCAAGATCCTAATGGGACAATTAGCAACATGAAATAGGAAGAACAGGACCAAAGGTGTAGGGACTGTGAGAAGGATAGGGAAAGGGGCATAAGGGCAAACGAAAAAAATATGAGAAAATGTAAAAATGGAATTAAAGTTGGGGGTGAAGGGAGGGTGGGGACAAGGGGAAAAAATGAGAACCAAGACCTGGCATGTAAAGGTACAAGATCTCAGTAATGAATGTAATTGTACTGTCTACCTAGAATATACCAATAAATTCAATTTAAAATTTAAAAATATTAACATCTACCTAATCATCCTAGTGTCAGGGAAAAAAATTTGTATTTATGCATGCACACACAGAAGGTGTCACATACTAAGGTATACGGCACACAAGGAAGAATACTGACACTGTCATTCTTTTTATTTTTTATTGTTTATTGGTACATTTAGGTATACCTTATGATCACATTGATATTGAGAATTTCTACCTGTACATAATATATCTTGATTCTTATTTTTCCCATCCTCCTGCCCCTCCTTCACCCCCTCCACCCTTCCCTACTTACAAAGACTTTGTTTCCATTTATTTCCTCTTCTCATATTTTTTCTTTTGCCTTCTTTCCTTCCCACGTGCCCTATTCCTTTAACCCTTTTCTTCATATTTCACATAATCATTTATACAATTTGAACCTCATCTGCACTTTTACTTTTTCACACCAGAGAAACTATTCAATATTTACACACGTCATATTTAGTTCATTTGAAAGTATGGTATCAATATGTATCCATTTGCCTTTAAATGTCTCCAGTTTCTCATTCCTTATGGCTGCGTAGTACTCCATTTTATAGAAAAACCACATCTTCTTTACCCAGTCTCCTGTTCATGGGCACTTGGGCAGTTTCCAAGTGCCACTATAAGCATGGGGGCCACATATATCGCTGTGGTATGATTCTTTTCATTCTTTTGGGAAGATACCCAGCAGAGGGAAAGTTGGGTCAAATGAAACCTCTAATCCCAGGTCTTTATGATATCTCCATAATGATTTCCACAGTGGTTGCACCAGTCTGCACTCCCACCAACCATGACAGCATTTGTTATTGGTTATTTGTTATTGGTTGATTTCATGATAGCAGCCATTCTTTGTGGGGTGAGGTAGAATCTCAGTGTTGATTTCATCTGTATGTCTCAAATGACCCGTGATGTGGAACGTTTTTTCATATATTTATTTGATGCTTTTACTTCTTTGTCTGAGAAATGTCTGTTCATTTCAGATGCCCATTTTTGAATTGGGTTTTTATATTTGTGGGGTCTGATTTATTTCAGTTCTTCATATGCTCTAGGTAGTAGACCTTTGTCTGAGAAAGAGCTGGCAAAATTTTTTCCCACGTTGTAGGTTGTCTCTTAGCTCTGTTGGTGGTTTTTCTGGCAGTGCAGAAGCTTTGAAAATGAGACACAGTTGTTGATTCTTTGTGCAAGTTCCCATGCTACTGAGGATTTGTTCATAGCGTCCTTTCCTATGCCAGTGTCTTTGAGAGTTCTACCTAACTTCTCTTCCAGGAAGTTTAGTGTTTCTGTTTTAATATTTCAATCTTTAATCCTCTTTGATTTTAGTTTAGTACATGATGAAAGACAGGGTTCATTTTAATCTCTGGCAGGGTGAAATCCAGCTTTCTCAACACAATTCATTAAAGATACTATCTTCCCTCTACTGAGGATGGTGGGCTCCTTTGTCAAAGATGAGGTAGCTGAGTGTGTCTCGAGTTGTTTCTGCATCTTCTAATCTATTCCACTGATCCTTGGGTCTGTTTCTTTGCCACTACCATGCTGTATTTATCACCGTGGCTTTGCAGTATAGTTTCAAGTTGGTGACTGTTATAACCCCCATCATGTCTCTGTTGCCTAAAATATTTTTTTACTATTCTAGGTCTCTTCTGGTTCCAAATAAATTTTTGGATTGTTTTCTCCAGTTCTGTGAAATATACTGCTGGGATTTCAATTGAGATTGCATTTGTATAGCAATTTTCAAAGTATGGCCATTTTCACTATGTTGGTTCTTCTCACCCAGGAGCAAGACAGGTCTTTCTATTTTGTTATACCCTCTTCAATCACTTTTTTTTCACAGTGCTGTAGTTTTCAGTGTAGAGGTCTTTTGCTTCCTTCATTAGATTGATTCCTAGATATTTCATATTTTTGGATGTTATTGTGAAAGGAATTGTTTCCTTAATATCCTTAATTTCTCTGTCAGTGAGTCTGTTATTTGTATACAAGATGGCTACTGAGTTTTGAGTGTTGACCTTGTATCCAGCTACTCTACTGAATCTGTCAATGAAGTCTAGCAGTCTTTTGGCAGAGTTTTTTGGGTCTTCTGTATAGAGTATCATATAGTCAGCCAATAATGCATTTTGGCTTCTCCTTTTCCTATCTTTATTGCTTTTATTTCTTTCTCTTTTCTAATTGCTGTAGCAAATTTTTCCAGAACTGTATTGAACAGGAGTGGTGATAGTGGACATCTTTATCTTGTTTCTGATTTCAATGTGAAGGTTTTCAGTTTTTTACCATTTTGGTATGATTTTGCCTATTGGTTTTTCATAAATAGACTTTATCAAGTTGAGATAAAGACTACCTATTCCAATTTTCTGCAGAGTTTTTAGCATGAATGGATGTTGAATTTTGTCAAATGCTTTTTCTGCATTTGTTGAGATGATCATACGGTTTTTGTCCTGGACTTTGTTAATATAGACACTCTCATTCTTAAGAGAAAGACTAGCAAATTTGACTGAAATTTAACACTTAAAGTCACTCCTACTTTATAATATAATAATAATAGTGACATTGTTATTAGTAGAAACAATTAGGACCTGCCAGGGCAGATGAGGCCAAGTTGGGCCAGAGAAGGAGTTCTAGAACTAAAACTGGAAAGTCTGTGCGAAGTTCTTCAGTAGCTATGTTCAATCCAAATCCACAATATTTTCATAATTAGATTAGAACCAGAAACACTGACCAGAGGTTTTCTGGAGAGGAAAACTATACTGATTATATTCTTAAGATGCAGCAAGTGTGATTGGACTGAGCTGGCTGTCATTTTATTTGGGTTTTGATAGGATTTTGCTTTGGTTTTATTTGATTTGGACGGCAGTTTTAAATCTGTTCTTCTACTTCTAATAATACACAAGCCACTCCACTCCATGGTGTCCTCCTAGTTTTTCTGCTGTCTCTAAATTTTGCTTTCTTATTATTTACCAGTCCTCTTCAGCCAGCTCTCCAAATCCATTAGGATTATAAGTGTTTATTACATTTAATGTGGCAATTAGTACCCAACGTACTCATCACATTACATCCATTTAAATATAATAATTCTACACAATATATACTGTCACCACTACCCAGATAAATAAAATGGGATTAAGAGGAAACTAACTGATTTCTTTTCAATCCTAGTAACATCTAATATTTACTGAATGCCTATGAAAAGCAAGGTTTGGTGCTAGGTACTGCCTAATCGGTACTGTTTCTTATTTCTCAGAACACACCAGTGAAGTCGGGGTTATTAATTCTCCTTATGTTACAGAGGTGAAAACAAGATCTAAGAAGCTTAGGTCGCAGTCATACCATATTTAATTGGCAGGCCAGGATTCTCCTGTGGTTATATAACTACCAAACTCCAGAACCAGGACTAGAACCTAGGTTTTCTGATTCTGAATCAGGGGCAAATCTGCTGTACTTCTTTTGTTTCTTCCTCAAGCCCTGAGTCACAGCAACGCACATCTGGTTATTGTTTTCTTTCATTCCAATGTTCTAAATCAAAAGTGTTGAAAAGCACTACCACCAAAAGGAGATCCTTTCCTTAGCAGTCATGTTTGACACACAGGAAGATAGAGCGGAATGAGTTACAGAGACATTACTGAAGCTAACTTATCCCATAATTCATCTGGTGCTATAAAAATGAAAGACTTCCTTGGTTTCCTGACAGCTTTGCTGTCTTAAAGGTGAAATGCCCTCAGGGTCCATAAATAGGTTTTTTTCTTTTGGTCTGCTCAGTGTTCCAGACGTGCTTTTTATCCTTAAAATATTAAGTAAACACTGCAAAGTATTTAAATGGACTCTGGGGGGTATCTTGGGTTTGATTCTGGCCCTTCAGCAAAGCTGCTAAAGTGTAGATACGGAGAACTAATCAAAAGAAAACTAAACTCACAGCTTTCTCTAAATATTTTATAGCCTAACAGTTTAGTGTTTCACCTGCCTGCCTCCTTGCTGGTTTACAAGTAGCTGTCCTACAACATGGGCTGTGTTGTCTGCATGGACACTGTGTCCACAAAAGGGAATCCAAGCATTTGGAGACAGGCCAAAAAGAAGACATCGGAACCTGCCTGCTGCAGCCTCCTTTCCTTTTTTGACTTCCCCTGAGTGGGAAAGCACATTAGTAGCTGCCTGAGACTAACAATAACTCGCCAGGTTTTCGTCATCCCTCTGGCACTGCTGTCCACAAGGAGCACTTAACATTGCAAGGAGAAAATGGTTCCCAGGCAACTACTTCCTCCTCGGAAGCAGCAGACCATTTCAGAAATGGAGACCTAGAGAAGAGCAGGGAAGTCTCAGCTCAAACTCACCCCTGTTGCTGATAAGAACAAAAACAGCCACTAAACACTTACTTTGCCAGAAGTATGTGTCAGTAGCATCATCGTCTATACACACAGGCTTTTTAATAGCAATTCTACATGAAAATCTAACACATTCCCCACTCCTCTGAACTCCCGAAGTTCCAAAAGCAAAATCAGTCAAGGATTTATTTTAAGTCATGTCCTCATAAAGGAAAATGAAACAAATGTTTTTTCCAGACTATAAGGCAGTCAGACACATGCGTGCACACACACACACACACACACACAAAGCATAATTTTTTCCCAGATTCCAGCAATGCTCACCATCAATTTAAGCTACTAAAATAGGTTTCTATGGTGGTATGGGGAATATAAACTCCATTTGTTTCTTTGTTTCTCCAAAAACCCGAACTACTGTAGCACAGGTAAAAAGGAAAAAACAAAGAAACCTCATACCCATATCATCCCTTCCTTTCTCCAGAGTCACTATGTTCCCAACTATCCTGGAACAAGATGGGCCTTGAATCATCCAACACATGCAGTTGGACCACAGCCCCTGTGATCTCTTTACATACAGATTTACATGACGAGTGAGGAGTCCCAAAGGCAAAAAACTCAAATGTGGGCCAGGATTAGACCTCAAACATAGATGGCATGTCTCAACCCCCACCCAAAAAAAAAACAGGGTGGGTAGAAGGATGAGATAAATTGCCTAGGAATAATGCACAGTCCCTAGAAAATAAATCTTTTCAAGTGAAAAGGGTATCTGACCTGAAAAACCAGACTCAGCAACAGAGCCTGAAGCCCAGAGGTAAGTGTGTATCCTGTGTGCCCCAAAGTGGCTATTCAACCCTGCCCCTGCCCAGAAGACACCCAGCAGCCTATAGTTGCAGCTTAGATGCCAGATGGCCACCTAAGGCACCATGGATAGTATGGTACCCCTTAGAGAAGTGACAGCAGCCACTGACCCACAAACATCTGTGAAACGCCTCTGCTCAAAGACTAGAGTGTGGGAAGACAGAAGAGTGAGGTTGTCACCCTTCCTTGAGGTCACCCTGTAGGGTGTTATCCAGCCAGCAAAAATCTAGAACTGCCTATCGATGAATCATCCTTATACCTCCTAGGTATTGCAGGTTACTGAATCAGAATTATTCAATCCTCAAACACTTCAAGGATATAAGTATCCACTCTGAAAATGCTCCAGCTACTTGAATTCCTAATATGCATTGCATATGGAAGCCTCCCTATATTTTAGCTATTCTGAGTTCTTACCAAATCCCCTATAAAGTATCAATATATACAAATATTACATGAAGCCCAGGTTAGTATTTCAACACCTCTTCACAAATACCTCCACACAGAACAACGTGGAGATTTCAAAAATGCAGTCAAATTTGGATCCTGAAACTGAAAACTTGTCTTTATATCTTCAGTGCTACCTTAAATTTTCAAAATGCAGTGCAAATGAGGAAGATCACATGGTTTTGCTCTGCATAAAAAGTATATTTGATCTTATTTCATTTTTGGCAGAGTCTTTTGAGATGTGATTATCACAGAATTAATGTACCCTGCAGCCCAAATATTTTGTTGCTATGCCATCCAACTGTATGTCTTTAACATAATTGGCAAAGGTCTCAAACTTATATGAAGCAGCAATCATCTCCTTTTTCGGGCCCCACCCTTAATAACAAAACTTGAAGGAAATGCCTCCACTTTTTCTCCTCTCATTCTTTTTTTAATCCACTTGAATCTCTTCTGTCTTATGAACAATACAATATCACTTTTTAGCCCTCCTTTTACTCAAATCTTGAGCAGCAATTGACACCTCTGCTCCTTTTTTTATTTTTTTCTTGACTCTCAATTTATTTCTCTGGGCTGAACCTCTGCCCCAAACTCCACATTGACGTATTCAACTCCCTATTTCATTCTCCACCTGATCACTCAGGCGTTTCACACTTCACATGTACAAAATCCGCAGACTTCACTTCTTCTTATTTCACCCTGCTCTTTCTCCCTTGGTTTTTCCCAGTCTCAGTAAATGTCAGCTCCAGTCTCCTGTCTCACTTCATTGTCAGACCCACTAACTTCACATCCTATCAGACTCGCCTTCAGAATACATCCCAAATCTGGCTGCCCTCCACCTGCATCCCTGCCACCCTGGTCTAATCTTGTATCTTTCGTGTCTGAATAATTGCAACAGTCTCCTAACTCATCTTCCTGTTTGCTCCCCTATTCTCTAGAGTCTGCCTCCATACACAGAGCTTCTCTTCAAACAGAATCAGACCATGCTCTTCTCTGCTCAAAACCGCTGCACAGGTTGCTATCCCTAAAAGAGTGAAATTTACAGTGCACTATCTTTTCATGCCATCTCCTACCTCTTGCTCTCTCATTTTCTCTCCTGCAGCCCTGCTGGCTACCTGCTGCTCCTCTGGCACCTCAGACATTTCCATGTTCGGGCCTCCGAACTCACCGTCCCCACGGCCTGGATCATCTTTTAACCTCCATGGCTCCCTCTCTCCCTTCCTTCTAGTCTCTGCTCAGGGATCCTCTTCCCAGAGGTGCTTTGCTGGATTCCCTGACTACTCTATATAAAGAGAACACTCCTCCTTCCCACTTCAGCTCTCCTTCCCCTTGTCTAGCTTCTTCTCTTCCACAGCGCTGGTGATCGCCCCACATAGCCGTTTGCCCTCCACCATTAGCAGGTGAGCTCTGTAAGAGTAGGGCAAGTACCTGTCTTGCTCGTTGGTGTGTCTTATCTCACAAATACGCCATATTTCAGCCCTTCCAACGCCATATTTGTACACATTTTAACCTCAGCTGAGGCTTCATTTTATACAATGTAACACTATTTTTTCCTTTCTCAGCAGCCCATATAACAATGGTCTGTACTATCACTGAAATCTTAGATTCAATGGAATATGGTAGTTGGCCTTCAAAACACATTCTGAACAGGACACACACATGTGTAAATACCAAATAGTTTCTCTAGTGTGAGAAACTGAAAGTGTAAATAAGGACTAAAAGGTATAATATATGTGAAATAGGAAGAAAGGTACAAATGGGAAGGGCAAGGAAGAGGGGAAAAGAAAGACGGGAATGGAATTAATATGAGAAAATGAAAAAATGCAAACTCTTTGTAAATAAGGAGGGAGGGGTAAAAGGCAGAGTAGGAGAATGGGGAAAAAGTAAGAACCAAGATGGATTATGTGAAGGTGCAGATTTCCAACAATGAATTCATTATATCGTATACCTTAGATGTACCAATAAAATTAATTGCAAATAAATAAATAAATAAAAACATTCTGAATGAACAATCAAGTCTTACTTCTTATGTTTTCAGAACTGAGGGGCTCAGGTTCTTAGGCAAAAGGCTACTGAATTATAATTTACTATCATACTGAATTATGATTTACTATTTTGAATGTTTGTCTGATCTATAGCGAAACAGCAATTACAGAACAAAAAAGAATAGATAAAGCGTCAAGTAAAGGAAACTGTCAAATCAAAAACATCCTACAGTCAGGAAAAAACAATACAGGCAAGAGAATCACCAGAAATTATTTAGAAATCTAAGGTAATTAATCAAACATACCATTATAATTCAACTGCCCCTAAAGGAAACTTTGCATTAACAGATAAAACAAAATTATTCATCAGGATAATCTGAGCCCTATTCATCAGAAAATGAGTAAAGCTTGCAGTATTCTTAGTTCAAGAAGTAAAAAAAATAGCATATTTGTTCTAGGTTTCCTTCAAAAATGGTGAAAATATAAGTAATTAATTTGGCTTTTAAAAGTGGTAAGATTTAATAATCTGGAACATTCATTGTAGCAATACACTTCCAACTATTTCATTAATGTCATCACATCAGTTTGATTCTCAGAAATCTTCTATTAGTATTCACTAAGCAAATGAAATTAATTTCATCAAAACCCAACACTATCTAAAACAAAGAAAACCTGGGGAATTGTAGTAATAAAATCCTTTCACATGAGTTCTAATCGTATCTCTTAATTATGACAGGTGCTCGGAGTTGAGATACTATTGATCATTTGCTTGTGCTTATGTATTATATTCTTATGCAATGAACTTATTTTTATTCACCTTGAATACTTTTAGCAAGATGACGGAGGAAAATAACTGCATAATTTCCTAATTGTAATTCTTTATATGTATTTTCTTGTTTGTTTTGTCTGGTGTTTGCTTGCTGAGCCAGGGTCTCACTGTGTAGTCCAGGCTGGCCTTAAACTCGAAAGTCTCCTGCTTCACCCTCCTGAGTGCTGAGATTACAGATATGTACCATGCACCCAGTTTCCATGAGTTTTCATACCCTGTCACCTTCCATGTATCCTCGGAAATTTAAATTTTTATGAAAATTACAAAGCAATGTGAAAGTAAAGTCAATAGACAAATTATATGGTATAGGACAAAAACTGTAGTTTGGGGCAAAGTTATGCCTACAAATCCATATATATCTGGTACTACAGGCTTGTAGCAGTTGAAATTACCATTGAAACTAATTCCCATATATTCATTATTAAAATGTCACATTTCTTTAATTTTTTTATTCACCAGCTCTTACATGAACAGCAATTCCTGAAATAGTAATTATAAGGACTAAATAATGCCATAACGCTAGGCAAAAAATCTAAATAATGTATGCTACACAGAAAGATTTTTATAATTGCTATGATTCTTATTAGACTTACTGTTACTATCATTAAGGAATTAGAAATGTAGGCAAAAAAAATCTAATCTAGGATTAATATAAAAACTAAATCTAGATGTAATGGAATCTTCTCTTGGGCAGTTTTGTAAGGACTCTGCACATGAACAAGGGTGAAGGATTACCCTTCGCTTAAGGTTGAGGAAAAAAGTAAAAAAGAGTGCACAAGACTGACTGCATTCCTTACACACTTTTACACACACACACACACGTGACACTCTTCCTGTATGCATTCTTTGTCCTGTAATTCTGTAGAGCTCTCCCCTCTGGGTACTCTATTCCACTGTAGTTTCTCAGTTCAGTCAAATAATTGCTTTAGCCACTGGATTAGTAGCAGTTGACCACGCCCCCCCAAAAATGCATACAATTTCCATTTGTTCTTTTCCTCCTCTACCCTTTGCCATAAGAACAAGTCCAGGATAGCCTGTTAGGGAGTAAGACATGAAACAAAGCTAGGGCACCCCAACCACACATGCTCGGGCCTTCCTAGATAAGACAACAGGTGGGCCAGCACATGTCGGGGGCCACTCTGAGGCCTCAGTGGTCCCATGATGTTGTGATGCTTGCTCACAAGGGCAAGATTACATCAGCATAAGATCCTCATGAACTCAGAATTATCACCGCCCTCTGAGCCATCTGATATTCCCTATGAATCAGCCCAATAAATGGTGTCTTTGTCTTTTGCCCACACTGACACACTGAGCTCCCAGCCCCTCATACTCGTAATTATGCAAGTCTCTATTGTTTATTTTTTTTCTTTAGCCCTCGCCGTCCTCCTTTCTAAGCAAAGGATTCATGGGCCTCTGATAAGCACACCAGTAGGGAGACAGCACAGTCGTGATCAGTTAATACATGAATTACCCCAGCCAAACCCTAAAAGAACTACTCAGCTCACCTGTAAGCTCATGAATAAATAAATAGATGGTTTTTAGCTACTGATTGAGGGAGTGATCTTCATACAGCATTAGTAGCAATAAATAACTGTAATGGAAACTAATATGGGGCTGAGTGGAAACTGAAAAGAATGGAATCTACCTAGAATGTACCAATAAATTCAATTAAAAAAAAATTTTTTTTTTATATATAAAGAATGATGCCCCAGATATTGGCTGGTTAAAAAAAAACAAAAAACAGTACCAGGGGGTTGGTGCTTGCTTTCTAATGCAGTAAGAAACAAAGAATTCTATCCCCCATCAAGTTAGTTCTGAAAATCCCAAGAGATGACTTCAATGATGGCAGAGGGTATTGGTGTGCAGGAAGCAGGAGAGGGGAGCAGTTGATGTATCCTTGGAACAGACTGTACCATCTCATCATCTTCTCCCTATCTCTCCCCAGAGTGGCATCCTTGTGTAATAACAGCAAGATGAAGAGTCAGAGGTTTAGTACACTACCACCGGGAGAAAACTGTCAGAGCCCATGTGTCTGTAACAAGAGGAAAGTCAAAAGAAGCTGAGTGGACAGAGAAAGCACACTGCCCCAGCCATGCAAAAGTGGTCTGCTTAGCCCAGCTGGGAGATGCCTGCCCTGTACAGACCGTCGTTTGATTGGCCCTAAGATTGCTTCGGGCCAGCACTGCAGATTTGAATATGAACGTAGCAGGTAAATTCCACTTAAACCTCACCATAAACAGTATCTCTCGGTGTTTGGATGACAATCTGTGGTTTCTTATTAGAAAAATACAGGTTTTTACAGGATGAGACTAATTTTTTTCCTTCCCAAGACCACGTTAACCTCCAGAGGAACAAGTTGAAAGGACTGGAAGACTGTTACTTGAGTATCTGATCCAAGTTAGAGGGAGATTTTTTTGTCCTTTTTTTTTTTAATTCAAAGTCCCCCGTTCATCCTTCCCACTGCCCTCCAGCTGAAATTGACACAAAGGAACTGAATCAGACACTCACCACCATAATCTGTCAGGAGTCTATGTGCTTGGTCGGTCCCCACCCGCAGCCCTCCATGGGGTCCCCTGAAGCTCAGGCTGCTGCTGTCCGGGTCGCCCCTTTCTAAGGCTGCTAATGGCACCTGCTTTTGTTACTGCATCTTCAACTTCAAATGCACAACAGAAAGACTTTCTTTCAACGAATTATAGACAACCTCTGATCTTCATGATTACAGCTTCTTTGGTCCTAAAAGATATGCCCTGCACTTTAAGTTTTATAAATTCCACTATATGGAAACGAACAGCCAGGGGCTGGTGGTGCATTCGATTTTTCACACTCAGCTTTCCACATTTGTAGAAGGACTCAGTCCCCAACTCTCTCCCACCCTAGAGTAACTTCCGTACTCCCCAGGACCTGCTGGCAATATTTAGAGCAGTCTCTTTTCTTCCTCTTCATAAAAGGTAACATCTAATGTCCAGGAACCACATCACCAGACCTGGATCTGCGCAGCCACCTCTTAGGATTTTTAAGAGCCCTCAAGGAATTAGCACTCCCACTGCCTGAACCAATGTCTCAGGGTTTATGAGATACCCATGCAGATTCACCTGTACCTTACCCTCGCTGTATGAGCTGCAGTGGCAAAATTACACAGTCAACTAGTTTATCAGTTATAGATAAATATTATTGTATACCCTCACATTTAAAGTAACTTTGATATTATAATATGTTTGGTTTTCTTTGGTCTGTTTTACCCATTACTCCCCCACTTTAACTTTTCTGAAACTAAAATGCATAGTTAGGGGACATTTTATTTTTATTTTTTATTTTCAAGGTACAATTTACAATTCCCTCTAGAACATTCAAGTCACTGTGCTGTGTAGGGTAGCCCTAACACAAAAAAAGAGTGGGGAGAAAAGGTCAGAAAAAGGAGACAGTCCTTTATTGCTGTAATACAATTCTGAATTCAACCTGTTGAAAAAAAAAATCACTGCCATTTGCAATGAGAAAGCACCAACAAAACACAAAACGTTAACAGTAACTCACTGTCCCCCTAGGCATATGTAATAGTCCTCCTCCCTATAATGGAAGTGTGAGCCAATTCCTTCCTAACAGACTTCTGAATCACTCCTGGTGAAAGAGAAAATCTCCCAGAGGAGTCACCCAGTGCATCCAACAGACAGCACCAGTTGCCACCTGGGTTGTTATATCCTGAAAAGTTATGGTCACCTCAACTCCCTCAGTGAAAATACTGTGGGAATGGCTTTATTAATTACTACTGAGTTGCAACCAGAGTTAACTTCCATTTTGTATGTATAAATTTTTTAAGTATCGCAGTTAATATTATAGTATCCTGCGGCACTTTCACTAAATCTTTTGAAAACATTATATCCCCGAGATGTTCTGTTGGGAATAATCCAACTCACTTTGCCAGATACAGAAACAGTGCTGGGGCCTCTTTTCTCAAAGCAGCAATTCTGGAGAAGCCCAGATTGCAGCACTACTGTCTTTAGAAGAACACACAGCACTAATAGCCTGAGAGAGACAGCAATTCATGCCCCACCTTTTCCAGGTACAGGAAGTAAAACCAGGCTGGGACATCTGACCTAAACTGGGTAAGTAACAGTCTCTCTCCAAATATTTGAGCTCGGAAGCCAGACATTGAGCCAGTAAATTACGGTAAGCAAGCAATGCAACCTTGTGCAAATGCAAATGAGTCAGCAGAGAAGCAAAAACAGAAAAGATAAATATGAGTTATGTATAGCAGTATAGCTGCACCTTAAAACTCAGTGGCTAACAACAAACATTTATTATGTCAGTTTCTGAGGGTGGTCTGGTTGGGTGATTCTGTTCAGGATCTTTCAAGAGGTTGCAGTCAGCCAGGTATGGAAGCACACACCTGTCATAGCAGTGCTCCACTTGGGAAGCTGAGGCAAGAGGATCACAAGTTCAATGAGTGACAAATTCTAGGCAAACCTGAAATACACAGTGAAACCCTATCTCAGAAACAAGCAAACAATAATGCAAAAAAGAAAAGAAAAAACAGGTTGTGGTCATGCTGCTGGGTGGGACTTCAGTCATCCCACACCTAGGGCTAAAGGATCTGTTTCCATGTTCACTCATGTGGTGGTTGGGGTTTCCTGATGTGCTGAGCACTTTAAAGGCCTTGGTCCCTTGCTATGCAATGTGGAATGTCCATAGGTCTGCTCACAAGGGAAGCCAGCTTTCCCTAGTCCGATGGTCCATGAGAAAGATAGAAAACACATTGAGATCTTCCTGAATCTAATTTCAGAAATGATAGCCTATCCCACTCACCAGAAGTGAGTCACAAGGTCCAACCCACACTCAGTGGCAGGAGAACACTCCAGGTAGTGAATACTGGGATGGAGGAGTAAGGGGAGCTACCTCAGAGACTGCCTGCCACCGTCTGCCCAATGGGCCCAGTGATTTAACTCTGCCACATGAGAAATGTCCTCATCCCACATGAGGTCCCAGCAGTCCTTATCCCATGGTAGTGTCAGTGGCTCAAAGTTCAACACCTGTCATCTAACTCAGGTCCATGCACTGATGAGTCTTCTGAGGTACAGTTCCTCACCAGTACCTCTTCAGATACAATTTCTCTTCATCTATCACCTGAAACTAGAAATACAAATTATCTATCCCACCGCACTCCCCATGCACACACACACACACACACACACACACACACACACACACGCACGCACACACACACACACACACACCCCATACAAGGAGGACAGGAATTAGAAACTTTCTTATCACAACACTTGAAAAATATAATGGAGGAGACGCAAAGGAGTCACTGTTGTATAGCAGTTCAGAAATCCAGCTGGCAAATGCTGGAGCTTCCTTTATTCGATTTCAGGATCTTGGCATAATTCTCCCCAATGCAGCTCCACCTCTCAACTTCTTGCTGTCATCTTCCCTGTCAGCCTTCCTTCCTTTTTGCGAAAGGTAGTGTGTATTGATAGCTGAGTTGCTATCATAGGCTCCTGCCTTCCAGTGGAACTCTGGGGTCCTAATCTCACTCCTTAGTCTGTACTGTTTGCCAGAGTTTAATTGGGTGATAATTCTTTTAAGAACTTTGTATATCTCCTGAAATCACACGGGGACTCCCTCCATGAGACAAAAGGCACACTCACAAATCTAGAAATACACTCTTCTCTCACGTGAACTATAAAATAGATGAGAGGCAAAGCTCCTATGCCTCACAGAGGCACTACTATTTCAGAGCAATCTGTGAAACACACCATTTAATCACTACATGTGAAGGATCTTTGGGATAGCTGATTAGTACCCCAGGATATGACCAGTCACAGCCCTTACTTTACCTTTAGACTGCCATTCTCCCAATAGTGCTGTACAATTTATCTCCGATCAAAAGCTCTTTCTTTCCATTTGCCATATGGAAAGACTGATAACTTTCAAAACTATAGCCATGGCTCCTTTTTATTCAACAGTCGTTATCTCAATTTTATTCCTTCCCTCTTTTACTATAAACAGCAAGAAGAAACCAAGCACCACCCCTAACACTTTGCTGGAAAATTTCCTTAACTAGATCACTCAGTTCCTGAAGGCTTTCTCTACTTTTCACATTACTGCAGGCAACAATGTTGTAACACTATTTGCCACTACATAACAAGGATCTCTCCTTCCTTTAATTTACTGGCAGCATTTGCTCTCAGCGTTATAAAATACAAAGCGGTTTCTATTCACAGGTTTTTTTCAAGGCACTGTAGAATTCTACTAACACTTTGCTCAAAACCCAGTCCCAGTTCCAAAGCCACGCCCACGTTTTAGTTTTTCCTTTGACAGCACCCAACAGGCACCACAATCTATATTTGCTACCTTTTGCTGCATTAAAAAACAAACTGCAACAAAAGCCTACCTCGTAAACAACAAGCATGAATCATCTCGCTCTTTCTGTAGGTCAGAAATTAGAAGATGGATGGCTAGGTGATTTGGGCTCCGAATATTTCAGGAGACTGGAGTCAGGTTATGAGCTGGGGCTTCACCTGTTTCATGACTCAACAGCATGACTGACGATAAGAGATCCACTTCCCAGTTCATATTGTTAGCTGGCAATAACTACCTGTCCTCATGGGCTTTTAGACTGAAGACCTCAGTGCCTCAGAAACTGCTGGACCGGAGATCTCAGTGCTTCAGCACACCATCTCGCTACTGAAAATATGGCATGCTGTTTTCCTCAGTACAAGCATTCTGAGAAAGAGAAAACACACACTCAAGGCTGACCTAACCTAACCTAAGAGGTGACATATCATTGCTTCGACCTTTTAAAATGGGTCAGCAAGTCCATACTCAAGAGGAGAAGAGTATATGACAGCATGAATTCCACTGCAGACCATCTTAGAAGCTGCCTATCAGACAGATTCCAAGAGATGAAGACCACGCAGCAGGACAGAAAGGTCACCTGACCAATTTCCAGTCTCATGAGACTTGGCTATTTCCAACAGTTAGATCCTGTAAGATTTTTCCTAAATACTTAAATGCATCTATCCAGTCTCAAACAAGTTTGACTGAATTTCTGCTCCTTACAACATATTATTCCTAAAATTATATGCCATCTCCCTGCAGAATCTGTACCCCGCTTTCCTGAGGGTGAAAACAAGTACAATGCAATATCTGCAGCCTGAACTCAGAATGTCTGAACTGACCTGGAGGTATTATAGAGCACACATGTTCTGTGTTCTGCTGACCTTGTCACCAAAAAGCTCTCTCACAGCATGTAAAGGACAGCACATTTCTACTGGAAGCTCGGCTTTTAATTTCTGTGACATGTAATGAGGCAGATGTTTTAGCCACAATGTTTTATTAAATCATAAGGTGCTACACATGTAAATACTGAATCGTTTCTCTGGTGTGAAAAACTAAAAGTATAAATAAGATTTGAATTGTATAATTGATAATATGAAACAGGAAGAATAGAGCTAAAAGAGTAGGGGAAGTGGGAAGGGTAGGGGAAAAGAAAAAATATAAGAAAAGGAAAAAATGGAAACAAAGTCTTTGCAAACAGGGAAGGGTGGAGGGGGTGAAGGGAGGGCAGGGGTAAGGCTCAATAATGAGAACCAAGACCTGTCATGTAAAGGTACAAGATCCCAATGATGAATGCAACTGTACTGTATACCTAAAATATACCAATAAACTCAATGAAAAAATCATAAGGTATTAAAAGTGGCTTAATTGAGAGCTACTATTCAATAGCTTCCCAGTGAAGTTCCGATGTAAGATAACTGTACTTCTACAGAATCCATCCTGTGTTTAAAAAGATGGGCAAGCCGCCATAGAAGTAGTAATACCCTCCTAACTAGTAATAACAATGATAAAAATAGCTGACATTTACTCTGTACAGAATAAGGTTCTCCTATAACTCAAGAAGGCTATTCTGGAAATACTTATCTCTCCACCCTTCTTCACATAACCTTCTAAGAACTTACACTGAGAAAAGAACTCCTACAATCAGTTCCTAACTCCTAATATTTGAAAAAGTGCATTCAATCTTCCCAACCCTGGAAGGCATCTGTCAACACTATCCACATTTCAAAGCTGAGGAAACTGAAGTTTAGCAACTCGTCCAAGGTCAAATTTCTTGCCTCCGTAAAGTTGTACCGTTGGGTAGTCCCATCTTCCCTTGAGTACAGATGGTCCATGGCAGTGATGGCAAACTTTTAGACCTTTCAGTGATAACAAACAGCCAGCTGCAGTACACGTGTCATAATCATGACAAAGTGATGGCTTATGAATTCTACCGCTAAATCATAAAAATCATTACAGGTTCTCTTGGATCACCATTCTGCCAGATGCCATACTATGAGAAGACACAGTACCAACAGCCACCATCAACTTGCCCAGCAATGTCAGTGAGTCACCTTGGGTGCGAACCTTCTAACTCTAATCAATCACTGAGGTGAAAAAGGCCCTGATTAGCTTCTTTCCTGTAACCTCATGAGAGACCCCCAGTGTGAAAAATCCAGGTGAGCTACTACCAAATTCCTGAGCCACATAAACTGTATAACAAGTGTCTTTGCCAAGCCACTGAGTCTTGAGGTAGCTTATGACTTAGTAACAGATAACTGACCCAGACATGAAGCTGGGCAGTTTTGCTTTTGTTTTCTTAAGAATGTAGCCAGGATGTTGTCCAAGGCTAAAGTTTCATCTGAAAGCCAATCTTGAGAAGGATCTAATTCTAAATTCATACACATACCTGTTGGAAGGATCTGATTTTTTGCTCGTCATTGCCCAATGACCTCCTTCAGTTTCTTGCCATGTGGGCTTCTCCATAGAGCAACAGAGTAAGTCAGTAGCAGCAAAAGAAAGGATCCAAACAGAAAGCTATAGTCTTTCTATATCCTAGTCTCTATACATCAAATGTGCCATAGTGATTTCCTAGAGGTAAATTACGAAGTGCAGTGCACACTCAAGGGGATGAGATTGTGCAATGGTGTGAATACCAGGAATTAGAAACCTGTGGGGGCCACTGAATACTGTGTTCTACACAGGGCTGATTCCAGGGGTCTGAACCAATGCCCTTCACCATTATACTCTAGGCCCCCTTTGAGTATGTTCCCCTAAATCATGGGCTGCATTTATAGAAATGTAACCCAAGCATTAATCTTCTCCTATAACAAAATCACGCCTCCCCAGGATATTTGGAGAGAGGATAGTTAGCCTCGATATCATCCCAGATTCACCCTTGTGTTATGGCTGCTTCCAGTCCCCAATTACATCTATACCTTGTTCACTGTTTGATCAGTTGTACTTAGACTCAACTCCTTTCCTCCTCAAACGTCTGCCACCTCAAGGCTTTATTCATTTACAACTGTTACGATGGCTTCAGGGCAACTGAAATGATTATAAGGTCTCTCAGCCAATCACTGTAAAATTGAACATTAGTCACTCCTGTCTTTAAAGTTAGACTTTAAAGTTAGCCTACAGTAGAGCCCCTAGCACTGACAGCTTCTCATAGATCACCTTTACCAAGGGCCTCACTTGTTACTTTACTTATATTCATCTCTTTTTAGGGCTGCACAGAGTCACGCAAGTTGTTTGCTCCACAACGTGCTTGGCTAAAAGGCATTAGTGAGGGGCTGAAATTCAGCTCTACAGTCTGAGGCAGGGCTGCATCTGCCTAAAGGTGCACAAAGACGCCCTTCAAGCTACTCT
>NW_022900929.1:66000739-66026543 GCF_012274545.1 Fukomys damarensis
CTCTCTCTCTCTCTCTCTCTCTCTCTCGCCCCACTGCTGGAGACCAAACCCTAAGCCTCACCCTAGGCAAATGCTCTCCCACTGAGCCACATCCCACTCCCACTTCCTTCATTTCTAAACTAATCCTGGAAACTCCTACGACAACGGGGAAAAACAGGAAAGCCTACCATTATCCATAATTCACAATTTCTAAGGAAAGTCCTAGAAGTCAAGGAACATTTTGGCTCCCAAACATCCTCAAGAATGATTTCTGAGCATCCCATTCTTAATATAAGGACCATTTGCATGCATACTTGAAGACAAAGTCCAGTGGAGAGCTTGAAGATGTAGATTAGAAAAACTTTAAGTAAAGTTGCATTGCATAAGAGAATAGATATGGAAGAGGTGATTTCAAGAAAGAGAAACAGGAAGCCCTAAACATTCCTCCCCCCACGATGATAGGGACTTAACAATTTATACACCAGTGTCCCTGTGAGAAATCCAAAGCTAGCTGAGAGTCTCACAAATCCTCAATCTCTGTCTTCTCAAAAGTTCTGACTTTTGAGAGGGATTCCCAAGGAATGGGTCTGGCCTGAATTAAAGTACTGACAAGAAGAGGCACAGGGCACCAGTTTGGGAGCCTCTAACCAGCAAGGGGATTAACATGCACCAGTGAGTGCAGACACTAGGAGGAGCTCTACTACGTGGATTACTTCTGCCCTGGGAGGGGTGCAGTCTGGCAAACAGATGGCAGAGGGAGCACCAGAGTAGTAACTAGTAAACTTTGTAAATTAGTTCACACAGGAACCCAGGTGGGATACGTCCTCAGAAAAGATCTGAGAGGTCTCCAGAATCTCTAGCCAAGCCAAGATGTGAAAGTTCTTCCTGTAAAAACAGATCACAAAGTCTGGGAAAGGTGACTGATCTTTCAAATGCCGATAGCCTAACAGAATATAACGAGCCACCCAAAAGTAATCAGGAAATTTGGTTCATTTAAAGCACTAATTGTGGAGATTTATCTTTGGGAAACTACACAAAGAAAATGGGGATATTTGAAAAGTGCAAGATAGCATCCCACTAAATGCTGAAAGACTGAAAGCTTTTCCTCTGAGAACAGGAACAAGACAGGGTGCCCACCAGCACCATTTCTATTCAGCATTCTGTTGGAAGTCCTGGCCAGAGCAATTAGACAAGAAAAAGGATAAAGCTTCCAAGGTGGAAAAGAAGAAGTAACTATCCCTGTTTGGCAGTGACATAATCTACAGTGGAAACTTCTACTACAAAAATAAATAAATAAACAAAACCAACAAATGTTACAAATGGATACAAAATGTTACAAATGATGTATGATTTCATGAAAGTCACAGGACACAGAATCGTACAAAAATCAGTTGTATGTCTATGCACTAATAAAAAACAATCTGACCAAGCATGATGGTGCACGCCTGTAATCCCAGCACTCGGGAGGCTGAGGCAGGAGGATCACTGTGAGTTCAAGACCAGCCTGGGCTACACAATGAGTTTCAGGTCACTCTCACTACATAGTGAGACTGTCTCAAAATACCAAAAAAAAAAAAAAATCTGAAAAGCAAATTAAGAAAGCAATCCAAACAAGTAAGCAATCCCATTTTCTCTAACAACAAAAAGGATAAAATGCTTAAGGAATATACTTAACCAAGGAGAGACTGGCACATTAAACACTGAAACACTGACAAAAAAGGTTAAAGAGGATGAATATAAATTGAAAGATATCCCCTGTTTGTGAGTTGGAAGACTTCATTTTTAAAACATCCACATTACCTAAAGTAATGCACACATCCAAAGCAATCTCTATCAAAATTCCAAGAGTATGATTTGCAGAAATAGAAAAGGTTATCCTAAAACTCACGTGGACTCTCAGGGGACCCTGAAAAAGCCAAAAACCAATTTGAGAAGTAATAAAGTACTTAATAATAAAGATGATTTTACACTTCCTACTTTCAAGATATACTCTAATACTTACCTGGTAGAGCAGGTATCATGATCACAAAACATACTACAAAATGACAGTGATTAAGACAGTATAATACTGGCACAAAACAGATATATAAACCAATTGATTACAAAAAACAGCCCCAAAATAAGTCCTTCAAGATATCCAAATAACTTTCAACAAGTGTGACAAGATTACAGGATGGGAAAAGGACAAACTCTTCAATAAAAGATCTTGGAAAAACTAGGTAACTACAAAGAAAACAATGAAGTTGGAACTTTAGTATATATTATAAACAAAACCAAAGTAGATTAAAGACACAAATGTAGATGTAACACTATAAAAATCCTAGAAGAAAATATAGCAGAAATCTTTAGGACATTAACTTTGGCAATGAGTTCTTTCTGTTTTGTTTTGTTTTGTTTTTTTGTTTTTTGGTTTTTTGTTTTTTTGGTACCGGGGATTGAACTCCGGTCTTTGCGCTTGCAAGGCAGGCAATGAGTTCTTGATATGACACCAAAAGCAAATCAAACAAAATCACACAAATCAAAAAAAAATCAAACAAATAAGACCATATTAAATTTTAATTTTTTTCTGCAAGCAACAGAGTGAAAGGGCAATCTACAGAATAGGATAAATATTTTCAAATGATATACTGTATCTTATAAGAGGTTAATATCAAGGATATAAAAGAAATGCTGTAGCTCACCAATTTAGAAACCAAATAATCCAATTTATAAATGAAGAAAAAAAAATTGATTTCTCCAAAGAGTACACGTGAGTAGCTAAAAAAAAAAAAAAAAAAAAAAAAAAAAAAAAAAAGCTCAACATCACTAATCATCAGGGAAACGCAAATAAAGACCAGAATGGGACATCGCTTCAGACCCAGGAGAAAGGCAGTTATCAAAAGATCAGAAAATAAGTGTCGATGGAGCTGCAGAGAATTGGAACCCTGTACATTGTTGAAAGGAATGGAAAATAGTGCCGTGACTATCAAAAATAGTGAAACTGGAGCTACTATATGATCCACTTACCATACCCCTGGGTATATATTTAAAATAACTCAAAACAAGAGCTGAAAAGCTATCTACACACCCATGCTTACTGCAGATTATTCACAATAGCCTGGAGGTGAAAGCAATTCAGATGTCTATCAGCAGATGAAGAAATGAATAGCACATGATAAAACATTATGCAGCCTTAAAAAGAGGAAATTGTCACACTTTGCAGCATGAGTGCGCCTCAAGAATTTTTATGCCACAAGAAACGAGTCAGGAACAAGTAATACACGACAGCCACTCAGATGAAGAGTCTCAAATACCAAAATCACAAAAACAGAAAGCAGAAAGGTGATTGCTAAGGGCTGAGGGAAGAGGAGAGGCAGAATTTCTATTCAGAGGGCATGCAATTTCAGTATTGCAAGAAAAAAAATTCTAAAGGTCTATTTATACAATGTAAATATACTTAACGCTACTGAAGTATATTCTGAAAATTGGTTACGATGGTCAGTTTAAGGTTATGTGAAGTGTTTATCACAATAAAAAAGAAAGGACTGCGGCAAAGATTGGGCGTTGGGAAGAGTGGGGAACCAGTAGCCAGAGTTTCCTGGGTGCCGAGGAAAGCAACTTGGCAGATAAAAATTGTATCCAGCAGGCTTCTCTGAAAAGAGACACTATTCATCTGAGATGTGAAATACTCCTACACTTGCCTTTACAATCTCTAGTAAAATCTGCGTTGCTCCTAACACCGAGTGACATATGTTTGCTTGGGGGGAGACAGTGAGAGTTGGAACACCGTGACCATGTTTGTGTTAAACTCCAACTTTCTTAATTTTTTATACAGGTGCTTTAGTTCTCCTCTTCTTATTTCCTCAAATTCTTTGCAGTACCCTGAGGCCTGTAGTTCCATAAACAAGTGTCTTCTCCACAAAGATTTTTACTAACCCAAAGGCTGTCTGTGCTACTCCTGTCAGAAGACACTCCTTGCAGTTGCAACTTAAACCATTTTCCCCTCTATCAAATAAACTGAAGAATCTTCCACCAAATTACTGATGTTCATCAAACGCAGGTAGCTTTTTCTAGGACTCTGGGGTTTTCATGTGTACTATCTACGTCATCAAAGAAGCCTACAAAGTTGCTATTATGAGAATGAGGAATCATAGCGGAGGAAGGTCAAGTAGCTTCCACGAGGTAATAAAGTAAGAAGTAGGAAACACGGAAATCATACCTAGGCCTCTGATTCCACAGTAATGCTCGGCTTTCCCTTTGGAATATTATCTCCTTACAAATGATTTTACTCTGGTGAAGTATTAGAAAATGCTTGAACTCCTCATACCAACATGTAATGTGTATGTCTTCTTAATCCATGGCCATTATGTGTTTCAAGACAACTGAAATCTCAGCAGCAAGTCATTCTCAGGAAGCAGATTTCATATGCATCCAAGTTCAGTATCACCTCAAAGAACTCAAAAATACCCAACACGTACTCACTACCTATGCCTGTGGCACGCTTAGCCCTCCGTATGATAACTGACATGAAACAGAATAGTTAATTTTGAAGTTTCAGATGAGGCAGTAAGACTGATATTGTATCAAGCTATATTATATCAAGTGATTTTTGAGGAGGGCAAAAAACATGTGCAGAGTTTCAAGATCACATCAAAGTCTGAAATTAGTTTGTACCCACAGGGAGATACAAAAAGATTTGAGAAACGTGAGGAGCTTGTGAGGACGAGGAAGAGGATGGGGTAAGAGCTCTAACCCATCAGCACACAAAGACAAAAGGACTGAGAGGTTTCTACCTCCAGCCATTGGGTCCACCTAAAAAGAAAAGCAGGGAGCCAGTTTCAGTGACAAAGGGTGGGTCAGTGCTGCATAGGTTGAATACCTCCATTTGCTTATTACAGTCAAACCATTATGAGAATTGACTGTAGACCAGGTGCATGCCTCACAGGAGCTGAAAGCTTCCTGACTGAACCACCCAGTAGAGGTCAGTGGGATTTCAAAGCAAGAGCTATGTGTGCAAAAGAAAACTGCACCCAGGGTCAGTTTTGTGGCATGTAACTCTTGCAGCCGCACAAGATCCTACACTTTCCTACCCACCTGCAATACCTGGTTTAATGCTCTGTACACTGACATTCTTGATAGTCACGTTAATCAGCTTTCCATTACTGTGACAAAACTCTGAGGTAATCAGTTTGCCTTGAACACAAAAAGCCAATGCATGCTAAGAAACATGATCAACTAAGGAAACCCATCATGGTCTTCCTCATTGTACTCAGAATTAGAAAATTATTTACACTAAAATGAGCACAGAAGGAAAGACAGGACACCTCATAGCTCCTTTTCCTTTCAGTCCCTCCTTATTCATTATTCAGCATAAGGTTAGAGTGCTAGTAGAGTGTACATGTGTCAAGAACTACAAAAACAGAGTTAAATTATTTTTGTATAGAATTTCCACTGTTCTGTACATGTACGCCCCAGATACAAACTAAGAGCTGTGTAATTTCAGGAATTGTGGGTACAAGTTAAATGCTGTTACATTTCATTTGAAAACTGGCTTAAAGATGAACAATACAATCAAGCTATATTAACTTTTTCTTCTTGAAATGACATTAAGCAGAAGATGAAAACATAATTGACAAGTTAAGAGACAGAAAGGGGGAAGCTTTATATTTAGAACTTTTAAAGACATTTTTGCTGCTCTTTAAACAAGGTACCCTGCCTTCCATTTTGTACTAAAAGTTATGTAACCAAATCTGACTGATGTAGAATATACTTAGAATTGTATTCTTTGCCTCTCCTCTGAGGAGACCCTAACCCTGGAAGGTCAAAACACAGTACCAAGCTGGGAAAGGAGAAATATTAACAGCTTGAGGAAGACAAGGTCCTCCCCTTCCCAATACAATGGGCCCTGTTGGGGAAGAAGAGACTATTTTAAGATTAATACTTCAATCATTATTGGGAAGCAGTAATATCCCAATGTTGGAATTGAGACTGGTTTTGGCCAAAAGTGACTTTAGTATGTTGTATTCTTTATATGTGAGCAAAAACATAGTGAAACCAGCCCTCGGTCTCTGAGCAAGAAGAGACTCTTCCACTGCATAAATTATAAAGGGGCGATTGAATGCAAAAGTAAAGTTGCATTTTGTTGTATCTCATGAGTCATGCTTGTTCGACATCCCAGTTACGAATGAACAAAGTTTGAAGAAGTCTGATAAGAGTTTTACTCCCCACAAAAAAGTAAAAAAAAAGGCTCTTCTTGGTTTGGAACATTTCAGTCGCAAAAATTATATTGAAAATGATTAGACTCCATAGCTGACTTTACCTCACAAATCACCCATATGTTCCAGCTCATGTTACAATTTCTTTGGGGAGCATTAAAATGATTTTTCAATTTTCTCACTCAATTTCTTCTATCTCTGCTGAAAATAAGAGATGACATTGTATGATAAGAGCAAGTCACTTCAAATTAGACCACTTGACTTTCGTCTTGCAATCAATCAAATGCAGATCAACTGTGTTTTTCCTAAAGAAAAACAAACTGTGAAAAATTCATAAAGAAGCACTTATATTTTTAGAAAAATAAGGATTTTTTCTAAATTCCTCTATTTTTAATCTTCTGTCACACTGATGAGCTGTGAGGTTTAGTTTATTACTTTACCACATCTTCTAAACAAGAAGCCAAGAAATTTATTTCTGAAGGATAAATACAATACTGAACTTTAAAATGTAAAACTGTAATTATTTCAGAAGGTGCGTCAAAATTATCCCCTACAGATCAATAAATTTTGTCTTTTTCAGTAGAAAATAATTTTACATATCTACGCAGTATAATTTCACACAAATCTATGCAATGGAGCACGTTATTTTGAAAGAAGTAATCATTACAATAAGTTTTATTTTCAACTGAAATTCCAAAAATGAAAGTCTAAGTTACAAAGTCATAAAACAAAATTGTTAGGATTTGCTGCTGATGTCAAAGTTCATGTAAACTTTGTGTTGGTCAAATTGCATTCTGTCTCTGCATTTAGGCTGAAGCATAATAGCTACAAATTCTAAACCCTCAAAGATCCCTGTGAGTTTCTTAATTGGGATTTCTAATTCTATATCATCCTGATGAGATTGATTACCCCTTACCCCAAATACTACCATCAGAAATGCTGCTTCCTTTTTTTATTTTGGATTTCTTACGTATTTGTGATGAGATATCCTACAGAAACCCAAGCCTTAATGCAAAATTCATTTGTGTTTCATACACACCTTCCACACCTAAGCTGCAGGTAAATTTTAAACATTATTTTTAGTTCACCTGCAGTTTCACTGCAGCCCATCACAAGAGGTCAGGGGCAGAATTTTCCACTTGTGATGTCATGCTGACACACAAAGCTTCCAAATTTAACACGTTTCAGATTTCAGCTTTTCAGAGTAGGGATGCTCAAACTGTAGATGTTTTCTGAATGACACTTCATTCAGTATTCAAATAGTGCCTCTTACGTGCCAGGCGATATACAGCTGTGAGAAAGAAAGTAAGACACCCAGTTACATTTGGGTGTCAGATGAGCAATGAATTGAGTTTTACTATAAGTGTGTCTCAGGTATTTTGTAGGACTTCTTATTTGCCAAAACTGGCAACCTTGGAATAGGGGAACCAAGGTCTTTTGCTCCTGCATCATGGGGTCAGCGCTTGCACATCTGCACCCTTCCAGCTGAACTCTGACCCTGCCTGTCCTCTGCTGGTGCCCTTCCTTCACCTGCTCCTGTGTTGGTCTGTTTCCTGAGGCTCATCTCTTCCTCTTTCCTGGAATGACACCTTTCTGGATGAAATATATCTTCACAAACACCCATAAGTGACCACGTGTGGGAGGTAAAACATTCTACATTCTTACATGCATGACGGTTTCTTTACTCTGCCATCTCTTTTGAATGCTATTTAATCTAAGTATAGAATTCTGAATTTAAAAAAGAAATTTTCCCTCAGAACTGTGAAAGCATTGCTCCATCGTCTTCTATAATCCAGTATTACTGATGAAAACAATCCCAGGTCATTCTCATTTTCATTCTTCTGTGGGAGATGTGTTTTTGTTGTTTCATTTTGTTTTGTTTTGTTTTATATGGTGCTGAGGGTTGAATTCAGAGCCATGGCACACATTAAGCCAGTGCACTGCTACATCCTTGGCCCTTATTTTTGTTTTCTGACGCCATTTATGAGTTTATCTTTACTCTCTAGTTGTATTGGTTTGTTAGCACTGCTATAACATACCACAGACTGGGTGAGTGAAAAAATAAAATTTCCTTGCCATTCTTGACGCCAGAAATCCAAGCTCAGTGTGTCAGGTTTACACTTGTCTGAGGCTGCTCTCCTTGTTCGTGGATACCTCACTGCACCCTTACGTTTGTCTTTGTTGGTGTTGTCTGTGTCCTAATTCCCTCTTCTTTTAAGGAACCAGCTGTACAAGATTGGGGCTCACGCTTGTGATCTCATTTTAACTTCATTGCCTCTTTAAAGGCCCTTTCTCTAAAAATGGTCATATTAGCTGTATTAGGACTTAGAACTGCAACATGTAAAATTAGGAGAGATACAATCCAGCTCATTATATTGGTATTATGAAGTTTCACAATAATATTTCTGGAAATTTGCAATATTTTTTTTTATTTTGTTTATGTCTCTGTGGACTCTCAATACAAGGACTTTCAACTCTGGGAAATTATCTATTCTTTCTTTAATAGTTTTCCCTTTCCTTTTGTCTTTCCTCTCTTTCTGGAACTCTTATTTGTTAGTGGCTGTATCAGCAGGACAGGTTAAATAATCTAGCAAATAACTCCAAAATCTTAGTGATGCAACACATGATTTACTTCTCATTGACATGACCATAAATGTGGGTTGGTGAAGGAGGTAACTAGTGGGCTCTGGGACAGCCAACGGTTCCCACCAGTCAGTGACTCAGGAATCCAGGCTCCTTCTATCCAGTCCTTTTACTGAACTCTCTGCACCACCTCCTGTATGAGAGAGCATAAAGGACCTCACAAGATATATGAGTCTTCAGTTGGAGAAAGAGCATCTTCTGCCAGGTCCCAGGATGGCAGGGAAAGCTGGGAAATGTAAGAAAGTCACGAGCCCAGGAAGGAGATTTCACAGACACTCCCAGGCTCTGGCACAGAACTCCTAGATTAAGCCTTTCTGACTCTTTCATTCCATTTTTAGGCAATTACTTCTACTTCGTATTCTAATCACTTTAATACATATTTATACATATTCAATTTTTAGTGTTATATGTTTGTTATATTCAATAATTATATACATATAGCTATTGTGAATTGTGCTGCTACAAACATTGGTACACACGTATCATGGTAATATGATGATGTTATCTCTCTTGGGAAGATACCAAGAAGTATAGCTGGACCAAATGGAATTTCCAGTTTTAGTTTTCTGAGGTATCTCCATATTGAATTCCATAGTGGCTGAACTAGTTTACACTCACACCAACAATGCAGAAGATTTCTTTTTCTCCTACAACTTTGCCAGCATTTGTTTTCTGAGTCCTTAAGAATAGCCCTTCTTAAAGGGAAAAATGAGAAAAGGAAATAATGGAAACAAAGTCTTATAAACAGGGAGGGGTGCAGGGCTTGAAGGGAGAGCAGAGGAATGGGGAAAAAATAAAAACCAAGATACATTATGTAAAACTACAAATTTCCAATGATGAATGTAACTACTGTATACCTAAAATGTGCCAAAAAACTTAACAGAAAAAAAAGCATAGGCTTTCTTACTGGAGTCAGATGAAATATCAGTGTTACTTTGATTTGCATTTCTCTAATGGCCAAAGATATTGAACATATTTTCATGTACAGTACATATTGACATTTGCAGTTCCTTTGAGAAGTGTCTATTCAGTTCAATTACCTGTTTTTATTGGGTCTTTTATATTTGATGATCTAATTTTTTTTTAGATCTTTAGATATTAGTCTACTGTCCAAGGAGCAGCTGGAAAATTTTTTCCCACTCTGTTTCTTGTCTCTTCACTCTATTGGTTATCTCCTCTGCTAGGAAGAAACAGTTTAATTCATTATAATCTCATTTGTTGATTCTTGGTATCATTACACTATGTGCAACTGTGGTTCTGTTCAGGAAGTTCATGCCTATGTCTGTGTCTTCAAGAATTTTATAATGTTTTTCTTCCTGTGCATCCAGTGTTACTGCTTTAATATCTAGGTCTTTGATACATTTTTATTTTATTTTAGTACAGAGTGAGAGATATTGATCTAGACCAGTTCTTTAGCATGTGTATAACGTTTTTCCAGCATCATTTGTTAAAGAAGCAACTTTTCTAGATTTTGTCTGGTTCTGGGTCCACATATCATTGGTTTAAAATTCCAGCTTCTACTTTTCTAGTTGTATCTGGGGATATAATCATTGGGTTCCTATCATAGGGCTATTCTATAGATTAAATAAGTTCAATCATGTAAAGCTCTTAGTCCTCAATAATATAGTAAGTCCCATGACAATGTATCTTTTTTTATGATTGCTTAACCATTTCCCTGTGTTTAAATATTTTTCTTTTCCTTTCCTTTTTTTTTTTAAATTGCTGCCTGGTTGCAGTAATGAACTGAGGGGCCAAAATTATAATTCATAGGCCAGGGCAAGAATAACCCATGCTCCATCAAACTATAATCAATTTAGTATATAATTTTTTTCTTCTATCATGCTTGTTTGTGTCTAATTTCTTATGTTACAATAAAAGAAGAATTCTGTTTAAAAATGTGTTTATTTATGACATTGACAGCAATTTCAGTTTAAGTTAAAAAGGCAAAGTGACGTCTTGCTGAAATACCAGAAAATGCTTAATTATCTTTACTTCATTTTATTTTTTTTTCTGTGGTCGAATTATATACTTGAAGTTAATTTGTGGTAGTGAGCACTGTGCAATTTGTATGGATTTGGTGCTATGAAAGCAATTGAAGCTCCCAGGAAGAGAACAGCTGAATAAAAACTGGCTGAATAAAAAATATACTGATGTGATTGCTGGCATGCTTTCTGCATGTAAAAATGTCACAGGAATAACAACATGAAAAACATGTTGATCGTTATGAGTATTTCCATGGGACACACACACTGCTCCTGAGAACAATTTTCCTTGTTTTTCCTTTGATGCCTTTTTGGATGATTTCCTGATTTCTGTCGGTAGACTCCTTCCACTTCAGCACAATGTTACAACTTCTTTCAAGGCACTTTTTGCCACACAAAGGGGCATCAGATCAGTAAGGGATCTCATTAGAGGTACATATCCCTGCCACAGCCCACACCCAAGGCTTGTCACACTCTCTTAAAAGGGATGCTGGACGTGTACATAGTACCAGTAAGTTAGGCGCCATCATTACCCCCTTTATACAGATGAGTAAATCAAGGCTTAAAAAGAAGGTAAATAATTCTTGATTTGCTTAAAATTATACAGCTAATCAATCAATGGTGGAGTTGGGATGACACCAAGGTCCTCCACCTCTAAGGATTATGCATTTGTCCACTTCATTGTTTGGTTCTCAGAAATACAGAGAAAGGAAGAGAGAAAAATCTATGAGGAAAAACAGAATCCATGAAGCTAAGATAGAAAGGATGCACAATGAAAATAAAATCTATGACTGATGTTAACCTAATACTGTGCTAGAATCTAGAAATGACCTGAAAAAAAAGTAGGAATGGTTGCTAACGTACAAAGGAAAATAATGTGATGCTTGTCCATTAAAGCTTTCTGTAGATACAAAAGGGATTCCCACTTAAAAGCTTCTCTCCTACAACTCAACTGTTAAGTCATAAGTGGCAGATGTGATATCACATTTGGCCTTTTAATAGACTTCTCCTGAAAGCACTGAATGGAAGTCTCAGTATGACAGCTGTTCGGCAAGTATAGAAAGCGCTGAGTCTAAAACTGGGACAGGGAGGAACAGGGCTGTGGGGAGAGAGGCTGAAAGAAAAGAAGATGATAAAATAGATGGTATTTTACAGAAAGGTAAGACAGACAATAATACAGGCTAATTTTTCAGACATATATACAAAAATGTTAGAATTTCTTGACAGTAATTTATCCAATTATAGAAAGCTAAATCATAATGTCTCTGGAACACAAATCTAGGGAGGGAAGAAAAGGGGAAAAGAAATGAGCTACAAGAGCAAGAGAGAGCCAGGAGCGGTAGTGCACACCTGTAATCCTAGCACTCAGGAGGCTGAGGCAGGAGGATCGCTGTGAGTTCGAGAGCAGCCTGGCTACACAGTGAGTTCCAAGTCAGTCGGAACTACATAGTGAGATCCTGTCTCAAAAAAAAGATCAAGAGAGAGACACAGAGAATGTCAACCTACTGAGAGAAAAGAGCCTATAGATTTAAAATATGAAGAATCGAAACTAATAAAGTTTGTTTAGGGTACTCAAAATGTTATCTTCTGAAATAAAGACTGTAAACTTATTACACTTATGAATTCCCCTCCTATCACCAAAACAAATTTTAATGTAGTCATGATTCATGTGCATACAAGAATGGATAATGATATATATTTATTAAGTGACAAGTTGAATTATACAGAGCAATAATAAAGCACCTTTTATCTTCAAATTCCTTAAAAATGCCCAAAGTTCCTTTCAGACTCTCCTCAAAGATCTCTATTTACCTCTTCATCCATCTTCTAGTCAAAATTGCTTTTCCAAAGGCATTCCATTTAGGAGGGAAAAAAAAGTTTACACCCCTTTTTCCCCTTTAAATATCTGCTTCCCATACCTGGGGAAAGGGGAGGGGGTGACGGTACAGTTGATCAGTAATGACTAATAATTTAACCAGCAATGGCTGCTTATTATAATAAATCTTCTATCATAACTGAAAAGGCTGGAGCGCTGAGAGCTTGTATGTTGGATGTCTGGACTGCTAGGAAGGTGGCTGACTGTAGAGGACACCAGAACACCGTCACTTTCCTGGTGCCCTGCCTGCCCAGAGTAGGTCTCCCTCTGCCTGATCATTTGCACTCTCTCAAATGTCCTTTGGGATAACTTGGCACTAGACTGGGATAGGCAACCTACCCAGAAGACATGGCCTAGGGAAATGAGCTCATGCAAGAAAAGATTGAAGCCCAGCTGTTTCTATTCTGCTGTTTTTTCAAAAATCAGGAATCATGATCCTTTCTTTTCTAGACTCAGCACCAATGCCAAAACCCATATTGGAGAAAAACAGGTCATTTGATAATTCAGAAGTTCAAGTCCTTGTCAACATGCTATGGTTGGTTATTTAGAATGTGTGCCATGAATTAGAGAGCCTGAACTGGGGAGCTGGCAGGATAAGAGAACAAAATACTAAAAATTATTATTTAATCCACTTAATCTCTTTACTATATGGCTTACAATACATGGACTTTGCCCACAAATTATGTACACACATAGTTTAATCATTGTAATATGAATGTCTGCTTCATTATTAATATTGAAAACGTCAACTTTATTCTTTGAATTTTTACTATTTCATATTTACGTATAGTTTATGATACCTAAAAAATGACATCACAGTGTTGCCTCACATTTTATTTAATATGTCTAAAACTTCAACTGCGTTATGGGTTAGAGGCTTGGAAATGTAACTCTCATTTACAGTTTAGTTTTTCAGTGATAAAATACGTTGTAAATGCCGATCAATTCATGAGTATATTTGAATCACAAACCTGTACTAGAGGGACTGCTTTCACTCCTTAACCCATATAAATAACAGAATTCTAGGTTTACATGAGCACCTGAAAAGCTGATGCCGTGGGGATGAAGACATGAACAGATAAGATGACACCTACACCAGGTGTGACTTTTTTATTGTGTTACTTTGTGCTACCTATGAAAAATAGTGTATATTTCTGGCCATGTTTTATTCCTTCAGCTTTGTGTAACATCAGCAGAATAGAGCCTGATGTCAGCAGTGTTTCCCTGGGCGGGCCATATCTCAAGGAGGAGGGTGTCAGCCTGCCAAAGAGAATATTATAGGTCCAGTAATGCAGTATGAAGCACTGACTCCTACCATCCAACAGATGGAACAGGGCTCAGTCATGCATACCTTCAAACACAGGAAGTAGAGATTTTTTTAAAAATGTTATCAATCTTGTGGGCCATTTAACAAAGTGTACATACTAATACGGGTTTGGTTTTCTGTGTAATTTAGCAAATAGTTTTTGGTCACCCAACAGACCTCCAAACTTTGAGCATAAATATTGAAATATGTGAAAATCAGAATAAGTCTTGCTACATTGGATTTTATTTTTTAAAATTGTTAGGTTTTTCTTTTATTCCCAATTAGAAATATCCTTATGTGCCAAATGCCTCAAAGAGGTTTTAGAAAGCCCAAGGTTACACCAACATGTTTTTGAGGCGACTCTCCCCTCAGTAAAAAGTGTATTTCTTGGTTTGTGTAAAGGGTGAAACTTCTTGGTAAATGAAGTCATGCATTTTTTACTTGGAGGAAAAGCTTTTATCAAATAACAAAGACTAAAGAGAATTTCCACAAACCACTCTCTCAAGGAAAAAATTGATATCCTTGCTTTCTTTTCATTAGGTATTACTTTGTTCTGCTGTAGGTGACAGGAAGAAATCTGCCCTCCAGCGCAGTGAGGCATCCAGGATCGCTGATTTCAGAATATTTCGTGCTAGACTGTGACTGTTAGAACAAAACATTTTAACAAGCAGCGAATTTATTCTGCAAAATTCTCTGAACTTTGGTAGTTTCTCTTTGGCATGTTTATCTACAGTTTAGCTGAAATTGTTCTAACTCTATTGGACACAACTGCTCTCAGAACAAGCATGGCCATTGAAGAGCTTTATACATTTGTTGCATCCCATTCAGAATTTTGTACATGTTAATTTCACGTTGAGATTTATGGATCATCTGTGAGGTCAGAGCAAGCACAAAGTTGGATATCAGGGAGACAGGAATGTCTACTCTTATGAGAGGGAATTTCATTCCTTCAAGGTGACATGTTTCAAATATTTGAATTAGGGTTGGCTTGTGTATCACCCCTGTTTTGATGAAGAAATTTATCTCTATAAAGTTTCTTCCTTTGATCTCCCTCTTCAACTTCAGAATCACTCATCTTCTTTTTTGATCTCACATTCTTTAATCAGTCTCCTACGTGAGTTGATGTTACATACATTTTCAGTGACGTCCCTTACATACATGACTTTCCTGTCTACCCCACCAGCCGCATCTCTTCTGAAATCTCGCACATAAAACCGCTCTTGGGTTTTCTCCTGGATGCCCCAAAGACTCATAAACAAACTTGTTACCTTGCCTTACATTTCACACACACCCGCCCTCACAGGAGAGGGGCGGAAATATATCAATAAATGATACTCTCATCATGAGCTAAAAAAACAGAATCATCCTGAGCTTTTTTATCTCTCATTCCCCAAATATCTAACAGGGACCTAAATTTTGTAGATCAGTTACATCACAATGGTCCCAGCAAGGCTTAGCCCAGAAGCTTGGTATAAGGAGCTAAATATCTCAATCCCATCCCCCACTTCCACTCCCTCCATACAAGAGAATCTATTTTTCTTAAGGCTTATGGGTTGTTGGTTTTTTCATATTGGGGGGAGGCTGAAGAAAAAGAGAGAAGACACAGGCCTCTAGGATTCCAGGGAGATTGTGGAGTAGGTGGAAATGGAAAGCAGTATTTTTCAAAACCCGCTCAAAGATCTGGGTCTGACCCTCTGTGGACAAAATTAAATGCAAACAAAAGCCAAAAGGCTGATAAAGGTGGTTATAAGACCTTTCCAAATTCCGGTCTCACCACTTCAACACTGGACGCCTACATTTTCCTATTACCTTCCTTTTCTGTATCTGATAAGACTTCTTCATTTGACCCTCTACCAAGCTATGGAAATAGTCTTTCCAGAGAATTAACAAAGTGATTTCATTCCCTGTGGATGCAATGCCAAAAACTGTGCGTGCATGGCTTTCAAGTGACATTCTGCTCTACCCCAAGTCCAAAAGCTCTGGCTACATTAAACAACTGGCAGTTACCTAACCATACCTTACTGTTTTATGCCACTGTGAATTCACATAGCTGCGTCCTCTCTACGGTCATCCTCCTCCTTCCCCACACACCAATAATGCTTTAAAATTACTTGAATTTCCCTCTGAGGAACACCCTTCCTGGTCCCTAGAATGATTTATATATCTTTGTCTGCATTCCAAAGCATTCTGCCTTTTCCTCTGCCACACTCAACCACTGCTACTTACCTCTCACTCCCATGAGATAGTAAAGTCTGTGAGGAAATATTAGTTGTCTTTCTTTTATTTCTGTACTGCCTGGCACATAATAGATACACGACAAACTTCTTTGTATAAACAATATAACATTGTTTTCATAGAAACATAATTCTCTAGTTACAAACAAATTGATATACAAATATATTTTGTGAACTCAATCTGTTCGTAAGTTTTTTAAGTTCTATTCTGGGAAATTGAAAGTCACTGCATGTACCACACATGAATAATCAGTTGTCAAAAAAATGCAATCAAATATGTCAATCCAAAGCTGCATCAAATATAATTTAACTTTTATTAATTCAGCACCTTCGTATCTTGGAATGTTTCATGGGCATAATAATGAATATCAATTTTCATTGTATTATAGATAAAAGATGCTTACATAATGATAAAGATGTTTAGCCTAGATACCAGAACATTTGTTGTATTAACATTTGTTACTTTTGCCAGGATTAATTTACATCACATGTCACGCATTTCACAAGGAATGATCTCAGCTATAACTACTAAGGCTAACATGCTGAGAATTTTCAAACAAAAGGAATGGTGGCATCCTAAAGGCCAACCCCAAGTTCATGTAGAACTGCAATGAAATTACTTCTCTTTTGTTAAATTGTAGCTGTAGTTAAGGATACGTTTCCTATGTCAAATCTTTGTGCTGTACATATTCATAATTTCATTAAATGTCCTCCACTTGTTGACAATTATCTGTTCAACCTGCTAGTGGATCAATTGTTTAAATAAAATGAATATGCAGATCCAAAGGACAAAAGTCGACCCTTAACCATCTTGCTAAGCATCTCCCATGTTCAAAAGTACTGGATACATATTTTTCCAAATAATCACAAAAGGGCTCTTTTGAAACACTACTAGAAATGTAACATCTGGTAATGAATATAAGAAAATCCTTGATTTGAATGAATGTTTTACAATCTATACACAATGAACTCAATCTTCATATTATGATTTAAAACACCCTCTGTAATAAGGCACATGTGGTTATTTCATGTATAAAAATGCTAGGGAAGGGAAAGGACACAAGGGGTAAGGGATAAATAAAATAAAAAATGCAGCCTTTGAGCTGCCAACAATGTAATGTGCATTTCAAGCTGTTTTTCCAAACAAGAAAATAGGTTTTCTTCTAGCTATTCACATTCTGATCAGAGACAAGTGACCTACCTAAAATTCCAGCATTGTGTATAGCCACAGAATAGAGATTTAATCTGCCTAATAAAAACAGGGATTTGAAAAGAATACAACCAATGACTAGAAGTAGTGAGCTGCAACAAAGACAGCTAGCCTTGAAAATGTACTAACTGCCTTAATCCCTTAGTCTGTGGTAATGAAAATTTATTACCACGCGGGTATTTTTCAGTTCTGGAGGCCGGGAAGTCTAAGATACAGCAGACAGAATGTCTAATATGGGCCTAATCCCTGGCTCCTAGATAACGTCCTCACAGACAGCAGTCACTCACATGGTGCTCACATGGTGGGAGGGATGAGGGATTTCTCTTTACAAGATCACTCATCCCATTCCTGAGGGCCCAAGCCTCATAATTACCTCCCCAAGGTCCCTCCTCCAAATACTCTAACACGGAAGATTCGGCTTCCACTCATAAATTTGGAGGGACCCACACATTCAGTCGATACCTTAACTCAGACAAGCAAATGGTGCATGCTGGACACACAGTTCTGGATGTGATGAGGGGGCTTCTGGGTCACAGTGGTAGAAACATCAGAGCATAGATGTCTCCCGTGACATCAGTGAGGGTCCTGATGAGGACAATACCGTGATCATAGTCATTCTTACTTAAAAATCAAGTTCCAAGGCTCTCGTCATCCGTGAATAGTGATTCCTTCTAGAAGAGCTAACCAAAACTAAACACAAAATCAGTACATACGTCTATGCGTCTATGTGAACTCTGGTCCTTTGACGCTTATAGACTTTCGGATTTTGTTTATCATCTGCTAACTTTATGTCCTCCCTTTTCAAACTGTTTTTTCCAGATGATAAGTCACTTTTCACACTCCTCAACTTTTTTTACTAGCATGTCTCCATGAAAAGGGCCTTTTTATTTTTAGTTTTGCCTAGATTAAATTCCCTTTGATATATATTTCAAGCTTCTCTTATGACTAGCTCAGCACTATAGACCTCACTAAATCCTTATTCAAATGGCAGGCACGGCACTGTTCCCTTCTCTAATCACAGCAGCCATCCTCTAACAGAAGCTATTCCAAGGCTCTTAGAGAAAGAAAAATCATGTTTAATCCATGAGGAGAAATTTAAGGTGGCAGGATTTTATTTCTCTAATGTATATAGATGTGTAGAAGACAAGAAACACAAAAAGGGGCTGCTTGAAGCTTTTTTGTTTTATTTTGTTGCAATATGTAGAATATATACACTAAATTACAATTCCTGTGGCTTAATTTGAGTGCTGTGGGACTTGGAATGTAACGTCTAAGGAACACCTACAAAATGAAGTTCAAATGAAGGACGATCTCAGACAGACAAATTGGAAGGTAATGCAATAGCCAAATAGACAAGATTACCTCAACCTTTGTTCTTTCTATCAATATGGAGTTTTTATTTACTTAACTTGCTATTTCCAAAGAAGCATTATGAGAGAAAGTCAAAGAGCTGTAAACTGCTACAAAAGGGATTACCCTCCAGACAAGAAGGAGAAGCACCCGGGGCGGGGATTTGGCTCAGGGGCTCCAGAGCCTGCCTCCCAAGCACAAGGTCCTGAATTCAACCCCCAATACCAAAAACAAAGAAGTAGAAGTTCCCTATCCCTAAAAGTTTGAAGTCTATTTTCAAACTCATGATTTTATGTATAGTTGATAATAAAAATTCAACTGTTAAATCAAGGTATTTTAAGAAGTTCTTTAATGTCCTCTTCACATTATATCTTATATACAAATAAAAAATCAGTATGTTCATCATGGGTTCAGATTTTACTTCAGCACATCTCTAATGGATCATAACTTAATCTTCAATTAAATAGTATGAACTTAGCAGCTATCTCAAGTACTAGCAACAAGGTGCTATAAAGAGCCTACACACATACACACAAATGCATATACATAGTAGCAGTTTCTGGCTTCTGTTCCAAGCCTAGCAATAACAGCCACTGACTACTCACAGCCTAATGGGTAGATGGCAGGTATCTAGATACCTGGAGGCAGAATTGCAACAGCTGGAATGGAAGTATAAAGAACTAGAAAGAAATTCCAACTGATTGGGGAAGGTAAAATTTCCCTGAAGGGAAGAATAATTGAAACAGATCTTAAAAGCTGACAATGAATTGTAGGGACAGACAAAAGGAATCTAAGACCAAAGGAAATACAAGGAAAGGCATTGCACAGCCTAAGGTATGGTAACAGTCACATTTGGTTGAACTATGACATTCAGGAGAGAAAGAGAAGAAATTAAGTAAGAAAGATGTAGGCCAGGGCGGTTTCACAAAAGGTAAGAGAAGGAAATTGACTGTCCTAGACATATAGAATTTTACAGCTGAAAGGAAATACAGAGCCACCGAGAACAATTTGCTGACTCTTCAGTTGTAAAAACAGAGGCCCCACCAGAAGACACGAATTTTCTAAGATTCCAGTGCTAGTTTGTGGCAAAGCCGAGAAATGAGTAAAATTCTCCAGACTCCAATCCAACGCTTCTTCCTCTCTGAGGCATATTCGGAGATGCGTTATTTGAAGATCACATGGTAGCATCTAAAGAACAGATTGAAACTGAGAAAGAAAGGAAGCAGAGATTCTATCTGGGGGCCCTCATAGACTAATCTACGAGGGAGATAAGAGGGTCTGAACTAAGGGGAGAGTGACGAGAAGGGAAAGGAGCGGACAGACTTGAGGAGCTCTACTCAAGCCCAGAGTTCTACGAGGTGGAAACAGCAACATGCGAGGCAAAAGGTTCTCGTTGACTTACTTCTGGAAATGCTGGGTTGAATCAAGACAAACAAATGCCTTTGCTATAAAATTAGTAAAAGTCTTGAACACACCACTGTAAGCAAAGACTTTCCAGTATTGTCCAAACTGTTTTAAACCGAGAATCTTTAACGGAATAATTATTAAAGTGCCTTTTCACAGGAAAACCAGTTCGTAAAGCACCATGTGAAAGATGTGATATTTTAAAGTGATTGTACGGGTAAGAAAGACCGAAGGTGGGCCAGGGATTTTAGCTCAGTGGCTCTGCTGCCTGCCTCGCAAACTCAAGGTCCCCAGTTCGATTCCTGGTACCAAAAACAAAACACAAGAAAAACTGAAGGGGAAAGTCTAAGCATTCGAAAGAGCTCACTCCTTTTAACATCTTTATGACTGAATCATGGTCATCGCCTCAGTCTCTGTAACAAAAATCAAGTCTTAGTCAAAGTCAGCAGTTTCAACCATTGGGAGGTCATGTCTCAAACTGCTTTGGAAAGCATAGCTTTTTCCTAAATGAGTAAATAGTATTAACCCCCAGAGATATTTTAAATTAAAGAAACGTTTAAAAGAATAAAAATTAATCAATATTTGTTTGCACATTGGCTTTATATATGTATATCTTTAAGAATATTTGTCCTACTGAAATAATAGTTGAGACTATTTAAAATGTACACTGGACTTAAAGAATTTTAGTTGGTGTCTTACTCTGAAGACAAATTAAACTTTACCATCTTAGTAAATATACCAGTTTTATTTTAGATTTATAAAAATGAAGAGCTTCAGAATATTTAATTATGAAAATAGATAACTAAAGTATTTATGAGACAAATCAAACATGCCAAATTTATAAATACAGGTTGAAAAATTTTTTCGTTGTTTTGAGACAGGGTCTTTGTATGTCATTTAGCCTAGCCTTGAACTCACTATGTAGCCCAGGCTGGTTTTAAACTCACAAAAATCCTTCTGCCTCAGTCATCTAAATGCTCTAACATGCCTGGCTAGGTTGGAATTTTTAAGTGAATTCAATTAACCTAATTAGTAAATGTTCCCAAATACCAATCAAAGCCCCCTTGAAAAGAGATAGCTACAATCTGCTGATCTTATAAAATATAAGATAATATAAAGTGAACCTGAGAGCGAAAGAACAATTGTTGCATTTGTTAGTATTTTTCATTTGTAACTTCAATTAATTAAGTAATAATTTCAAATATCAAAGTTAATAGTTACTCTAGTAGCTTCTTCTGAAGAGAAAAGCCTTCTGTGGTGACAGTGAACCTCACATTTAGCAACATTATAAAGAAGTCACTGGATATGGTGACTACTGGGTAGGTGGATCACAGAGACCTTAAAAGAACAGGTTGGCAGAGCAGCCAGAACAGAAAGCATAGCTTCCAGTGGTGAGGATTTGCAGGCAAAGCCGCTAACACTGTGTACCTATTGGCTGCTATAACAAATTATCAAACTCAGTGTTTTAGAATTACTGCCTACCCATCTCATATCTGTTTATAACTACATGTAGATTTCTTTCAGGTTTGTAGCCTAAATTCATACCATTTGAATGGGATGGAAAGCTTCCAGCCTGTGTCTGCACATTTTCTACACAAACACATACTATATTTAGCATCTGTTGGATTAGGAGTTGTTACGGCTTGTATCTTGATCACACCTCAACCCCCAGCCTCATGGGCTCATAGGTGGAGCTTTTGGGGGGTGGCTGGATCATGAATGTGTGGTACTATGATTAAGGCTATGTGATGACTAAATTGGTTTAGCACAGATCTAGTTGTGGATAATGGAAAGGCCTACTGTGGGTGTGGTTGGCACCACCCAAAAGGCTAGTAGCTTGCATAGGACAAAAGAAAGAGGGACACTTCTTGCTCCTGCTGCTACTGCTGTTGCTGCTGCTTGCTGCCTCTGGTTGCCATGCCATGTGCTGTTTCTCCTCTGCGATGCCCCTCTTCCATGCCACCCTGCCTTGGAGCCATCCAAGTAAGGACTGAAAGCTCTACAAACTGTGAACTACAATAAGCCTTTTCTCCTTTACTCTGGGTGTTGGATGTGTTTTGTCACAGCCACAAGAAATCAATCAAGACAGGAACAATGATTTATTTATTTTAAGGACTTGGTCATATGAAATGCAACCAGTTAGCTAAAACATTAATATATGGCTTTAAAATAAATTTGTGCTGTATTCTCATTTGATGACATCATCTCCCAAACATGAGTCCAACTGTCTTACTTGCCTCGTTTGGTCAACTCCACTCACCTGGCAATGTCCACATGCAGTATTTTAAGTAAGCAACACCACGAAGCCAAACGACAAGGAAAGCTGAATGAGGTATACAGTACATGGTTACAGTTCCTCCTCCTTTCAAAATGTAAACTGAATACCATTTCTGTTTTTCTTCTCCCTATTTAGGAATATATCAAAGTAATCAGAGATAATAAACAATTGCTGGAACTGACAGAGTAATCTCAAGGAAACTGACTTCTCAGGCTTTACCACAGCAAAATCCCAGCTGGAAAAATTTAGCAGGAAAGGGTATTTTTAAAAAAAAGGAATTTCCTTCAAGACTGCAACATAGAAACCCTGAGTTGCTGTACAGATTTGAGATTTGTCAAGCCCTACAGTCACATGGGTGAATGTCTTAAATTCTCTAGATAAAGAGATAGAGATAGATAATAAAGTATGTATATATGATATATAATATCATATATTGTATGTTGGAGAGAAGAGAGCTGGAAAGAAGAGAGAATGAAAACTATGGTAGTTCTGTTTCTCTAAAGAACCCTGACTTAATATACCATCTAAAATGTTTCCAAAGTCCTGTAACCAACTGCTCTGCTTCACTTATCTGATGGGATTTGACCTTGCAAATGGAAAATGGAAGCAAATCAACAAAATTACCTCAGTGGTCTATCACAGCCTATTTCTGAAGCCTTTACCACTTCCTTCCAAACACAGAGCATTAAAAGGTAACATAATGGAATACAAACCAGAATTCTGTTCTGCTCTAGCTGTGACCAAGTCAGTGAAACTGCCCAGGGACCCCATTGTAACTTCTTCCCAAAGAGAGGCTCTCCAGCCACTCTTCCAAAAGAGATCAGTTTCTCTCCTCTAACAAACCAACGGGAAGAGTGACTTCCTGAAAATGAAGAGATGTCCCCAGTGATAGCTTCTATGAGAGCAGGCTGTGAGAAGCTGGCCTATTCCGAGGACATTAGCAGCCACGGAGAAAGCAGGTGGAGCTCCTGGCGTGACGGCATCACTCTTTCCACAGTGGAGGAAACAGCACAGGTTGTGGAGAGCGATGGAGCGTCAGAATAGCAAGAAAATGATAAGAATTGTGTTCTCCATGCAGAGGATGAACTCAGAAAGATTCATGTGGAGACATCAGTTAAGAAAAGTGACTTCAGAAATGTCTTCAGCAAAGCTGAGATTCTGTTTTCTTCCCTTGAGCAAATACTTAACAAAAGTATGAAGACTCAGATACAGAAATCTGACCCTGAAAACTCAGGTCATATTTTTATATTTCACTGTGTACACAAAATCATTTTCTTGCCTTTTTTTTTCCTTTTCCTGTGTTGTATTGAATAGCTCATGAATGGGGGTAGTGTATCTCAGACAGTATTAGCCTGTTTAATGTTATTATTGTTATTTCCTATCTTTGCTTAGCAGAGAGAAATTTGTGCGGTGGAAAGGTGGCAATATACAGAGAAAGAGGAAACACTGGCCTGCAGCAGTAGCCCTAGGGCACTCATCTCTGTGCAAACACTGGCAACAAAAAAGGTAATTTTTAAACTTGTGATCCTATTAAAGTAATGCTAATGATTTAGGTAGTTGAGGAACATTATTCATTAACCAAGCATATGTGGTTTTACTTTTCTTCTTTCACTAAAACTCTAAAAAATCTATGTACTTTTATAGGAAACATTGCTGTCCTTGAAGTTTTGATATTTACAGTCTTTAAATATGCTTTTTGGGGATAGCTCAGCAGGGCCACCACCTGCACTGCAAGCACAAGGACCCAGGTTCGATCTCTGGTACCAAAAAAACCAAAAACCCCCCAAAAAAGCTTTTTTGTGAGATTTAAAACAACGAACTTATTCTGATGCCATCATAATTCTATATGAAGGAGGAACCTACTACATATTAGGAATAACTTGTTTTCATTAGTTTTGCCAATTTTGAGGCAAGGGAAGAAACCTGAAATAAAGGTTTAGTTGAAAGTTGTCTCAGGCTGGTAGTACAAGCAGATATGCAAGGCAGAGAAGTCTTAGAATTCTAAGAAAAATGAGTGACTCACACTCAAGTATCACTGAACACTAAAGAGAACAGGCACCAAGAAAGAATTAGCAGATTTTCAATATTTCCGATATTGGAACTAACAGATCCAGAATATAAAATGATGATTATTAATATATTATATTTAAAGAGTGAAAACGCAATCTTGAAAAGATGAATATGGAACAGAATACTATAAAGAATATCCAAGCTAATTACATAAAACATCTACTTTTGAAAATCATAATTGAAATTTAAGACTTAATGGATAAGCATAACAAGATTGGACACAAGCCAAAGAGATAACTAGGAACCATAAAACACCATCTACAGAAAGTATCAATCAGAACAAAGCCAGGAGAGACATAAAATTAAAAAAAAAAAAAGGTTGAAGTGATTTACAGACAATGTAAAAAGATGAAATGACCAAAGTCTAACAAAGTCTAGTAAGTTCTAGGAGTGGAAAGAGAACAGGAAAGAGTCCATTTTTGAAGAAATTTGGCTGAGGAATGGGTAAAAAAGATGTGAATTCACAAATTCAAGAAGTCCAGTGAATTCCAACAGAACAAAGAAGTGGGGCCATTCTGAGGAGACTCTGAACGCCAAGGGGTTTCTATCAGGGCAGTCCACTCCACAGCTGCATCTCTGCTGTTGGACACGCCACATACTCTTGATGAATGAGTAACAAAATTACAAAGTGCAGGTCATGTGTTTTAAATCATGGCACTGACACAGTTCTGAGTAACTCTGGTTCTATTTAGGGACTCAACTCTGAAATGGAGTGGAATTTGAAATTACTATCATTTTAAAGGTAGAAAACTGATCATGTCATTATAGATCATTGAATGCCTTACAAATACTCAAATATGCCTCAAAAAAATCAAATATGCTATTAAGATATTTGTTCTTAAAGCTAGTCTTTGTGCCAGGGAAATCAAAAATATTTTGCTGTGAATTCACTTCATGTTGGCATGGAAAGAACAGCATAAGACTCTGGTAGTCACAAGAGCTATCACAAATAGTCCAGCTTTCTCTCAGTTGAGGCACATGGTAAGACAGTATCTTCCAACCCATTTGAAGTTACGTATGTCTGTATGAATGTGAGAAGCAGTACATACTTAGGCCAGTAAAATGTGAGAAATAATGTATGTCAGTTCTATGTGGAAAAGAAAGAGCCAGTACATGTAATGCCACCACCTTTCTTTCCCCAATGCCATGGCAATGTTCCAGATAGTGGCTGCCCCTTGGGCTGGGTCCCAAACAAAAAGATGCAAAACACCCAAGGTTACCTAGTTATGGACATATTGTGACTAAGATGTGTACTTTTTTTTTTTTTTTTTTTTTTTT
>NW_022900929.1:66026777-66040479 GCF_012274545.1 Fukomys damarensis
TTTTTTTTTTTTTTTTTTTTTTACTTGTTTGTTTGTTGAGACAAGGTCTCACTTTGTAGTTCAAGCTGGCCCTGAACTCATTATGTAGCTCGAACTCTTGGCAAGCCTCCTGCCTCTTACTCCCGAATGCTGGGATTACAGGCGTGAGCCACCATGCCCAGCTCGTCTTTTTTCTTTTTACACCACATAGATTTGGAGGAGTTTGTTGAAGGAAAACACACTAGCCTACTTTGATTAATATAAAGGCACTAAAGAGTTTCTACATTTCTCTAGAACATTTGGCCTAACCTAGAGTGCTTGAACTCCAAATTGGAAGATACAGATTACATATTCAGAAACATTTTCTCAGAGACACAAAAGAACCGAATGTGGTACCAGGGAAAGCTGTAGAATTGTCTTTTCATGCAATGTTTGAGAAGAGAATAGTGTCTGATCTGGTTGAGGTTTCAAGCTGCCTAATGATAAGGCCGTAGATTATATAACTACTCAAATTTCCTCTGAGCCTTGTGCTTTTACATTCTTTAGTATAATGCCATAGCTGGAAAGAAATAGGTTACAGAAAAGAAGCAATACAGTTCCTATTCTAAGTTAGTCAGCAATTTCTATAGGATATGTTAGTTATTTTTAAGATTCACAGTGAATTTTCAATACTATTAAAGCAACATTGGTGAATTATAATCAGCTTTTGCATAAATTACTTGCAAAAATGAAAACCCATGGCAGTTCCTAAAATGTAGAATACACTTAGCACTTTTTCTTTTATTTAAAAACGTATTAAACATTAACTAAGTTCCAGGCACTGGACTAGATCCCACAGATACAAAGATAAAAGGAAATAGTCCCTCCAAGGGCTTACATAAGCAGAGAAATCACCTAAAAAATTAATTACTATATAGTACGTTTTCTGCTATGGTAGAAAATACAGCTTTAAGTGATCATGGAGGGATAAGCAATAGTGAACAAAATTTGTCAGAGAAAGCTTCTGAAATGAAAAAGACTTTACTCCACTATCTGTTGCTGAAATTATAAATACACATATGCAAATATGCAAATACAAATATATACAGTGAGAAGACACATACATACCATACGCATGTGGAAGCTTACATAGACATATCCAGATTTTAGCTACTTGAAATGTGTCATCTATGCCTTCATTCACCCAAAATGTGGAAATGAACTGAGTATTTGGAACAGAAATTGTTAGGCATACCATACTTAGGCTTATTAATTTTCAAAGGCCGCTCTACACATGATGACCTCTGTCTTTGATAACTCAAAGAAAATTGCCGTGCTGTGAAAGGCCTCACAACGTTACCTATGGAAAATAACCTGAACCCCTGAGCCTTGATTCTGGATATGGGAATGGAGGTACAGCCTTCCCTGCAGGCCTGTTCTGAGAAGGAGAAATAATATTTAAAAACACCTTGCAAGCAATCTGCTTTCAATTAACTGGAGTCATTGTAGTTATATTTACTATCATTAAAGTAACCAAACTAAACTCAATCTGCACTGACCTTAAAATGTATGCAGAAGTTATGCTTTTGAATTCCTGATAGGACTTCATTACGTACTGTTTTTATTTTTTTCTTCTTGTAAAAGTGTAGCATGAACTTTAGACACGCCAAAAAATTCAGCATCTGGACTTTTTTATTATTTGAATTCAAAATCAATAGGAGTTTACAGGTTTTGAGGAAATGAGAGGGAGAGAAGCAACAACATGGTAAAGCAGAAAATGCATAAGGAAATGAAGGATTCAAAGACATCTAGCAATCTCAGTTATGGAACCAAAATATTTGTTGAACTATGGTTACTGCTGGAGCTTCTCCTAGGCATAAAATATCACAATTATGTTTAGCATTCATCCCCACTACACAAGCAAAGCAAATTACTCTATAGACAAATAAATGCCTATGTATTTTACTCCACGGTATAAAAATTACCTTGAAATACTGCCCGTGTTTCCTATATATCTATGCAATACTTCAATAGCAGGTACATAATGTAATAAGGAGAAATGAGAGCAGATATGATCTCCTCCAATAAGCTCCTACATGCATTCTCTTTTCATTATTATTTTTGTGAAACAAATGAGAATACAGCAGATAGATAAGAATAACTTAAGTCTAAGATTGTAGCTAGCTAGGAAGTGAAAATTTAGCAACTGGATTGCTAATGTTACACATAAAATGCCATATGTACTTAGAAACTCAAATATGTGTTGCATAAACATACTGGAAGAAACTTCTCTATGAGTCTTATGTTTGTGCATGTATTACAAGCAACAGCACCAACAGTTCTTGTTCTAGACTACCTGTTTTCATTATTTCTTCAAAATGATACAGTATAAACTCAATGAGAAAAATAATGATATAGTATTTTCTCTTTTATCCACCTGTGTCGGTTTATAATTGACAGATAAATTATACATATTTAAGATATACAATTTAATGTTTTGATGTATGTACACATCATGAATTTATCATCCCATCAAGCTCACTGCTATCCATTGCCTCACAAAGTTATCATTTTCTTTTTGTAGATGTGAATGGTGAAAAATTTAAGACCTACTCTCCTAGTAAATTTCAAGCATACCATGTAATTTTACTATTTTCACATTATTGTACATTAGATCTCTAGAATTTACCATCTTGCACTATAATCCCACTTCCGCATATATAACCAAAGGAAATGAAATCAAGATCTCAAAAAGATGTCTGCATATCCATGTTCACTGCAAAGTTATTCACAATAACCAAGACATAGAAACAACCTAAGTGTCCACGATGAATCAGTGGGTAAAGAAAGTGTAATATATATCTATGAATATTATTCATTCCTTACAAAGGAAATCTTGACATTTGCAAAAATGTGAATGAATCTGAGAGACTTTATGTCAAGTAAAACAGCCAGGCAAAGAATGACACATACCACATGGTCTCACTTATATGTGTAGTCTAAAGTAGTCAAACTCATAGAGGTAGAAGATAGCATGCGTTGACAATGACTAAAGAGGAAGGAGAAGTTGGTCAAAGAGTGCAAAGTTTCAGTTAGGCAGACCACATGTTCAAGGCTATTTGCTACTCAGCCTCAAGAAATGGATAAAGCATCTCCCTTGAAAACAGAGGGCAGGTTTATTTGCTGTCCAATATAATAAAGGGAGTGTCTCCCTCCAAGGTAAAGACTAGACAGCAATGCTGGCAACCATCACGCAAGGTTGGAATTCCCTATGTTGTGTTTCTCAGCTGAGTCACTTCATGATGGTTAATTTTGTCAACTTAAATGGGTACAGGATGCCCAGGTACCAGGGAAAACATTATTTCTGGGGGTTTTAGGCAGAGGTTCACATGTAAGTCAATAGAATGAGTAAAAAGGATTTTCCTCGCCCATCTCGATGGGCATCTTATAATCCACTGAAAGCATGAATAGAATAAAAAGGAATAAGGAGAAGTTTACTCTTTTGTTCTGATATGGGACATCCATCTTCTCCTGCCTTCTCCTCCTCCTAGACATTGGTGCTTTTGGTTCTAAAGTCATCATATTGGGACTGGGACTTCAACCTCTGGCTCCTCTGGTATTCATTTAGATTTGGACTGGAATTATACCACTGGTTTTCCTAGGCACCTAGCTTGCAGGTGGAACTCCTGTGGTGAATGTAGAACTCCTCTGCCTCCATAATCCCATAAGCCAATCCTGCATAACAAATTTTTTCTACTATCCTTTTGGTTGCTACAGTGCCTTGAGTAATAGTTCTTTCTTCTGACTCAGAAGTCCCATATTTTTATCAGCATCTGTGAAACTATGGCAAGCTAACCTCTTAACCTGTAAGTAATGTAAAAATCTCTAATGTTTCACAATTCTTAATGGTGTTTCACAGTTAAATATTTTGCACCACATAAGCATACTTTAGAAGAAAATTACGTCTCAACCCTATATTTTTGAGACTCTAATATACACAAGGGACACTTCCTCAATTCTCAAGTTCCAAATTCTACCATATAAATATGGAAGTTGAATGGAAATTCAGATATTAGCTTCTTGGAACAAAAATTTAAAAATTTTGGATTTCGGAAAAGTTACAACAAAGCTCCACTGAATTGTTGTTGTGGCATACAGGTTTAAAGCAGCTGTCGTACATGTCTCACCAAAATTGTAAGTTGTGACATGCCATGGGTCTTCAAATGTCACGTCAATGAAATCTTAAAGTGCAAGTTCACAATAACTTGAACACTGCCCCTAGAATTTAGAGAGAAAAAGTGGTATTTCCCACTGCTAAAATTTTATACCCCTCATCAAGTTCTAAACGTATTCGAATCATGACTAAATTTATATAAGAACATTAGTTTTTTAAAAAGAGAAATATCTTTAAGTTGAAGATTCACTACAGTTAAGAGGGCCATATAATTGTCATTCAACCAGAAATGCTTTTGCATAGTGGAAGGACACTATTAAAAGGTATACTGAGGCAACAAGCACAAACCAGGCCTGATCAAAGCAAACTGAGACATATAAAAAGGCTGAATATCCACCTATGGTCCTAATTCTTCAGAGTTCTATTCTCTCACCAAGGCTTTGAGAGAAAATGTCTTTGTATGCAGTTCTAGGTACCAAGTTCCTTTCATTCTCAGGTTGGTTATAAACTTATGATTAGAGCAAAGCTAACCTAAATCTAACATGTGCAAAGAAGGGAGCTTTGCAAGCAACTTTTTAAGCATTTTCTGGGACTGGCTTAGTGCACACTTACTTCTCACAGAGGGTTATTTTGTTTGGAAATGATTTATAAGATTTCATTCAGTGTCATCCCTGCAGGAGACACAAACTGCAACTAGCAATCGGGAGTTATACTAATAATCCTCTGAGTACCAATCTGTTAATTAATCTCGATGAATAATATATAAAATATTCTGATGTCATCCATTGCCTAAATGCGTTGCTAATGATGTATGTGACATGTCAGAAGATGTGCTTTAGGAGCCATGTGACAGAGAGTTTGGGCAAAGGAGCAGGGCAATCTGGTTATCTGGAATCAGTAGTAACTAGGTCAACAGAAGGCAGTTAGAGAACTTCAAAGAATTTCACTTTCCCAGAACTTGTTTTCTCTTCCAAAGGAGCAACTTCAATGAAATCCAGACATACATCAAATTTTACTAGGAAGCGACTGTGAGGGAGCAAGAGTGATGCGAAACAACACAGAGCATTTCTCTTCAAGGCATTCTTCCAGGGAGGTCTGCGTTCCTGTTTTTTAAGCATTATGGGTAGTGCTCAGGAATTGAAGTGGGCGCTGCTGTCACCATTTCTGAAGAAAAAGGTTTGTGCTACATATGATCAAGTAAAAGCCAAACTGCTACTGCTGCTTCTTATTTCTCTCCTCCTTGTTCTATGTTGTGCAGCGTTGCCACCTATATAACTATAGATTAATTATGCAGAACTGTAGGCAAGATGCCTCTATTCTCCTCCTCCTGATGTGGGTGAGTCTCCTGGGAAAGAATTCTGGGTTTTTTTACTTTTATTCTCTTCCTTGATTTCTTTAATCCTAAAGATTGATTTGCTCCAAGGAATTACAGAGTAGAGATTTATTTATCAACAAAAACCTTCACATATTTGAGGTTACACGTTTGTGATACAGATTGTTAATGTCCGTATCCATTACTCCTCACTTTATTTTGTATTATAGCTTTTCAAATCTGAGGTGTGCCTACTTTCCACTGGTAGAAACTCTGTTCTCTAACCCCTTTGCAATGGGTTGTGGGCTAATGTTTGCATTTTGGTGCATCCTCTGCAGCCAACAGGATGACCTGAAGGGTTGTGAGAAACACCTAAGACACTCACCCTCTACTTCTCTCTCCCCTTTTGAGGAAGAACAAAGGTGTGTTGATGGTGACTCAGTTTAGAACGTGAAGCCAAAGTCAACACCCTAGATCATGGAGTAGTTAGAAGATGCCAAGGAGACATCCTGTAGAGTAGGTCTGCCTTGACACCTGGACTGCCTTCCAGCTCAGACTTTTACATCGAAGAAAAATTTCCTGTCTTTCTAAGCCAGTACTATTTTGATCTCTCTTAAATTAGCCAACTGGAATCCTAAACAATTAAATAATAAAGCTAATTCATTTCAGTAGTGCCCTGCTTATTATTTACTCAGCTTGCTTAAAAATCTAGCATGTGGTGGTAAATGTCTTTGTTAAAACACAAAATCTCCCCAGGAATCCATTAAACAAATTAACTCATTTACTAATTACACTGCATATTCATCAGTTAACCTGCTTGTATTTTAATACATCTGAGAGATAATTTATTAAATTGGATCCTTGGAGTGCCAATGTAGTTATATAAAAACAAAATGTGACTTTTTCTAGGCAACTATCTTAAATTAAATTTTTAAGTCTCCCAAGTATGCTTTTATCTCTTCATTTGTAATGTCATGTAATAAAAAGTGAAATTCTATTACTAAAACAATAGTATAGCAAACACACAAAGTAATTGTCAATTATAAACAACAAAGAAATAGCAGGATGTGTATCTTCTGGGAATTTTATTTCAATCCCATCAAAAACTTATAGTACATACCATCCTTGCTTTAGTCGTCTTTCAAAGAACGTTCACTGTATGAAATATCATTGGTGAAGTATGAACATGGCTGGTACCTACTCTCGACTGCTAATATTTACTTTGTAATTATTGACTGGCTTCTGTTGCTTACTTTTCTTTTGTGCTAGCCATTGGAAATGAGATAAGTAAAAAACTTCACAAGAAGCCCTAGTGTATAAGGGTATTTACCATGGATTTGTGGGTAGTAGAAATGGGGAGATGTTGGTCAAAGAGTACGAGCTTTAACATCAAGTTCTACAGCATGGAGATTATGTAAATAATACTATACCACTGCATTTACTAACAGAGTACATCTTAAGGATTCTTACTACCAAAAAAATGGTAATTACAGTGATGGCTATTTTAATTAGCTTAATTGAGGTAGTCATTTCACAATGTATATGTGTATCAAAATATCTTGTTGTACACCTTGAATTTATACAATTTTTGTCAATTGTGCCTCAATAAATCTGGAGGTGAGTGGAAAACAGGAAAAAAAGAAGCCCTAGAAAACAACTTGATTTCAAATGATTATGCAACATTGTTATATTTCCTGCAGCTTTTGTCCATTTATCCTTGCATCCATTTATTGTTTCATCCAGCAAACCTTTGTGATATGCTAGGTCTGTAAAATATAACAATAAGACACTATCCCCTTCCCCAACAATGTTAATGGTCTCTTAGAGAAATTGGTAAAAGAAATAATTATGGAAGTAGATGCAGAAGATGGCAATCATCAAAATTCCTTTAGGAAAAGCACTGCATTATTGGAAAGAAATTCCATGTTATGCCACATTGAGAGATGGGTTTGACTCCCAGACTTCATACTTAATTGTTTTAAAATGTTGGTTATAGTATTCTGGAAACTGATTTAATTAGGAAGGCAAATGTGTCTAGCCTTTTAATACGGCTAATTTCTAATGCATTCCAGAGAACAAGCAAAAAGGAGGTAGCTTTTGACTTATCAGATCTCCTTACCAGGGCTTTTCTGGATATAGTGGGAGGTTCAGAGGGGAGGGTGAAATTCAAAGACAGTGGGGGGGGAGAATCAAAAGAGATCAAAAATTCTTGGCTGGGCCCAGACTGTAAAGATTATCACATGCTGTGTTCAGCAGTTTTGACCTTATCCTATACAGAATTGAAAGATTGCAAGAAAGGTAATGAGCATCATATGTTCACTTGTAATGGTGATTTTGGCAGGACTGTAATGAAGGCCCATGCCATATCTCGACTGTCTGAAAAAAGAGGAAGATTTCTCTGGAAAAGATTTCTAGACCTCCTCAGTTGGATGTTAGAGATTACAAAGAATTTGAGGTTTAGTATAACTGTCAAAATTCTTACATGGAAAACAATGAAGAATTAAAAGTACAGGATCAAAGAATACATTTTCATTTACTTTTCCTTATTTTTTTAACAATAAAAGAGATTTGAACTGTATTCTGAAGACAATGGAAGGGAACAGTGGAGACAGGTGGTTAAATCAAGTCATACTGGATCAGTATCTCAAAAGAGGCAAGTCTGTGAGACATAACGCCTGAAACAAATACAGAGCACCTGGAACATACTCGGGACCCAGTAAGTGTTCTCGGAATCAAAATTATTTCTATACCAATTACTTGGATTTCCAAGTTAGTTAGGCTTAGCTCTATGTTATTTTGCCTATTATATCACATGTCACAGGAAATTTTTCAGCCTTGTTTTAGTGGTCTGATTTTGAAATTCATTGTCCTAATAAAATAAACACAATTTAACAAGGGCTACGTATGTGCTCTGCAGAGTATCACAACCCTTATAAAAATCCAGTAATCTGTTATTTACAAATTAAAAAAAAGAGACTCAGTGATGTAAAAGAAATATACCTGTGTTGTGCACTTAGTAAGTTGTGCAGCCAGGTTTCAAAGCCTGGTCTGAGGTGTATAAAAACCTATAACCTAAATCTCCATGGTATACTGCCTCCTATTTAACTTGAAAATACAAGCCTTTCCTGAAACTCTTCTCTGCAAGTTTAACTGTGCAATAATTTAGGCAGAACAAGGAAAAAGACAATTGGTAATTACAATTAAAACCAAATTGATTTATTCATTCTTCAGAGTCAAAATGAGTTTCAGTCTTGTTAGTGATAGAGCATAGCTTCCTTTCTCAGCAAGGAAAACATTTTCATTTGTAACAACTTTTAAAAAACAATACTGGGTTTATAATTGGGAAATCATATTGCTACTAATAAAATGCCTTCTGTTGATTGCTCCTACATTAACTGCAACTTAATTTTTGAGTTTAAAAATATGGAAGAACTTTTTATAAATTCTATAATTTTTTACATTGGAAATCATTTTTAATTAAGCTTGAATTGTTAATTTTTTACTTGCAAGATTTTTGAAAAGTTTTATATAAGTAGTAACTGGCATGGGTATCTTTCAGCAATGAAGAGACAACTGCAACTACAATGTATAAAATGGGAATTTTCAGTTAATGATAAAACACTTTCAAGCCAAATTTCTCTAAAATATAAAGTTTTCTGTTTCAGGTTTTTTTGTTTGTTTCTTTGTTTGCTTGCTTTTTAGTTCCAGGACAATATGTCAGTCCTAAGTACTTTATAAGGCACAAGGAAAGATAATCATTTATCAAGTCATCTTTTATCATCAAATCTTCAAAAACCTGTGGGAATCCAAATCCTATAATTTCAGACTTGAGGAATAAGACCCTCCAGTTTGGAGTCACTAGATTAACTACATGTACACACAGTCCCAGCCCCGGTGAGAATAGGATTCACAAGCAGCTTCTTGGCAAATGTCCTTCTTAAGCAAGAGAGAAGCAATCAGATGAGATTCAGACCCTGTCAATTCAGATCTCCTACAGGGGAAAAAAATGCTTCATTTCGTTCTGAGAGGCTCCTGATTCAGGCAGAACACTCAGACTTCTCCCCCATTGGTTTTTTTTCTACCTTAATTTCTTACTCTTTTTCCCGGACTGGTTCCTCTCTCTAAAAGGGCAGAGGCAGCAGGAGAAGGGTATTGATAATGTCCACTAAAAGCCTGATCTCAGAGGTACACTGTGCCCTCAGCTTCAGAGATCAGAGACCTGGTAAATCCATCTCCCTGACCCTCACCTCTGCTAAAGTTGTTGCTTGGTGGCTTTTAACCTATCTGCTGGCAAAGGTCAGCTCTAAAGAAACAGGGCCGTCAAACAGAGTTGAAAAGAAAGGGCTTTAATGTAGATGAGGTTTACACTTTTATTAGCTTATCACAGCATTTTTGTTTCACTGAGCTGCAGCCCAGATGTTGTCAAAGCCAACAGTATCCCATCTTTCTTCTCCTGTACTTCATATCCCTCCTGGTATCTGTTTTCTGTGACTGCTTCCCCCAAGAGATTTATTTTACAGCTTTGGTGCAGAGAAGCATTTGATGGCTTAAAGGGTCAGGAAAGAGGAACAAATGAAGACCACTGGGAACAGGTATGGCATTATGTTCACATGAGACTTGTCCAGATACAGATGTATTCATCAGCTTTCCTGCTGCTGGACAAAACATCTGACACTGTAACACAAAAGAGAAGTTTTGCTTCCCATTTTCAGAAAGTTCACTCCATAACTGATTGGCTGTAAGATCAATCAGAAGAACATCACAGCAGAAGGGCGTGGTAGAGTAGAGCTGTTCCTGTCACTGTGGCTGGAAGCAGAGTACAGGGGAAGCACACCAGCAAGAGACATGCTGTTGTGGCAAAGAGGGACAGCACAGTGCTATAGCCAAGTGTTACAGAGTCACATTTTGAAGACTCAAGAATCCAAGGGTCGCTCCAGAAGTAGAGAAAAACCTTTACTACGTGCAAGACTGAGAGGTATTCGTACTCAAAGTCTGAGCACTCCACCACAAATGAGAGTCTCCTTATAAAGGGATCTACAGGGTAGGCAAGCATGCTTTGCTCCCTGAAGCAGGGGGTGGAGCTACAGAACATTCTCGCAAGTGAGCAGAGTTTAACAGAACACTCTCCTGAGGGAGTAGAGCTTAACAAAACATTCCTGAACAGCCACACAGTTCAAATAGTCACAAAATATTTTGATACATTGGGCAGAAGCACTGCCCGGCAGCACAAACTTACATTTCTGTAACAAAACATTTTGTGGAAGAAAAAAAAAAAAATGAAGACAAGGGCAAGGTCCTATCATATTGTATATTATTTGCCTATTAATACCATGCAAAACCAGCCCCCCTTCACCAACTGGGCCCCACCTCCTACATTCAGCTGTGAGCATCAATGGATGACCCACTGCAGTGATAAGTTAACCCCTCACCACTCCTGAAGTCTTTTACTAATCTAGTCACCCTGACATATTTAACCATCACAATACCTAAGGCACTCAGATCAGAAACTGTTGAAGAGAGAATTTCTAGTCTCCGGCTGCCTGCCCGGGGCCCACCTGGTGGGTGAGCGACCTCCCGGATTGGGCGCCACCAGATCCAGTAAGGAAGGTAGCAGCACGGGCGCCATTGATACACCCCCACGACCTACCCCCCCCCCCCCGTTCTCAAACCTCCTGATTGGGCCAATCCTTGCACCCACTCTGCAGGGACACAGGTGCTCATGAAGGGTATTTTTCTGAGCTCCCAATTTTGAACATCTTTAAAGAAAGGGCCAGGAAAACCTGTAACAGAACTGAGTGGAGTTCAACCCTGTGGTTTGGGAAACTCAAGTTAGGCCTTGTGTACTGAGGTCAGTCTCAGTCATGAGGACCTACCATTGGCTAGCCAAGACCAGGGGATTCGGTTCTGCATATAGCTGTACATGTGGTATAATACGACAACAGAGACATAGTCTGAAAGAGGCCCTTCAAGTACTTTTTTTTTTTCTTTTCTTTTCCTCATTCCACCCTAAAATTTCTTTTTTTCTGTCCTCTCTCTCCAACTCAGTCTCTTGCTCCACCATAATATCCCTCAACTCCCTTTTTATTCCTGCTCCTGCCCTAATTCAGACTTCTTCTTTTATTATTTTTCCTTTTCTCAGACTTCTTCTTTTATTATTTTTTGCTTTTTTTTTTCTGTATGTTCTTTTGTCCAGTCATTTTACCTCACTAATGGCTTCGTAGCTTCAAGGGAAGGCAAGCGCCTATGACTGTTAAGGGGATATATTCTTGTCCTTATTCCTGCACTCTGTCTATTCTCTCTGAAGTTAATAGCATCGTACAGATAGTAAGGTCATTCTACATCCTCTGGTTTCACTTCAGACCTGCTCCAGTTCTTTCACTTATCTACTCCTCTCACCCTAACTCAGTCTAACCCCCCATCCTAAATGGTAAAGATACTATATTGAAAAGCATATTCACTGCAAACATATTTTGGGCTGCTTCTTGATATTAATTTAATTCACATGATTTAAAGGTGATAGATTAATGACTACCACAAGTGGTCAGTTTTCAAGCTGTGCTTGATCCTAATGGGCTGCTGAATGTATCAATTGGGATAAAGGATTATGATTGATTCAATCAGTTGTTTTCTCTGATATTATGAAAATGAGGATGTCCATGAGTCATTAGAAACTCAAAAGCTAAAACGCAACTATATCAGGAAGATTTAAGTAATACCTAGAAATTAAAGAAGGACAACCCAACAACAAAAATAAAAATGAGAAAACACTTAAGCAAGACACAAAGACAAATTTCCAGTTCACCAATGCCAAACAGTAGGACAAATGAGGATGAAAAGTCTGATAGTGAACCAGCAGGACACACTGGACCCATAGCACAGGAGGTAACAAAACAAATCAATCAGGCTCTAGAAAAATTCAAATCAGAAATAATTTCCCAGATAACCATAGAGATGATGAGCAAAATGGAAGTCATAATTACAGACTCTAGAACAGAAACTGACAAAAAAATAGATGAGCTCAAGACCATGATAGAAGCCATGAAGACTCAGCATAAGAAAGAAATGGAAACAATGAATGCTGAACAGAGGAAAGAAATCAAATCCATAAAACAGATTCAAACAGATATCCAGGAGATTAAAAACTCCATTGAAAGTGTACGCAACAGAATAAAAGATTGCGAAGATACAATTTCAGATATAGAAGATAGGATCGCAGTCAGTGACAGTGACAAAAGAGATCTCTCAAAAACAGTAAGGAATCATGAGAAATAAATCCAACAACTTCTAGACAATGCAAAGAAAAATAACATAAGACTGATAGGAATTCATGAAATAGCAGGAGATAAGGCAAATGACTTAAAAAAACCTCTTCACAGAATGACAGAAAACTTCCCAAACAGAAGGGAAGAATTAAACATACAGATAAGTGAGGCATATAGAATTCCAACTAGCCACGATCAAAAAAAATCTACACCTAGACATATAATATTCAAGATCCCAGAAATCGAACACAAAAACAAAATACTACAAGCAGTAAGGGAAAAGAAACAAATCACATGCAAAGGAAAGCCCATCACAATCACAGCAGATTTTTCAACACAAACCCTTAGGTCAAGGAGAGCCTGGAGTGAGGTATTCAAAGTCCTAAAAGAAAATAACCTCCAACCTAGACTGATGTATCCTGCAAAACTCTCTTTCAAAATACATGGGGAAATAAGATACTTCACGACAAAAAACACCTGAGAAATTTCATGAACACCAAACCAGCACTAAAAGGAATTCTAAACAATATCCTAGAAAAGGACAATGAAGGTCACAATACCATGAGGCCCAACAGACCAGATCAAATAGGCAAGGCAAGAAACTAAAAGGAAAGGGGAGAAAAAGTAAAAAGAGTCAACAAAAGCACAATAACACGACAATAATAAGTCAGAACATATCAGTTAAAACCATCAATGTCAATGGCCTCAATTCACCAATCAAGAGAAACAGACTGGCAGAATGGATTAAGAAGCAAAATCCAACAATATGTTGTATACAAGAAACACACCTAGTGCAAAAGGAAGCTGTAAGGAAAGTTATAACTTTAAGTTGGAAAGGCTTGGGTTAAGGCTTTTGGCTCTCTAAGGCGCATAATCACTAGTTCACCTCTTCTTTCCCTGGATACCTGGCCAGTTTCCTGGGAAAAAACAGGGAGGACTTTGTTAAAATACCAGATGTTCTTAACATCAAGATAAGGAATGCGATGCATTCCGCCC
>NW_022900929.1:66040549-66059465 GCF_012274545.1 Fukomys damarensis
CCCGTCTAAAGTACAGATAGATTTACTACCTTTGTCTAGAGAGCTATATAAACAGCCCACCTAGCCCAGGCTGCTGCTGCTGCTGTCTTATGCCGGGGATTGAGATTTGTAGCCCAAGGGACTACTGAAAAGACCCATGCTGTGTGGCAGTGATGAACCTAATTCCTCCAACATTCCAGTGCTGTTGCCAGAGAGCCTAAGGGTGATTTCCCGGATAGAGTCCCTCTTGCTGTTAGAGAACTCTTCTCTTTCTTTTTCCTCTCCATTCTTACTTTTGTTTTCTGTATGTGCATATCCTTCAATAAACTTTCCCTTTTGTACTTATTTGAGGCTGGTGGACCTTCTTTTAGCAGATCAAGCCAAATTAATTAGGAGACCTTGCATGGCAAAGGGCAATAAATAAAATTTGTCCTTACAGAAACCCATACACTGAAAGTGAAAGGATGGAAAACAATTCTCCACGTGTCAGGAGCCCAGAAAAAAGCAGGGGTAGCAATCTTATTCTCAGACAAAGTAAATTTCAAACCAAATCTGATTAAGAGAGACAAAGAAGGACACTACATCCTTATAAAGGGAACAATTCAAGAGGAAGAGTTGACAATCATAAACATATGCACCAGATATAAATGCCCCCAACTATATAAAACAAATATTAAGTGATGTGAAAAACCAAATAAGCACTAATACAATTGTAGTGGGGGATTTAAATACCCCACTATCACAAATTGACAGATCATCTAGGCAGAAAATCAACAATGAAATAATAGAACTGAACCAAGCTTTGGAACACATGGATTTAATAGATGCTTACAGAGTATTCCGCCCCACAAAATCAGAATATACATTCTTTTCGGCTGCACATGGATCATTCTCCAAGGTAGACCATATATTGGCTCACAGAACAGGTCTGAATAAATGCAAAAGAATTGAAGTCATCCCCTGTATATTATCAGATCATAGTGCAATCAAGCTGGAGATCAATAGCACAAGAAACTGTAGGAACTTCACAAGCACATGGAAACTGAACAACACTCTCCTAAACAATCAATGGATTACAGAGGAAATTAAAGAAGAAATTAGACAGTTTTTACAAATATATGAAAATGCCAATACAACATACAGGAATCTATGGGACATAATGAAAGCACTTCTATGTGGAAAATTCAAAACATTGAATGCCCACACTAGGAAAACAGAGCGGGCTCAAATAAACAACCTAATGATGAATCTTAAACTCCCAGAAAAACAAGAGCAAGAAAAACCCAAAGCTCGAACAAGAGAGGAAATTATAAAGATCCGAGCGAAATCAATGCAATGCAAACTAAGAAAATGATACAAAAAAAAATGAAACAAAGAGCTGGTTTTTTGAAAAAATAAATAAAACTGACAAACCCTTAGGTAATCTTATCAAAAAAAGAAAAGAAAAGGCTAAGATCCATGCAATCAGGAATGAAAAAGGAGAAGTCATAACAGATCCAAAAGAAATCCAGAAGATCATGAATACTTACTTTGAGAACCTGTACTCCAATAAAATGGAAAACACAGAAGAAATGGACAGATTTTTAGATACTTACGAATTACCAAAGTTGAACAAAGAAGATAAAAATATTTTAAACACCCAGTACAGTCAATGAAATTGAAAATGTAATTAAAAATTTACCAACAAAGAAAAGCCCAGGCTCTGATGGATTCACTGCTGAATTTTACAAGACATTTAGAACTACTACCATTACTCTTCAAACTTTTCAATGAAATTGAAAGGGAAGCTATACTTTCAAATTCATTCCTGGAAGCAAGTATCACTTTGATTCCCAAACCAGGGAAAGATGCCACTAAAAAGGAGAACTACAGACCAATCTCATTAATGAATATAGATGCAAAAATCCTTAATAAGATACTAGCAAACAGAATACAGAGCATTATCAAGAAGATCCTCCATCCTGACCAAGTCGGATTTACTCCAGAGATGCAAGGATGGTTCGAAATACGAAAGTCAATAAATGTAATACATTATATTAACAAAGTAAACGACAAAAACCATATGATCCTCTCAATAGATGCACAAAAAGTATTTGATAAAATTCAACACCCATTCATGATAAAAAAAATCCCTGCAAAAAATTGGAATAGATGGTCTATACCTCAACTTAATAAAGGCTATCTATGAAAAACCAACAGCCAACATCATATTAAATGGCCAAAAACTGAACACCTTCATGTTAAAATCAGGAACAAGACAAGGATGCCCATTATCACCACTCCTCTTCAATATAGTTCTGGAAACATTAGCCACAGCAATTAGACAAGAGAAAGAAATTAAAGCAATAAAGATAGGAAAAGAAGAAGTTAAACTGTCATTATTTGCTGATGATATTATACTCTGTATTGAAGACCCAAAAAACTCCACCAAAAGACTTTTAGACTTAACTGACAGATTCAGTAGAGTATCTGGATACAAGGTGAATACTCAAAAATCAATAGCCTTCTTTTACACAAATAACAGACTCATGGAGAGAGAAATAAGGGAAAAAATTCCTTTTACAATATCATCCAAAACTAAAAAATGAAGTATCTAGGAATCAATCTAACAAAAGAAGCAAAAGATCTCCACACTGAAAACTACAGCACTTTGAAAAAAGAAATCAAGGAGGATATAAGAAGATGGAAAGGTGTCCCCTGCTCCTGGGTAGGAAGAATCAACATAGTGAAAATGGCCATACTACCGAAACTGCTATATACATTCAATGCAATGCCAATTGAAATTCCAACACTATATTTCACAGAACTAGAAAAAAGAATCCAAAAATTCATTTGGAACCACAAGAGACCTAGAATAGCAAAAGCCATTATAGGCAACAGTCACATGGCACCAGGTGTAACAATTCCCAATTTGAAACTATACTACAAAGCCACTGTGATAAAATCAGCATGGTACTGGCAAAGAAATAGGCCTGAGGATCAATGGAACAGACTGGAAGACACAAAAACAAATGCAGATGTACTCAGCTACCTCATCTTCGACAAAGGAGCTCACCATCCTCAGTGGAGGAAAGATAGCCTCTTTAATAAATGGTGTTGGAAAAACTGGATATCAACCTGCCACAGATTAAAATTAGACCCTTATCTTTCGCCATGCACTAAATTAAAATCCAAATGGATTAAAGATCTAAATATTAAAACAGAAACATTAAACTTGCTGGAAAGTAAGTTAGGCAGAACTCTGGAAGACATTGGTATAGGAAAAGACTTTATGAACAAATCCTCAGTAGCACGGGAACTAGCAGAAAGAATCAACAACTGGGATCTCATCTTACTAAAAAGCTTCTGTACTTCAAAAGAAACCATTAGCAGAACTAAGAGACAATCTACAATGTGGGAAAAAATTTTTACCAGCTGTTCCTCAGACAAAGGACTATTATCAAGGATATATAAAGAACTCAAAACAATCAGGCCTCCCAAATATAAAGACCTGATTCAAAAATGGGCATCCGAAATGAACAGACATTTCTCAAAGAAGTCAAAGCAGCAAGTAAATATATGAGAAAATGTTCCACATCACTGATCATTCGAGAGATGCAAATGAAAACAACACTGAGATTTCACCTCAACCCACAAAGAATGGCTGCTGTCAAGAAATCACACAATAACAAATGTTGGCGGGGTTGTGGGGAGAAAGGAACCCTTCTCCATTGTTGGTGGGAGTGCAGACTGGTGCAACCACTATGGAAATCAATATGGAGATACCTCAAAGAGCTGGGACTGGAGGTTCCATTTGACCCAGCCATCCCTCTGCTGGGTATCTTTCCAAAAGAACTAAAAGAATCATATCACAGAGAAGTATGCACACCCATGTTTATAGCGGCACAGTTTGTAATAGCTAAAACTTGGAAACAGCCTTTTTGCCCATCCGTTGGAAACTGGATAAAGAAGATGTGGTTTTTCTATAAAATTGAATATTACTCAGCCATAAAGAGAAAATAGATTCATTCATAGGAAAATACATACATATTGAAGATATACTCCTAAGTGAAATAAATAAGGCACACGTGTAAATACCGAATAGTTTCTCTGGTGTGAATAATCTTCAATAATACAGAAGATCCTAATAAGATTACTGACATTGAGAAATGGGAAGAAAGGAGCTAAAGGTGTAGGGAAGGTGGGACAGGTAGGGGAAGGGTAAAAAGGGAAAAGAAAAAAATGTGAGATAATGAAAACATGGAAATAAAGTGGTAGTAGATGGGGAGGGGAAGAGGGGGTGAAGGAAGAACAGGGACAAGGGGAAAAAATGAGAACCAAGACTTGTCATGTAGAGGTACAAGATCCCAACAATGAATGGAACTCTACTGTATCCCTAAAATGTACCAATAAACTCAATTAAAGCTGAAAAAAAAAAAAGAGAGAATTTCTAGGACCTGGCTACAAAATGTGACAATGAGTTAGACCTGCCTCTGCAGTACAACCAGGGGGTCTCTGGCATACCAAAGACAGGAAGCACTTAGAGACGTCCTCCTTGATGTGTACCCTGAAATTCTGACGACAGACATTGGAAATGAAAAGTCGTCACCAAAGAGACTGTGGGCATTTCAAGGTCTCACAGAAATAACTAGTAGGCATTAAGAAGGGCTAATTTTGGGAACTGATCAGTAAGGATTCTAACTACCACAACTTGGCTATCAAAGGCAAATATAACTGTATTTTGTGGTCACAGGCTGGTGAAATCTGGGATATCATGTTACACCTGCTTCATGTGGATGCATTTTCCAATTAATAACCAAAGCATGAGTTGACATGTTATTAGTAATATTATAATATTTTTCCAGCCTCATTTTGAGTTTCATCTTTTTAAAAACCATCATAATTTAATGAAAACTCTTGTCTTCCACAGTGGCTGAATTCCAGGGTTTTCTAGGGCAAGTGATGGTGAAGCCAAAATAGTAGTCACAGTATTCTTTCTTTTTTTTTTTTTTTCTTGGTACCTGGAATCAAACTCAGGACCTTATGCTTATGAGGCATGTGGTGGAAACACTGAGCTAAATCCTCAGTCCACAGTAAAGTAATTTCTGCAAAATTTTGAGCAACTGTCAAAGTCACCTCAGGAGGCAAGGAAGGAATGGAGGAAGAAAGCCACCTCATTATCTAGGTATCAGAATATAAGCCATTGAATGCCCAGTGAAGAGTCAGAACAACAGCCAAGGGCAGTAACCAGCAGAGGTAAATAAGAGAAAATAGGAAGGAATTGAGAAGGCTCAGAACAACCCAGTCTTAAAGCACGGACCAGCACTTTATAGCTAAGGTAACTGCTAAGCATACATGTTACCAGGTACTTTTTGCAACATCATAGAGCCATTCCCATTTACCTGACACTTTGTTTCTCCCGTGGTTAATACTGAGCACTATATATTCCATACCTAGTTTACTTAAGTTGTCATATACTGTATTATAGAATATAAAGTCATGTTGAACTTGGTTTCCTGGTCTAAAACATTAACCCAGCAAGCAAAGGTAATCAGTGATTATCTGCCAAGACCCTGGGTCCCTGTGATGATCAGCCACTGATGCACTCTCACACATAAAACTTAACATTGACTGACTCTGCAGGACAGACCAGGTCAATAAGTTAATGTTTTGTGGGCATTAGGCTGTGACTCCAAATCAGAAGCCACTGAAATCAGTGGCAGATGCTCTCTGTAAAAGGATAAAAGCAAATCAGTAATGAGATATAAAAGAAAATATCAAAAGGTAAGAGCAGGGGATCAACTCCAGGACAGAGCAGAAGTGGAACACTACTTTTGTTGACTCAGCTCTAGAAAGAGGGTCTCTGGCCCACAGGGAATTAAGGAACAGTCATCAGGCAGCCAGGAAGGGACTTAACTGAGGAGGGAAATTTACCTCCCAATGTTGCCTAAGGTTGACCCTGGCATTACATACTTTCTCTTAAAGGGAGGGCAACATGGAAGGTTAGTTCTTAAGTGATACTTAGGGCTTTCAAAAGTGACATGATAAAGTGTGACACAGAGTCAAAACTGAGCAACCAAATATAGAAATGAATCATTCTTAAAATGTATCTAAACAGATTTGTAGAAGTTAAAAACAATGTCAAAGAGGTCCGGGGATTTAGCTCAGTGGTTCTGTCGCCTGCTTTGTAAGCGAAAGGACCTTAGTTCAATCCCCAGTACCTAAATAAATAAATAAAGTCAAAGAAATTATCTGGGCTTCACTGGGGAAGAAAAATTGGACCAGACCAGCCAAGCAGGCAAGACTTTTCTCAGAAGTACTGCAATAAAGGGGAAGATTACCTCAATAGGAAAGAGATACTTAACTCAATTTTTCTGGAGTTCCTTGTGACACCAACCAGGTCCATGTGTGCTCCAGTTACTTGGAAGATGGAAGACTGCTGACCTCAAAGCGCCAAAATGTCTTGAAGATGGGAGGTTTTGCCAGTTCAAGCAGAGATGGACCTTAAGGGAGGGAGACAAGGAAGCTCCCTAGGGGACAACCAGGTAAAAGTTAATTATTCAGCCTGTCACCATGCCTTGCTTGTTGGCTGGCTGCCTGAAACAAACATCTGCACTCAGCAGAACTCTACTGCCATTGTTGTTCCTCAATATACCTGGGGATCTGAGTCAGTTCAGGGTTTCTCTCTATTCCGTTGAAGTTCCCTGGCCCCTTCCAAAGATACAGTCGCTCACTTCTTCGCTGGTCTCTCTAACAGGGTTTACTGGTCTGAACCTGGCAAATTCCAGGGAAACAAAAATATTTAAAATACCAAAGTGAGCTCAAGCACAAGTCCTGGAGAACAGTAGGATGCTGGTCCATGTGACAGAGCCATCTGCTTCTGATAATCATTTCTTATAGAAGTTAGGCTCCTACCCTCCTGCAGAGACAAGAGGTAGAAGCCCTGTATTTCCTGATGTTACATTTCAAAGGGATGGCTCCCAGGTCTTTGAGTGAAACCACTCAGAGCTGTAGAATATTTATATATATTCAAATTCCAAATTTCAAGTTTCCTAAAGCAAATGCTCTAAGAAAAACAGAGGTTGAGGGTCCAAAGTTCAGTGGAGAATGTTAAAGCCATCTTAATCACTATTTTCAATCTTAGAAAGGCATGCTAACTGCTCTCAGTTCTGTAAGGATTCCCTTTTTGTGCTGGTTCAGCCAATGACTATTCTCTATGTTAATTGCTTCAATTAATGATTACTCAAAGGGGAATTAGAAATCACACGAAAATTATCTTTGCAAATGCTGCTTTCCATTTTCAACTTTAACGTCCTGGAGATTTGCTATGACCCAAACACACATTTGGTGTTTAAATTGAGAGTACTCTCCCACCTATGTTGATCTTTCCAAAGGTGATGATCCCACATTTAATTATCTACAACTGGATAGCAGAAATTTGTTTTTTTTTGCAAAATATACTGTATGTGTGGAGCTTTTGACTCGGCTGGCATCTCAACTTAAAACTCTTAATAACTGCTTCACTTCTTTCATGGGCACATCAGTTATCTGTCACTCAGTGGGACTACAGAGCAGGAATGAAAGGTTTCTGACAACTGTTCTAACAAAAACATAATGAAATTCTTCTGATGAATCCCATTTTAACAGGTCATGGCATCGGATTGACAGATCCAGCAATTCATTTGATTACTGGAGCTTTGCTTGGGAAAATGAGGCCAGCGAAAACCAGCTGATAAAAAGCACAGCAAAGGTCAAAACAAATCAGAGAAATGACCAGCCTAATGAGCCACAAAATTATTTATCTGCTTGTAAAAAATAAATTAGCCATAGTTCATCATACATAACCAATACCTGTCTCAGTTGATGGAACACATGATTGCTCAGACAGAAAGAAGCAGGGTGAAGGAACTCAGGTGTGCAGCCTCTGGGGGAGATTATTGGATTTTTAACAATTTCAAACCCTAGAGACATAGTCAGAGCCAAAATAATTAGGAAACCATTATTGAATGAATCCAACATCTTGTCTGACAGTGCTTCCAGTCTGTTGAGGTGAACTGTCATTCTGTTTATCTGGTTTCTACTTATTGTTCCATCAGAATGTACCTACAACTTACCTTGCTATTTAACCTTTCTGACCTTAGAATAAGCCACCTTTCTCCCCCCTACAATAAGCTAGTGTGAGAATTGTCACTGAAGACCTGCTGTTTCTCTTGGTTAGCTTTAATCTTACAGTAACTTTTTGCAGATTTCTTTCCCCCACAGTGTGGGTTGATGTTGAGCCTTTTGTTCATTTTTATGAACAGGCTATCACTGTTTTATACACAGTAAATTAATGGTGGAGGGGTTGAAGGGAGGGCAGAACCAAGATAGATTACATAAAGGTACAAATATCCAATGATGAATGTCATTATATCGTGTACCTAAAATGTAGCAATAACATTAATTTTTTGTTAAATTCCATGTTCTGTGTCTACCCTCAGAACAAGAGAGTACACAGACCTACTTCTTTGACCACATGTGGCAAAATGCTGTTAACTGAAACACGAACTAGGCCAGAGCTTATTCCACTTCTTCCAGACACATCCATTTCATGTTTATGGGGGTGGAGGGCTATGCGATTTTATCTCATGTATAGATTTGTGACACCATCAGTACGACCAAGATACAGATTTGTCCCCTCATCAGACAGGAGCACCTTCAAACTGACATTTACACTTGGGACCACCCACACTCCCCAACCTATTCTCTTCCCCTGAAAACCACTTCCTGTGCTCCAACTCTTTAGATTTTTGTTTGTCTGTTTCATGACAGTTAAAGGAATCCAACTACTGCCATTCTGGTCAAAGACTCCTCTAAACCGTCCCCTCCCCACACAGCTGCACCGGGGGCCTCATTACTCCGTCAGGATCAGCGCTGCTTAACTGATAGCAGCCAGGGATCCCTGTGCTTTCCCAAGCCTCGTATTTGGGCAACCATCACTGCTGCTGCTCTGTCAAGCCTTGCTCTTGGCAGACAGCCACAACTCCCTCTCACTGAACTTCTCCCTCCCCGTGACCCTGCAAAAGACCAATAGCCTGTGTGAGAGCTGCTGGCTCAGTCTCTAGTATCAGCACAGTCCCCCTCAAGTTTGTTCTGCAATACACCTGTCCTGTTGAGCTCGTATCTCTGTTTCTTCTTTTCCTTTTTTCCTAACAAATGTTACATAAGTTGCAGACACACTGTATGCAACCTTTTCAGATTGAACTTTTTCAATAAGACTAATATATGTAAAATGCATCCAGGTTGTTATCTGTATCAACAGACTGTTCTCTTTATTGTTGAGTTTATTTTAATCAATGTCTAGAGTTTGACTATTCTATTACTGAAGGGCATTTAGGTTATTTCCAGTTTTTATTACAAATCAAAATGCTATGAAACATATCTATATCTTTTTATTTAAACATAGGTTTTCACTTCACTGGGATAAATGCATAAGAGCACAACTGCTGTGTTGTGTGTTAAGCGTACATTTAGTTTTGTAAGAAACTGTCATAGTCTTCTCCAGAATGGCTACTCTATCTTGTACTCCCACCAGTGTTGTGTGAGAGATCCAGCGTCTCTGTACAATCACCAGCATTTGGTATTATGATTATTTTTAATAGAACAGTTAAAATATGTGCACAGTGATATATCATTGTGATCAGAACAGAAATATGCATTATGTTCCCAGGAATAAAGTACCAGCCTTCTACATTTCCCCACGGTCCACCATCAAGATGACTTTCACACCCATAAACCTATAGTTCTCTTACTCTCTTTTACACAACCTTCTCTTCTTCATAGACACATAATTTTACAAAGACTCTCTATAGCACTGCCTTTAATTTTGTGCCAATCTTTAATCATGTCTCCAAAATACGGTAAAGCTTAACAGAAGTGGCATTGGTTGTACTTAGGAATGAGGAAGAAATATAAAACATGCTCTTGAGGATCTCTGTTTTGTGGTTTTTTTTGTGGGGGGGGGGTTAGTGAAACATTTAGGATGTGCAAGGTAAGATACTACAGGGAAAGCTTCCCTTAACCAGGCTATGGGTTCTATGTTCTGTGGAAAAACTGAGTCACCATGTTCTAAGAGATAATCTGGCACTGAGTAAAACTGATTATTTATCCAGATAAAAGACTAGTGAGGATATGAGATCCCACTGTGGTGAAATCAAACTAGAGATAAAGATTTAATTCTCACAGCTCCATCAAAACCCAGGAAATGAATCACTTGCTGTGCTATCAGAGACCTCTCTGGCTACAGCAGCCTGAACAACTGCATTCACACTGCATGTCACAAATGAAAAGACTCTGATACAACCTCTCCATTTATTACCGCATTGCTAATGTATCACCGTAAAATCAGTGAGTTTGAAGAAATATTTTTCATTATATTTTTAAAATACAGAAGAATGGTAATCTATTTTATACATCGTTCAAATAATCCTTCTAATGTTAAACACACTGCTCAAAATCCCACAAGAATCCATCCAGTAAATAATAATCATCATCTATAAATCTGGGCTAAAATTCTTCAAAGTATTGTTATTCAAGAAGAATATAAGGGGAACTATGACCTCATATATAAGGTCTGATTCTGATTTTTCTGATTTCAAATCAGAAAAATATGGCCGAGCGGTCTAAGAAAAATAATGAATCTTATTATATGGAGATGTACTCTACTATGTTTTCCTGAAAATAAGATCTAGCCAGAAAATAATCAGCCTTGAAAACTACAGATAAAAAGAGTCAGCTTTGCCAAGTTTTAGCCAGGAATGGTGTCACATGCCTGCAATCTCAGCACTCAAGAGGCTGAGGGAGGCGGATCACCACAAGTTCAAGGCCAGCCTGGACTACATGGTGAGACCCTGTCTCCAAAAAAAAAAAGTAGAATTGCCAGTGAGCAAGAGAATATGAATGTGGTTAAGGCAAAAATAAACTGACCGGGGCTGGGGTTTCTGATCTCTAGTTTTCAAGGCTGATTATTTTCCAGGCAGGTCTTATTTTTCAAAGAAAGATATAGCAGAATTAAAAAGAAAAGAAAAACATGAAGATAAGGTGATAATGATACTGGAAGACAAAAGAAATTTATACCTTTTTTAAAATTTAACTAGATAAAATGTTTACACCTAAGAAATATCCTTATGGGCCAGGGATTTAGCTCAGTGGCACCATGCCCACCTTGCAAGCAGAAGGTCCTGAGTTTGATCCCTTGTACCAAAGAAAACAAAAAACAAAAAAAAGAAATTTCCTTAGTCAATGAGCTAATACCACTTTTCTAAGAATAATGCTTTAAAAAAACTTGGCAACACAGACTGCCAATGTACAATTTGCTGAATAAAAATATTATCTTACTTGAATATATTAAAAATCAATTCAAAAAGATGGGGAACAATTTTATTATTTTTTAAATTCTATGTCTATGTATATAAAAGGTGATCAAAATATAATGATGCTGTGGTTAGAACATCACCACACTCAAACTGGAGTCTTATGAAAATTTTTGTTTCGTAGCTTTGCTGAATTCCACTGTTCATGTCTCACTGGCAGTGTGACACCGTGTGCATCATTCTTCCTCTAGCAGTTGAGTTGATTGAAAGTTTGAGGATAAGAAAAGGTTTGTGTCAGACATTTAAGATCCAAATGTTTCACATTTTTCATTGACAGTGAACTTGAGAGATACGCCATATCTCTAGAACCTAATTGTGCAATGTTTCATATCTCCCAACAACAGAGAATAGAGTACTCAGAATATCTATTTCTGCTTTTGAAGGGGTTTTTCAGGAATGTTCACAGGGATTCAATATACCCATGTGTTCAAACACAGTGAAGAGAAAATTCAGCCTTCCTGTTTCTACATGCTTTAGTACTCTGAAGTGATGGGTTTCTATACTGACTTAAAACGTTTTTCACATAATTACCCTAAACCTAAGTGACTCCTTAACCTTTAAAGGCAAAATGTTGAGAGATGGATATTGGAACATTGCATCAAAAGATAGTTCTGGTAAGACAAGTAGAATTTCCATTAATATAATTTTTCATTCGATTCAGGTAAGATGTTAATGAAATTAAGAGGACCATAAAATTGTTATAATGATAAATTTATTAGAAAAGAAGAATGGCATTATCATAGAGGACTACTTTATTTAAATATATATATATATACATGCCTTTAGGCCTTGTTCTTTTATCTGTCCTAGGCTATTGCTCAGCCAAACTAATAAGTCTGAACTGTTTTCTAATTCCTGTGTAAAGATGAAGGTATTGGAAACTCATCATGAATACTAAAGAAGAAATATATCCACTAGGGAAAATGCACCTGTGCATTGCTATTCTCTGTCTAACTCTCTAACTGCCACCATTAATATTTTTTGTGCTTCTCCCAGCTGTCAGAACGTGCTGGCTTCTGCTTTATTCTCAGTGCCTCAACACATCTTCTCAAGCTACATGATTTGCAGTCTAATGATCAACCAATGCATATTATTCTCTCTAATTTTGATCTTATCAAAAGCAGGACAAGAATTTTAAATGCTACAACAGTTCATACTAATTAGAAGAACTACTTCACAGCCAGTCTTAGGTTTCTCAAAGACTAAGACATAAATAAGAAAGGGACTTCCCAATTAAAATGACAGCAGTAACACAGAAATATTTTACATACTCACGTTTGCTTATTTTGTGTTTCAAATCCAAGCAGGTACTATTTCCAAATAATTATAAATCAGAGGATACACCATTTACACAACATATGATCGAGGGGTTTCAGGACACATGCTACTCTAGACATCACTTAGCAGAATTCCCTAATTTTGTGAATGAAGGAGAAAATGTGGAAAGGTTAACAGTGTTACAAAAAAGCACTCTGCACCTTGAACAGTTGAGTCGCAATTTACAATTATTGTTTTCGATCTCCCAGCCACATAATATAAACTAAGACCAAACAGAAGAAAAATTTTTAAATTAAATTTTTTTAAATTACAGCACTCAAAACATATTCTTAATTTCTGTTCCATATATAATCCCTACTCAAGTCACAATGTTCAAATTGTCTTCCTTACACATTGTTTGTGCTTTTTGATCAAAAGGGATCACATCTTATAGAAAAACCACATCTTCTGTAGGGGAAAGGGAATAAGAGAAAAGAAAAAAATATGAGAAAATGAAAAAAATGGAAATAAAGTGTTTGTAAACAGGGAGGGGAGGAAGGAGTGAAGGGAGGGCAGGGACAAGGGGAAGAAATGAGACCCAACACCTGTCATGTAAATGTACAAGATCCCAGTCATGAATGTAACTGTATTGTATACCTAGAATGTACCAATAAACTCAATAAAAAGAAACAATAAAATAAAATTCCAAAAAGAAAAGTGATCACATCATGTCTACTATACACTGTACTACAGGAACAGTTTTAGCCCTAATCCTATTAGAGCTATAATCAATGAACATCACTTCTCAAACTATCATAATACCCTGGTGTGTCCCTTTGGTTCTTTGAAGCACTGATGATCTCAATACTTACACAGCAATGGCTTTTCACACCCAATGCTGCTCAAGACACACAACAATATTGGAGTATTAATTAATTCACCACTATGTAAGTCATTTGGCCCAACTGGGGCATAGAGCCAGCCCATAGCCCATCTAGATAAAGTACACACAATTTCCATATGCATAGGCCTCTACAATTCTGAAAATAGAAATTATAACAAGCTGAACATACCTACTGCTTCCATCATGTAGAAAAGTCTACATGTACAAGAGCAAGGGATATGTGAGGTAAAGCTGCTCTGAAAACAATTCCTAAAAGATAATCAAATCAGTGGTTTTAGAAATAGAGTATGTTAAATATATCATAAATTACATTGATGAGTTTGTGAATTTTCTACAAGATATAGGAAAAATTTGTAATTCAGTAAAATTGGCTCTGTGTGTCAATGGATCCCACATCCATAGACTGAACTAATCATGGATTGGAATTGTTCTTCTAATTCTAGAAATTTCCAAAAGGAAAAAATTCAATTTGTTCAGTGCCAATAGTTAATTGATAAAAATTAATTATTTGTACACATTGTGCTAGGTATTATCAGTAATCTAAACATGATTTTAGGCACATAACTAGGATGTGTGTCAGTTATATGCAAATACTACACCATTTCATGTAAGGGACTTGAGTATTCGAGAATTTTGTTGTCCATGAGATGTCCTAGAAGCTTCCTTCGGTACAGAGGAATGACTACTGTTAACTAGAAAAACTTTTTCATATATGAAGACAAATAGGGTGAAGGTCTGTTTGAAAAGATTAATTTTTAACTTCCTACATCCTGCATTAAGACATCAGCAAAACTGGTAGAAGTCCAAAAGTTATGTTAACAAATTGGTAAATAACGTGGTTCCTGAGGATTTGTCACTAAACACACCACATTGAACTACAAAGTTACATATGTAAAAATGAAAATGCCAAAGAGGAAAAAGAAATTTGATTTTATTTTGTTTTTTGTTTTTGTTTTTGAACTGGGGATTAAACTCAGGACCTTGTACTTGAGAGGCAGGCAGTGGAACCACTGAGCTAAATCCCCAACCCCAGAAACTTGATTTTAAAAAGTACAGAAAAGAAGAAGGACCTACAATCAGTATAATACACATCGGATAATTAGCCATCTTATGCTTACAATAAATTTTGTGTTTGTTTTTCACCTGTGAGACATAAAGGGAAGTAAGATTTTCACCTCCATTTGAAAGGAAGCTTAGAGAAACAGAAGGGATATAAAATAATTCTGTTCTAAAACTAGATTGTGTTCTCAGATATCAAGCTTCTTGAGAAACAAAATAAACATATCTAATAAATCTTTTGCATTACACATTCACTCCTATAATCCCTGTATTTTTTATAGTCAATAAACCATAAAGATGGGCACAGTTTCCTCTGCTGGACTAGGGAAAGAGAGAAAAGTAAATTTCTTCAACTGGAATAAAACCATGGCCAAAAAATTCAAAGTGTGTTTGTACATTAATTTATCTCTTCTTAATCATCACACTCCTCTTTTAAAGAATCTCAGACACAGAAGTGTCCAATGACTTGCTGTATTTTATGTGCCAAGAATTATATCCTGAACCCAGCAACAGAGAGAACAAGACTTCCAGCCCCAATTCTATTACATATATGGAGAACAATCCTGAGGTATGGATAAGCCTGTTCACAAACATAGTAACAAAGATCAATACACCTTTGAATGAAATGGTCACTTAGTGACACGGCATTTCCTTCAGGGACCTGCATATGATTTAGTTTTAAACCCATTTAAGTGCACTGACTAGTAAGATAAGCATAAAAGACCCTATGACACTTCTTTAGCTTATAACAATGAGACATGTCTTCCCCATTTCATCCCAAAAAATGATATGGGGAAACGTAAGATTCCACAATGTAAAGTTTTACAAAAACAACCTTTTTCCCACATCCTGGAAACTGTTGTGTTATACAGTGCACTTCCTGTTTTCCAAGGCCTATGTCAGTGGTTCTGCTTGATAGCACCTACATCCTCTCAGCAGGCTCTGAAGCCTGTGTTGGTGTTATGACTGTCACCGCTGTTATGACTGCCTTTAACCTGCGTGGTGATTTGTGAATTGTTTTGTCAGGATCTGCACCCATAAAGTGACCATGGCACGGCCTTTGTTGATAAACTGCTCTTGCTTCGCTGACAGGTATTTTCTGATGTCTCGTGGCAGTGATCCCACAGTGACAGCTAACACTGAAAAAATTCTACAATAATATTTTAAATACGAGAAATAGAAGAAAACAGAAGACATCCATAAATTGATTTAATGTGGCAGGGTACAAATGCAAATTCTTCTATGCCTGTTTGTGAGTGTCTGTTTTCATAAGTTCTTGTCAATTGTGCTATTATCAATGATTACCAACTAGATTAACTAAAAATAATATATTATAACTTGTATTTTTCTTATAAATAATTTTTGTTTACTGTCTTCCCTTGTTCATGTTTTCGGCCTGATTTTCTATTGAGGATAATATTGTCTTTATTGAATTTAAAGGGCACTTTATATGCAGAATATCATGCTAAAGTTGACAATATATTTAGGGATATATGACCATTATCTCTTTGATCTAAGGTACTTGCAACAGGATAGAGAAAATGCTATTCATTGAAATTCCAGAGGAGTTAGTGGGGAGAAGTATATTTCTCTGCAGTCTGTACATTTAGAAAGTTTTGCTTTGTAGCTTCAATTTTTGGAGATTTGAAGTATGTAGGGAACAGGCAGGAGAAAAGGACTGGACGGCTGTGAGAGTATGTGATGTGACTAGAAGCCGTTTGATGGAACAGATTAAGTAAGTCATAATGAACATATGAAATGCTTGTCAGTGTGGTGAGCAGTTGCTAATATAGCCCAAGGTGATACCTGGCCTGCTACTCAAGCCCTTGCGCCGTCCCCTCAGCCTAGTGTTGGCTGGATCTAGTGACTTGATTCCAAGCAACAGATTATGGTAAAAGTGATGGGATGTTTCCTCTGAGAGGAGGTTACAGAAAGCCTCTGGCTTGTCTTAGTCAACCTCTCCTGCCTGCTCACCTCCTCGGATAGAAGTCAGCTGCTCCGGAGCTAGGAGGTGCCCGACAGATAGGCCCATGCGGCAGAGAACTGTCAGGACAACATGCAGTTCCCCTCAGACAACAGCAGTGAGGAGCTGACATCCCCATCCAAGGACGTGTGCAGAAAGCAGTCCTGCCAAAGCCATCTCTGTGACCTTACGAGCAAATCCTCCCCGAACTGAGCCTCCAGCTGTCTGCATCCCCCAGCCCACATACATGCTTGGTTTTATAAGCCACTGTGCTTGGGGCACTTTCCTATTGCAGCAACAGGAAACTGAAGCAGCAGCCATTGAGAATGACAATGAGGACGCCACCTGCCTCGCAAGGACAAGGTCCGGAGTTCGATCCAGTACCAAAAAAAGGAAAGAAAATGACAATGAAGGCATGTGGTGTGTACGTAGGATGGAGGAAAAATAGGCATATGGGTGTGTGTAGAAGTAGTCTTCTGGTTGCAACACGTTTCTTTTGTTGTTTTTGTTATTGTTGCTGTTCTTTTGGGTTTTTTCAGACAGGGTCTCACTATGTAGCCCAGGCTGGCCTCAAACTCATGGCAATCCTCCTGCCTCAGCCTCCCGAGTGCTGGGATTGCAAGCATGCATCACCCTACCATGCTCACACATTTCTGCACATACACTGATGGCAAATATATAATTTCTTCTGGATAAACAGCGCGAGAATAGGAAGAAAAGACATCTAACTCTGGACAAAAAGGGAAACCCCTATGCTCTGCAGCTACATTGACAGAAGCCCCTTGGCTATATTTTTATAAAGTTTAAAACCAGTGTCTAGAGTGCGAAATGTATACAAGATGATTATTATAGCACAATTTACAATATTAATTAGACTGCAAACAACTCAGATTTCATGGATACAAGTCTGATTAATCTTCGGTATCTTAACTGACAGCACTATGCAGATATAAAAAGAACTGATGACCATTCCATACACGAATGTACAGTGATCTCCAAGATTCAACCATTAAGTAAAATGTAAAGGATCTAAACAGTGAACCACTGCGTAGGAAAGACAAATACATCTATATGCTAATATTTCCAAAAAAGAAACTTTAAAAAGTTATTTAAAAACTAGATGCATAACAAACTCCAATTTTTGAACTGTCCTTGAATTATGACTTTAAAAATTAAAAATGTTTGGTTGGAGAGGACTTTCCCGCATGGCCATGCAGACAGGCAGGGGTGGAGGAGATGCTGGAGGTGAACAAGAACCACACAGCACCGGTGTGCTGAAACGGAAAGGCAGTCACATCCAGACAGGAAAATCAGCCCGGAAGTTGAACCCTCCAGATCAAACCTTGTATCCTGGGTAGTGAGAAAGGGAAGCAGCGTTGCTGGTCCACACCCCAGCCGCAGGCCCTTTACCCAGAGGACGCGTTGCCCTGCACTGACAAAGGAAGAACGAGCATGGACGCCGGAGCTGTGCACTGCACAAGACTCCTCCGCCGGGACCCACGGATCGCATCCTGGAGACACGGGGAGGAGGACTCACTGGAGCCAGACCAGGGTGGGCGCTTTTCTACTGCTTCCCCAAACACCTGGACGATGAGAGGCAGCCGAAATCCTGGTCCCACCCACCATCCCGCACCGGCAAAGGAGGCCCTGGGCCGAGCCGGGGGACTATGACGTTTCCTGGGCTGAAAGATGAGCTCTGGAGTCCAGGACAGGGAAGACAAAAGTCTGAGGGCAAAGGGACAGAAAGAGTCGCCTGGGCAGAGGGCCTCTGGTGATGCACTGGGCAGATGTGTGAACACAACCACAGGGCTTACCTCGCAGCAAAGCGGTGGAAGTGGGAGGTGACCCGGCAGTTAAGGCAGAGGCAGGCGTCACGCTCCTCTTCCCAGAGGGAGGTGGCCCAACCTTGGGACAGAGACTAAGCCTGCAGCTGGCCATGCCCCACATGGCTGGCAGCCAGGAAGGGGTCCAGACAGCTCCACACCCCCCGCCACCTCCAGGCTCGCAGACCGGAAGTAGGAGACTGACATGGCTGCCTGCTGGCGGACTGCGCCTGCGCCTACCGACTGCGAGGCCTGGCTGCAGGGTGCGGGCTCGGCCACTGAGTGGGGTGTGTGTTTCCTTTCTTGTTTGTCTGCGCTGGGTTTTTTATTTTGGTGCTGTTTTGTTTTGTTTTTTACCTTTTCTTCGGTTCTTGCTTCTTTGTCAATCATATTTGTATTTTACTTTTTTAAGTTTTCCCCCTTATTCTGCTTTTCTCTTTTTTCTCTTTTAAAATGTCTTTCCTTCCTGTTCTTTATTATTCACTATTTGTCACTGTCCCCATCCCCTTGTCCTCTCTGTCTGCTTCTCCATCATATAGAT
>NW_022900929.1:66059527-66144009 GCF_012274545.1 Fukomys damarensis
TATATACAGGTGGCTGTATGTGTACAAAAGAGACAAAGAATAGGTCAGTGTTTTAACTTGAAGATACCATTCATGGCCACATCAGCGTAATCCTTCACAGAACTGTACTTAGAGGATCCAAACAAAATTAACTGCAAGTATATTAACAGGCTCCTACAACCTTACAGCTTCCTTCAATCTCCGATTACACTTCCCTCCCTCTGCATTCATCCTCCATTCTCTACCAAAATTCTCACAAACCTCCACGCCACTAACACTTCACTCCAGCTATAAAAAATTCCTCCAACAGAATTCAATCTCATATCTGTTTTTGATCTACTGACATTACTCTTCTCTCTCCTCTTACTGGCTTACTCCTTCCTTGTCCTCTTCCTCTTTCCTTCCTTCTTCCCCATCCCAGACTAACCACTAATAGCAGTATAGTAGAGTCTATAAAGAGCACTGATAAAAGGACAAAATTTTCCCAAAACCTTTTAAATGTTCATAATTGATGTAGGGTTGGACCTGTGGCTGCTGTTTTAACCAATAGGAGTTCTCTCCTTACGACACAGGGTCCAGATCCAATTAAACTGAATATATTGAAGTGATTGATAGACAGTACCACTTGACAAATACAGTTAAGAAACACATCGCTGGAAACAAACTAAAGAGATCTCCATACCAACAACACAGTCTCTTCACTCAACTACGTCCTTCAACACATGCAAAAAAAAAGGAATATGAAAAATTGAGGGAACAAAATGCCTCCAAAGTCTCCCAACTCTCTGCAGGCACTAATGGAAAGGAAACCAAACACTAAATAGCAGAGCTCCATGAAATGATTAAAGAAGAAGCAAAGAAACTTGGTGAGCTTGAGGATGACAAGGCCAGACAGATAGTGGAGTTAACAAACAAATTGACCAATGTAATTGGAGAAGAGTCAAATAAAAAGTGAGAAGAGCAAAAGCACTCAAAACATAAATGATAAATTTACCAAAGAAAGAGAGTCATGAAAAAGTGGTGAAGGGAAATCCTAGAGTTCACAATTTTATCAGGCCAGAGATTTAGCTCAGTGTTGCTACCACCTGCCTCACAAGCACAAGGTCCTGAGATGGATCCCCAGTACCAAAAACAAAAAACAAAAAAACCAAAAAGAATTTTATTAACTATACAAATAGAAGTGACCAATGTGAGGAATGTAAACTGGAACAATAACTATGGAAATCAAAAAACTAAAACTAAAAATCCATTCTACACACTTATACCTCTCCTGGGTATCTTACCATACAGCTTAAGGGCATTGTACCACAGTGATACATGCATACCCATGTTTAAAGCAGCACAACTCATAATAGCTACATTTGGAAAATGGCCTAGATATTAATCAACATATGAGTGCATAAAGAAAATGTGGTAATTATACATAATGGAGTACAACTCTGTCATAAATGATAAATTTGACTCATTTGTAGGAAAATGGATATGCCTTTAGACTGTAATATTAAGTGAAATAAATCAGACACACATATCACATAACTTTTCTCATGATGAAAAAATCCAAAGTACAAATAACTTTAAAAACAAAATAAAAAATGGATAATAGCAAGGAGGGAAACAGATCCTTTGCAAATGGGAAGGGAATCTAGAGATAAAGTGAGGGGGGAGGAAGGGAAGGGGAAAGGAAATAAAAAGAATTAAGATATGTTAAGTACATGTATCTAATCCATACGATGAATGTAAACATTGTGTACTGCAAACATCACTAAAAATAAAAAATAAAAACAAGTACAAGATCATTTATCACGTGGGTGTCAAGCAGGCTCTTTCCAGGCCATCCTAGTGAGTAATCTATGTGTTCTTGAATAAAACATTAAGCACCATAAGGGGGAAAAGTAGGAATTGAAAAAACGTGAACATGGACATGACATTAAATAATTTTGATCAATTTTGTTAGGAATGAAAACTGCATTACCTTTAGACTTCTTAGGATTTTTTTTTAATCTATATATTTGTGAAATAGTCCTATGTCAAGAATTTTCTTCAAGTAATTCAGTGGGAAAAGGAGTTAAGGGTAGGTTTGGGGAGAGAGATGCAACAGGAATAGAAAATAATTAACTGTTGAAGTTGGGTTTAGGGTACATTATTTTCCTTAGGGTAAACTAGAAATTTCCCGTACTAGCAAGTGGAAATAAATAAATAAAATTTTAAAGAAGTTTGTTCACCTTCTTACTTAGGGGATGCACCCAGGCAGGCACAGCTCTCAGATCACAGCAGGCTGTGTACAGTCCTTGCATATCTTGATGGTAGTCCCCTGGCTTCTGTCTATATGTGTATGTTCCTGTTCAGGGTATTTCTTCCAAATCTAACTAAAGGGTCAGCCATGTTGACATCCGCTTATACTTCCATTTGTTTATAGTAACTGGTTTGCCAGTTCGCAGTCATGTTGAACTGTCTGTCTGGTAGTCCAAGTTATCTATGCAAGTATCAGTGACTGTTTTTGCTGGTGCACGGGTTACAAATTTACTTGGATTTGAATACTCTCTGATCACTTTAGTATATAACTCCAATCATTTTTAGTATATAAAACTTTGATCATTTTTAGTATATAACCTTGCCAAGAAATGTATACATTGTTATTTTATTTAAAATGCCATATATGTGTGTGCGTGTATATACACATATACAGAGAGAGAAAAACAAGTTAACAAATCATATATAGCGTGATTCAAAAATGTTTAAAATACACATGCATAGGAGAAAGTTTTTTTAATTGTTCATGTAAGTCTTAAGCTTTTCTACATTCATTTTTGTGGGTTTGTAAAGGAAATAAAGAGTTTTTAAGTTTGAAAAGCAAGTGATAGCCAAAACCCTAGCATTTAGACAACTGCAAAGGTCAGATTCAAGGGCTAAGAGATGAAGGTGGAGCATATCTTGCAATTGCCTGTATCTTAAGTCTCAAAAGTCCATTCCAAGTATCTCTGGAAATGACCTCTCCACTAATCTCACACCAGTCGAAGTAAAATTTCCCTGTGCCAGGGTGAAGAGCGGGTTAGAGGAGCGGGGGAGGGGGTTTCAACTTATCTTCATCTTACTTTGACAAAGACTATTGAGAAGTTCAGATATCTGACAATTATCAAGACAATATTATAAACTGAAAAGGGTGATTTTTTAAAAAGCTCACATTCATTTAAAAAACACCTTGTACTGTGATAGTCACCTCAAATATAACGTCTTCACAATATTTGTATATAAAGACATATACATAGATGGGAGAGAGAGGGAGATCTATATATCAGAGAAATGAAGTAACTTGATCAAATTATTTTACACGTGACTTCCCTTTTCAAAACTAGACTAGTTGGATCTGGGGAAATATCAATCAACTTTTTTGAGTGTTGAATAATCTCTGGTATGTCATCTAGTTCCACCATGCTGATAATGACCACACGTAAACATTTTCCCAGAGAAGTATAATAATGTTTTTACTTATCCTTGTCTCCTGAATCGGAGGAAGAGGAGTTTATGTGAATAAGGAAAGCTACCTTCACAAAGGCACAGTAAACTGGAGGCTGAGAGATGACTACCCACCCCCTCCTGGAAATGGACGCTGGAACTTGGCTCCCCTTAACTACTCGCTGGCACCCGTAGGGCATTTTTATGGAACTGACCTGTCTGCCGATCCTTCCCTGTCCCTCTCCTTTCTCACCTGGGTACTAAATAGCATTTCCTTCTGACCATGAAAATTATGTCATTAATCTAATCATGACATTTTCGATTGTTTGAATATTTTTCATTTGCTACAGATCTAATCAAGGCCTTAGACGATACTACCAAGCTAACACCCTAAAGACAGACCTCATAAAGGCTCACTTTCATTAACCCTTTTATTACATTCACTTTTCATCTCTCCCAAATTAGCAACTTCTGTATATGTGTGATCCTTTGAACCCTGGAAAGCTCCAGTGTGCATACAGTAATTTCTGTAGTGTAACTTCTTTATTCCTTTGCTTCTTCCAGGAACATTCTTTCCCCTTATATTTGGCCCTTAAAACCCTCCTTGCTTCCTATCCTGACTTCTCGTTGGCCTTGAGCACTCAGGAGAGTCAAGAGGCACAGAGTTCCGTCCATCAGACTTTTCCCATAACAACAATCACTGACACTTCCTGACGAAAGTCCAGAAGTTCTTTCATCATCCAATGCCCTCTAGGTTATCCCCCCAAAATATCAATTATAGTTTGATTTTAATAGGATAATGTAATTATTTTCTGGCATCTAAAAATTAATAATACTGGCATAAATAATAAAACTCAACTCTTCATAGTTGTGAAACCCCATCTCCCTAACCCGCCACGTAGGACAACAGTCTTCATTGTGCTGAGTTTCAAGAGTGCATATGGAACAACGCGGCCACCTGCCAGCCCCCACGAAGTCTATTTGCGTCACACTCCAAGGTAGCCAAAAGGGCTTCACAGCAGAGCCAAACATCATTTAACTTGTTGAAAGCATCCCTGGACGAGGGAAGATTCTCATCCAGTGGAATTAGTCAGATCACTTTAGCACCTGCTTCTCATATTCTTGTTTCCATGGTCTTGGCTCTTTCCCCAGCTCCCAGGCTCCTCTTGCATTCACAGTTCTAGCTTCTTTTGAGCTCTCTACATTTCCTGGTAACTTGTTTTCAAACTTACTGCCCCCATGTTTCTGTCTCTTGGCTTCCAGCTTCCACCTGCTGTCTACTTGGTGCTTTCTGGTTCTGACTCCTGTTTGAACTTCTAGCCCTAGGTAATAAGGGCATCATGCTGGAGATGTGTAGAAGCCACAAAATTAAAGAAGGTCTTGGATATTATTAAGTAACTCCATATTAAGGATTTGCTAAAGAAAAGATATGTTGACACCTTGTTAAAATGGTAAGGAAGACTTTATTCAGAATACTACAATAGGGGAAAGAAATCCAGTTCAACTCCAAATACAGTACAGAGAACTGGGATGTGGGAGTGGAGAGGAGCAGCCAATGGGAAATTATAAAGAGACATCCAAGGGTAGGGAATTCTTGCTAGAACAACATAATTAAGAGCTTTGCTGAAGCTGGGTTAGGATAATTCGACATCAAGAGCAGAGGGTGAAAGCTGGGTTTGGCACACTACTATAATCCCAGCACTTGGGAGGCAGAGGCAGGAGAATAGCTGTGAGTTTGAGGCCAACCTGGGCCACACAGTCAGTTCATGACCAGTCTGGAATACATAGTGAGAACTTCTCTTAAAGTCCTCCTCCTGAAATAATAGTAGAGGAGAAATTTGACCATATATCAGGGTTATCAGATACCAAGAGTGGGGAGATTCTCCCTAAAATAATTTAATAGGCCTCTTGCTAAGACTGAATTCATCAGGCAAAAGACAAAGACACATGAGAAAAGAGGGCTAGAAGGAGCCTATGTGAGGAGTCTTTATCAGCCCTTATCAGCATTTGAAAGCAAAAAAAAAAAAAAAAAAAAAAAGAAGGAAAAAGAAAATATGCCTATGTGAGGAGTCTTTATCAGCCGTTATCAGCATTTGAAAAAAAAAAAAAAAAAAAAAAAGAAAGAGAGAGAGAAAAGGAAATTAGGAAACTTTTTTCATGTTTATTATTTTTTATTTTAGTTTATCAGTACATGTATTGTTTACATTCCTTGTGGGAATTTGATACGTGTACACAACACACCCTTCTCCCAAAGCTTCAGCTATTATCAAGATGGAGATGAGTCCCAAATTTCTCTTCCAAATTCTATTTCTAGACTCCTATCTCCAACTGTGTACTACACAGTCCTAAAAATTAATGCCCCAAGTTCAATTTAATCTAGTTTTAAAATACCTAATCTCTTCCTAAATTGTTAACCTCCCTGAATGTCAACCATCTCATTTTCCAAGGTAGAAACACCAGCATTATACCAACTCCAGGCACTCGGGATTCCCATGTCCAAACACACATTGTTTCACAAGGAGATACTTAGGCCCAAGAGCAGTGTTTTCCAAAGCCCCTTCTCAGTTAAGTCCTGGCGGCCATCCCTCTGTCTGTGGCTTGATCATCTCATCAGGGCTGCTATGGAATCTCCTAATGGACTTTCCCAACAATCCCTTTGCCCTTCTCCAGTGATGGTGAACCTTTCAGAGACCCACACCCAAACTGCAACCCAAAACCCACTTATTTATCACAAAGAGCAACTAAATCTGAATACTGAGGTTCGCATTTAGAAAAAACAACAGTTGAGAGGAGACCAGCAGCTTGTGATCCTCCGTAGCCTCACCCCTTCCACCCAGCGCACCAGAGGAGACCAGCCGCAGCACTTGAACCTCTAGTAGGCCCGGCCCTCTGACCCAGCGCACCAGTGGAGCCCAGCCACACAGATGTCAACACAGCAGTGTTCCTGCCCCCACCCCCACACCTCCACAAACAAGAGAAAGAGGGCCTCTCTGAGGCTCCTAGATGAAAATTGAACCCCACTGGAAAAGTGAAGAAAATCTGAAATAAAGTCACACCACACCACCCTAGCTGGTAGTCAGAGGGACCAGCACCTCACATCGGAACCTGCTCTAACTTCAGGGCAAAGACACCTGGAAGCTGCAGTAGAACCTTGCAGAGTTCAACCCAGCAAGAGGTCAGAGATCTCAACTTGGGTCTTGCAGCCAAAAGTCAGCCTGAACCTCAGGGGACAGCTGCTGGCTTGCTGAGACTAATTAACTTAGTCCTGCACACTCCTGCCCACGCTGTTTATTGTGTCTCAGAGGCACACCCTGAAGGAGGCCCTCTATTTCTACTTCTATTTTTTGTCAAAGTAATATTTTTCTCTCATCTGTAATCATTTCAGATTTTGTTTCATCTACCTTTCTTTTCTCAAACTTTTTTCCTTTTCTAATCTTCATTTTCTTATTTTCTTTCTCGCCCACTCTCTCCCAACTTGATCTCCATTTCTCTACCTTTTTGTTTCTGTTCCTATTCTAATTCAAATTTATTTTCTTTCTTTTCCTTTTCTTCTCTTTTTCCTTCTTTCAACTGCCATTAGTTTTAAAAGAAAGTGATTACAGTCTCCAGTCTCCCTATTACTGTTAGCTATCCCTCTGCTGGGTGTCTTTCCAAAAGAATTAAAAGAATCATACCACAGCAATATAGGCACACCCATGTCTATAGCAGCACAGTTCATAACAGCTAAAACTTGGAAACAGCCCAATTGCCCATCAATTAGAGTTTGGGTAAAGAAGATTTGCTTTTTTTGTTGTTTGTTTTTTGTTTTTTATAAAATGAAGTACTACTCAGCCATAAAGGATGAGAAACTAGAAACATTTGTAGCTAAATGGATACACATTGAGGCTGTGCTATTAAGTGAAATAAATAGAACACATGAATAAATACTGAATAGTTTCTCTGGTGTGAAAAACTAAAAGTGTAAATAAGGTTCAAATGGTACAACTGAGAGTGTGAAATTGGAAGAAAGTGGCTAAAGGGGAAGTGGGAAAGGGAGAGAAAAGGAAATAAGAAACAAATGTGAAAAAAGGAAAAAATAGAAACAAAGTCTTTGTAAACAGGGAAAGAGGAAGGGGGTGAAGGGAGGGTAGAGGTATGGGGAAACAACAAGAACTAAGATCTATCATGTAAAGGTACAAGATCCCAATGATAAACGTAACTGTACTGTTTGCCTTAAGTGTACCAATGAACTTAAGGGGAAAAAAGGGTGAACAACTGTTATCTGTTGCTCAGCGGCTGGAGTGACTTGGCTCATGTGACCTTTTGCAGCACATGTGCCACAGGTTCCCCATCACTGCCCTAGTGCATCCTCTTAAATGTCATTAGTGTCAAACCCTTTAAAATCAAATTTGGTCCTGTCACTGTCGCTGCTTAAAAACCGTTAGCATTTCCCTGCCTACCAGTGAAATACAAAGGCCTTATGCACACGATCTCTTCCAGTCAGCTTCCACCTCTTGCCCAGCACTGTCCCACCCACCAAGCGGCAGCTCGTCCTCTCAGTCATCTGCTGCTCTCTGAAATGCCCAGCCCTTCATCTCGCATCTGGTACAATACCTTCAAGATCCAGGTCAGATGCCGCTTTTCTTTCTGAATTTGTTTGGCACCATTTGCTCTCTTCCTGACCCTCCAAGGCCTTTTGTCCACACCTCCAACGTAGCTCTTGCTACGTTCTGAATGTTTATACCCCCTCCTGATTCATATGTTAAAACCCTGACCCCTGAGGTGGTGGTAGTAGGAGATGGGGTTTTAGAATGTGATTAGGTGATGAGAGCAGAGCTTTTAGGAATGGGCTTAGTGCCCTTATGAAAGAGAGCTCAGAGAATAAACTTGCTCCTCTCATGTGTCAGGAAATAGTGAGAGGGTGATGAACCAAGAAGCGGGCAACTCTCATTAGAAAGCAAATCCTGGGCCAGGGATTTACCTCAGTGGTTCCACCACCCGCCTGCTGCCTCATGAAAGAAAGAAGAAGAAAGAAAGAAAGAAGGAAGGAGAGAAGGAAGGAAGGAAGGAAGGAAGGAAGGAAGGAAGGAAGGAAAGAAAGAAAGAAAGAAAGAAAGAAAGAAAGAAAGAAAGAAAGAAAGAAAGAAAGAAGAGAGAGAGAGAGAGAGAGAGAGAGAGAGAGAGAGAGAGAGAAAGAAAGAAAGAAAGAAAGGAAGGAAAAGAAAATCCTCCAGCACTTTGATCTTGGACTTCTCAAAAATATGGGAAATATATATTTGTTGTTTAAAAGCCACCCAGTTCATGGCAATTTGTTATGGTGACTCAAAGGGACTAAGATAACCCTTAACCATAAAGGAAGAGACTATTTTGCATATCTTTTTCTCCCATTAGACAGAAGCTACTTGAACACAAAGACTATATGTAAGTCACATTTATGTCTCCTGAGCCTTACTTAATCTAAAATATCATTGTACCTGTAATTCATTTCCTAAATCACAATATTATAGAACATAAAACAGCTCTCTATCTATAATTTAAAATAAGGAAAAATGGAGACAGTTAGAATTCAATGTGCAATGTTAATTCAAGATCAATAAGATTCCAATTCACTTACCATTAAAGCATAGGATCTAAGCAACTTTTCTCCTAAGATTACAACATATTATTATACAATTATAGACAACATTTTAAAAAATAAAATGCAGTGCATCTTTAGGGATTTAATTTCTTTCATTCCATTTACTATTTTTATAGCGTGTATGATAAATCTCCAAAAGTCATTTCCTAAGTAGCTATAAGAATAAAAGAAGTTTACTTTTTTAATTAAATACACTAAGATTTCTCTCAGGAATAATAATTCATCACTACCAATAAGTTCCCAATATATTTTCTGGGTTACTATGATTTTAAATTAAAGAATTATATTCTCAGACAGAAAAAAATTAAAAATTACTTTGAATTTAGATAATTCTAAATACATTAATAACAATTTATAGACATATAAATTCATTGTTTGGGATATTTTCCCTGACTTAGTTATCGAACAGATGTTACACATATTCTAAATTGTTTCAGCTTATAAAATGTAATTTTTAACTATTATATAATTTATCTTATAAAATATTAATTTTAATTATTAAATAACACCTTAATGCATTATAGACCTAAGTAATTAGCATATGACTTATTCATAAACTTTATAAACTTTATGATCCATGCCAATGCATGTAGAATTATTGTGAAGTACACAATGATTTGTGCTGTCATTCAGAACTTTGTCTGGGCAATGTCTTTCAACAGATGAAAGCATATAGATGTTATAATCATTGTTTTTTATGTATAACTTAACATACCTTCTTTGCTTTAATCTACATTAAGCAACTGCACTCTTTCTAAAGACATTTTATTTGCATGCTTTGAAAAATATTGAAATGCAATTTTCTGGAGGTAATTTTCCCAAAACTGTTATTCTAAGTGGTACACCCTGGACAATTTCATTTCTGTGAAAAAGGCAAACAAATTTTATCTACTTTTTAGTCATATTTGCTTTGTCAGGAACTGATGGCTCCCTACTCAATAGTCATTTTCTCCTTCTTTTCCACTAACAGTACTCTAATTCTGTTGTAGCATTCTAGTTCTCAGAAAACAAACAACAGACAAACAAGACCAGGGCCTATGGTTTCCAACTTCTCTTGCAGACGGAGGTTACCTTAGAATATAGAACAAGCCAGTGCCATGGAAATGGACTGGTTGGCGCTTCTGATTAAATTTCAGAAAAAGGGAACTGGACTCAGCTGACATAGGTACTTTTGTTCTTCAATCGACTGTCTTCCTTTTTCTATCTTTTGACTTCAAGAAAGGCCCAAAAGAATCACAGACAGTTCAGACCAGACCAACAAGCCCTGTACCAACAAGCCAATACCAGCAACAGGGTTTCTGATTACGTAAGGAAAGTACTCCTGATTTTGTTGAAGCCGCTCTTCTTTGGGTTTTCTCTTTCATCCTGCTGAATGCCTGAGAAATGTGTTCAAACAAATTGTGTCTATTACTGGAATTACCCAGTGTACCTATCTGCGCAAAAGGACAGCAATGCTTTTCAATAAGGATTTTTGTTAAATTTTAAATTACAGAACCTTATTAAAAGTCGTTAGACAAAATCAGTTCTGTCCATATACAAAAAGTTTGTGAACATTGTCTCAAAAGAACACAGTAAACAGTAAAGAGGTAAAACGATGAAGGAAAGGAAGGTTGGCATCCTCAAAGACGGATTCCTTCAAAGTGGAACACTGAAAAAGAATTAGGCAGAGTCCAACAGAGCTGTTTCTGAGAATAATGGCTATGTTTTCAAAAAGAAAAAAAAAAGCCCTAAGGAAAGAAATGACTAAGAATAGCATAGCCTTTGAAATGCATAGAATTTTATTTTTAAAAATGATTTGTTCTGCGTATCTCTCCTTTATACGGTCATCTCATTATTTTGCTTGAATGTATTTCTTTCTAGGACATCAGATATACTCAGAAATACAAAGACAAGTGTTGGATACTTGTTAAATGTCTGTGTGTTCCAGACGCTGTTCTAGGTCCTGGAAACCTAGCTGTCAGCAATATTGTCAAAGCTTCTGTCCTTCAGGAGTTCGCAGGAATGGAGAGGAGAGAGACATATGTAACTAGCTAAAGAGTATCAAACGCTGGAGAGGAAGAGTCAGGCGGCAGCAGGACCTTCCAGGTCCGGAGGGGTGGTGGTGAAGGCGGGATGGCAGAGCAAATGTTGTGAAGCTGCCGAGCCTATCCATGGTGTGTTCAGTTTCCCACACACACAGCTGGACTGCACACCAGGTCTGCAGCATTTGACCCTTAATGACATTTGGAGGAGTAAAGTGAAAAGTCCAAAGCAATCCCCCATTTTGTTGCCCAATAACTGAAACACTAAAGTTCCCACTTACATTTTAAGTTGCACTTATGGAGCTTTTAAAATGACAGTGTACCCACATTTTTAGAGGGGAGGTTTCTTACATGGAATGTTTTATAAAACACTAACAACAATTTCATTCTTGATATATCATGAGGAAATCTGGCCTTAAATCACTAGTTACGAGGAACTGTGTTTTCATATTGTGCCTGATTTTTTTAAAAGTGAAGGCAGTCAAATATTTGTTGTACTTTCAAAATCTCAGGTTTTAAGAAATGTGCCACACATATTAAGCACTAGTTTCAACCCTTAGAAAATTTTTATCCCGTAATACAAGTAATTTTCTGAAAGAGTATTGCTTGTATGAAGAAAATTAAGCTCCTGTCTCAATTTCAGAGCATGTCCAAAAGAGCAACCCTTAAAAGGGTTATATTCTTAGGGGTCAGAAATAGTAGATTGAGCTTTGTAACATGTATCAAAATGGAAATTTTATTTTGATAGACTTTATATCATCCCAATTGCTCCACTGAATGTAGATATAGTAACACTAAAATCTACTGCATTAAAATTTTAAACTCGTTGCTCTAAAATGCATTTATCTTGACTGCCTATATATTTGAGGTGAGTCATTTATCCTCTTATTCTCCCACAGAGAATCTGATTGCATCCAAACTACCCAGCTGGAGAATTTAGCTACCTTTGGAAAAGTTGCTATCAAAGAAAGATCTATTAAGAGCTCTCCTACCCTGCATGTGAGTTTGAATGCCACCCAAGGTAGCCATCATCACCTCTTCACAGCTAAGAAAGCGAGCGTGGGCATCATGCCACCTTCTTCAGGGACTTCTAGAACTTGTGAATTTACATTCGGGAAGATGAGAGAAAGGATTTGAGCATTTTCATTCTTATTTTCAAAGGCTCTTAAGTTCTTTTGGCTCATCTTCCCCTCGATATTCACATTAAAACACATTCAGCCAGATTTTGGAACATTAGTTAGTGCTAAAAGCACTTAACTTAACCTACTAAATAAGCCACAAGTTACAGGATTCTAAGTACATAAATGATGAAAATGATCTCTTTTATAGATCATTGTCCAAAACACCCCCCCACCAAACATAGCCTTGTATATGCATTAGGTACTGTTCCAAATCCTCTGTAATTATTAAACATATTCAATTTACTGCCCACCTCTACGAGGAGAATGCCATTGTCACAGACAAGAAAACTAAGCAACATGGAGCTAAGTAGCTTGCCCAGCACCACATAACTAGTCGGTAGCAGAGGCAGTATTCAGACCTGGCTGTGTGAGCTCCAGAGCCTAGACATAAAAATGATGCTATGCTGTTAGACTCAAGTTCTTAGTGCCATGACTTCAAGTGAGTTACACGTACGAATATGAATCTGGTATTCTGCAGATACGAAACTGAGTATAAAAGAAGGTACTTCAAGTCAATGAGAGGTAACCAGTATACCTACTAAATGATAAGAAATGTAAGATATAAATCCACAGAAACGTATTTAACACTACCAACTTGTAAAAAATGGCTAAGCAAGCCAAGTGTGTGGGGAAAAAAAAAATCTCCTGTGAATTATGAACAAATACTCCCAAGTCATGCTCCCAAAATGTTTGAATTGGGAGCATTTGAGGACTTACTGAAAAAGGATGACTAAATAGGAGACAGAGAGGACCAGAGATTTAGATCAGTGGTTCCACCACTGCCTTGCAAGCACCAGGTCCCATGTTCAATCCCTGGTACCAAGAAAAAAAAAATGGAGACAGAGAAAGATCAGCTTGAGCCAAGGGCATGAAGGAAGAAAGCAAAGCTCTACAAACAAATAGAAAAGTAAACCACACCAACTTCTGGAGAATCAAATTCTCCAACACCAACTGATAACCTAAGGATTTGTTCATTTATATAAACATAATGAGCATCTTGGAAAAAAATAATTATTTAAATGAAGCCTAAAGCTACATATTTGCTTATAGATTTTTCTTTCACGCCATTCTAATGTTCAAAAGTCAGACAAACTGCTAGTTCTCTTATGAACTAGACCCCTGGCTTCAAATCACTCCTTCATAGAATCAGAAACAGTCAGACCTGTGATCCAACCCAGCCCTAATATTTAGTTACTGTGTGACCTAGAATAAGTCACTTAAACTGTTAAAACCCAGTTACTTTTCCTATATTACGGGATAAACAGCACCGCTCTCCTCTGGTGTTCTAGGAGAATGAAAGTGACATAATATCCATAGCAGTTATAGAGCTTGGCCACTGGAGGCGCTCAATGACCGTGATTCTCCCACTCCTCTCTCCCCTTTCCCTACACGTACACACACCAGAACATTTAAGGGAGTCCTCCTCGTCCTTCACTTCTCCCCACCTTCTCTTCTTCCTCTTTCCTTTCCTCAGTGCTGGGCCTCTTGCATGCAAGGCAAGTGCTTTACTCCTGAAATACAAATTCAGCCCTTAAGGGGATTCTTTTTTTTTTTTTCAGCTTTAATTGAGTTTATTGGTGCATTTTAGGGATACAGTACAGTTACATTCATTGTTGGGATCTTGTACCTCTACATGGCAGGTCTTGGTTCTCATTTTTTCACCTTGTCCCTGCCCTCCCTTCACCCCTCCTTTCCTCCCCCTTTACAACCACTTTATTTCCATCTTTTCATTTTCTCACATTTTTTTCTTTTCCCTTATTACCCTTCCCCTACCCATCCCACCTTCCCTACACCCTTAGCTCCTTTCTTCCCATTTCTAAATGTCAGTAATCTTATTAGGGTCTTATGTATTATTGCAGATTATTCACACCAGGGAAACTATTTGGTATTTACACATGTGTGACTTATTTATTTCACTTAGGAGTATATCTTCAATATGTATCCATTTTCCTATGAATGAATCTATTTTCTCATTCTTTATGGCTGAGTAATATTCCATTTTATAGAAAAAACACATTTTCTTTATCCAGTTTCCAACGGATGGGCAAATGGGCTGTTTCCAAGATTTAGCTATTACAAGCTGTGCTGCTATAAACATGGGTGCACATACTTCTCTGTGATAAAAATATGATTCTTTTAGTTCTCTTGGAAAGATACCCAGCAGAGGGATGGCTGGGTCAAATGGGACCTCTGGTCCAAGCTCTCTGAGGTATCTCCATATTGATTTCCATAGTGGTTGCACCAGTCTGCACTCCCACCAACAATGAAGAAGAGTTCCTTTCTCGCCACAGGGGATTCTTAAGAACATCCAGTACATAATGGTATAACTGACAATGTGAAATAGGAAGAAAAGGGCTAAAGGTGTAGGGGAAGTGGGAAGGGTAGGGGAAAGGGAATAAGGGAAAAGAAAAAAATAAGAGAAAATAAAAATATGGAAATAAAATATCTGTAAATAGGGAAGGGAGGAGGGGGTGAAGGGAGGGCAGGGATAAGGAGAAAAAATGAGAACCAAGATATAAAGGTACAAGATCTCAACAATGAATGTAACTGTACTGTATACCTAGAATGTACCAATAAACTCAATGAGAAAAAAGAAGGAACATCCAGTACATCCTTTTTTTTTTTTAGCAATGAGAAAAGCAAAGGCTAATAATGTGAAATTATATATTCCCAAATAATCTAAATTCAGAGAATTGCTTCTACTCAGTTTTAATTTTTTTTTTTTAATCTTGCTATGGAGGAGATTCCCATTCTTTCCACGGATTGTGATCTCATTTAAAACTGCTATTAGACAAAGCATCTCTACTTTAAGACTGAGCTCACTTGGAAGTACTCTGCCCGCTTGCTCTTAGCTGGACCCAAACACTCAATTTCATTCTCTCTGGGTCTTAGTTTATTTCAGACCCTGTCCTCTTTCCAGAGTCCTAACAATCGTGACCATCCTCCCTGAACAACCCACTTCTGCTCCTACCAACCCTGTAGCATGGTATAAGGTTGTTTCGGGCATACTTTAAGTTGAGTTATAAAGGAAGAATGAAGTGGTGAACAAAAGCAATGGTTATGATAATACTGACAAACAAACTTGTCATCGATTTTTTTAAATTTCCCAAATAAGCTGAAACCCTGTGGGGGCCAGCCCCACTGACTATGTCCAAAGCAGCTGGGAGCAGTGCAGACTGTAGAGTTAACTCCACAACTGGCACGTTTTAAGAAGTGACCAAAAGCTTGCATGAGTTATTGGGGCAGATGGCTCACAAGCCAGTATCAGCCCCCTGTCCCCACCAATGGCAGAGACCAGAAAAATGGCCCGTGAAGCTATGGGGCTTACCAGGAGATAACATCAGCCGAGGTCAGAGTGATTCGCATCCAAACTCCATTCCCAAAATTAAAACCATCTTAACTAGGACAAGGTTATTTGCTACCCACAACCTATATTTTTTCTGTTCTGTTCCTCATTCAAGAATGCTTTGTCTCTTCCTTTACAAGCTTTGCCTGCATCAGCAGTGTATCCATAGCAACTCCACGTAGCCCCTTTACCTCAATCTAACTGTGAGGTCACCAATAAATATCAACAGCTTTGGCTGGCCAGGGCCTTTGCTCGCTCAAGCCTCTGATACACAAGCACTGATCATCCTGGTTCCCTGTATCTCTGTCTGTTTAACTCTGCCTCTAGGTCTTTCTTTTCATCTTGCATCATAGCACTGAGCAGGAGATTGGAATCCACTGCAGGGGTCTCTGATAAAATCCAAATAAGCTGAATAACAAATAAAATTTACTAAATGACAACTCATCTGCTAATCTCATTCTGTGTGGTTGTTAAATGTGATATGTCAGCTTAACTTAAATGAGAACCACCTAGCATATCAGTACAGTTCTGGGTGTCTACGGATATCCGCATGCAGGCCTGCAAACTGAAGAGGAAGAACCATCCCAACGGGGGTGGCATGAACCACTAGGCTTGTAGCCTGGATGGAATAAAGGTAAAGAAAGAGGAAGTGTTTTCTTTTGGGTAGAACTCTAGGCTTCACCACTCACTGCCTTTGGACACTGGTCTCAGTTTCCTCAGTCTTCCAATGCAGACTCACACTGGTGACTCCCCACTGACCTTCCTGGCCTTGGAACTTTGACCACTGTTAGATTCTCTATGTCTCCAGCACACAGATGGTAATTTTGGATCCTCTGCTTCCGATCCTACAGATGGCCAATGTTGACTCTTCTGCATCCGGTCCTGTAAGCATACCTAATAAATCCCTTTGTATATTATACATAGATTTTATATTGATTCTGTTCCTCTAGAGAACCCTAATTAACACACTCTGCCAAAGTAGACACAGCATTATGGTCTCATGACACCCTCAAAAACATATAGAGGGAGCTCCAGAGGAAACCATAACCTTCTGTATTACTCTCTTCTTACCCTCTCAGATAACAACTAATCTTTTACTTTCTGTGATGGATATTCATATATATAAAATGCACTTTAATTCAGAATTGAAGACAGGTCACCTCTACCAGGACTATAACAAGGGCTCAAAAGAAAACCTTCATCACAAGTTAGGAGGACCTCAGGTATCATGGCCAGATGAGTGAAAGATAAGAAAATAAGAGGTTAATTCTAAAATCATGCAGACTCCACACTTACACTGCTATGCAAAACATCAGCTCTAGGAAAAAGAAATCATAAAGTGCCTTGAGGATTACATCCTTAGCATGCTTTCATATCTCACTTTATTAGCTGACAATAGAGCTAATAAAAGTGATTTCACTCCATGCTAAACTTTTTGAAAACTAGGTATTATTTCACTGCATGCATGTTGTTGCCTGAACAAAAATAGCACTAAATGAACTCATTACCCAAGTAAGTACAGTTCGAATTTCCTTGTTGGCTTAACTCTTCATCTTTCCTCTTATCCACACTTCACTAAGTCCTCCTCCTTCAAGTTTGTTCTGATTTTCCCCCATCCTACCCTTGCTCATTTCTCATGCAAGTACCAATTCTTTCTTGGCTTACCTGATCACCTAGATAATAAACCTTATCGACCCAGATTTTAGATCTTGCTGCAATGTAACAGGGTCCTAGAGACCGCAGAAGCCTAATGGGTAAAACTAAAAGCAGAATGTAGCTTGGCATCTCTGCCTTCAAGAATGTATGTCTCTCTCCTTACCACAAAACTGGACCAAAGCCCTGCTCAGCCCTACACACAAGTATGTTACTCACTCAAGGAGTGTCCACATTACGAGATTTATTAACCCTAAATTTACCTAGCCTCTCTCATTCCCCTTCAGAACTGAGGACACCAAGATAATATAAAGTAATTTTCAGGATTTTCAGAGAACCCTAGTTGCCAGCTTTTCCAGTATTCAGTTCCAGACCCCCTGGAGCAATGCCAAAAATTCTCCAGCCAGTGTCCTAGAGCTGTAATCACATCAAGATCCAGGAAAAGCAGAGCTTTGCAGTCAGCCCATGATGAAGTCACCCCCTAAGCAAAAGCAATTACTGAGTGACAGGAACTGAAGCTGCTCCCCAAAGCAGTAGCTGTCTTTGCACCATATTAATCCCTTACATGACGGTGGCTCTCAAAGGAGCTCACAGACCAGTCCTGAGATACCAATCTGGACTTGACTTACACTGCCAACTATGCCACCCATTAGCCCTTGCCTTTGAAAAGCCTAACATTTCCGTCAGCTCCTTGAAGACACCTCTTGAACCACTCCATGTTTCCCAGAGTGACCCTGCTGACCATGCTTTCCTGTCCTTCACCACTTCTCATCTTGCTGATGGGCGTTACGGGACTGACTACCCAAGATTGCTCTTTCGGACCCGTGGTGCAGATCACAGGTAAGTAGCACAGCCAGGACTATTTAACTTCCAAGTCTTGTGTTCCATTAATAAAACATAGCTCACCACTTTTCTCTGTGCCCAGTTAAAAGAACCCCCAGCTGAATACAGACAAAAGTGACCCATGGCATGTGCCAGAAGTCCAAAGTGGTTTTTCCATTTTCTATAAAAATAGGTTCATAAACCATAGCATTCCTATTTTTCTAACCTTCCAGCTTTCTTGAAGCTTTCTCTTCCTTTTATAGCTCACCAACCACTCATCATGCCAATCCATCAGATAGTGCTCTCATTCTGCCTGGGTGTTAGCATAGCTCAAATTCACATCTACACTTACAGTGCCTTCTATTTTCTGCTCAGGGGTTATGCTATCCACACAAATATGAGAAGTGGGAATATGCCACAAAATTTCACCAAACCTCCAGTCTGAGCATCTACAGGCACAGTTTATTCACAGACAAAAACTTGTTAGCAATCCCAGTTTGTTTAATTTTATTAGTTGCTCCTTTAAATTAAAAAGTTAGGGATAATTACATTTTGATAATCCCTCAGCCACTTCTGACAGACTAAGCTTAGTATACATCTGAAAATAATGCTTATATAATAACCGCTTATAAAACAAAAGTGGGGATTAAAACTATAAGCTAGCATTTTAATGTTCAAATACATAAAAAGAATCAAATAATAATGCAGATATCCTTTGTTACACAGAAACTGCTCGTGTAGAATTTTGGAGATTACAGAATTTAAAACCAAGGCAAAGCTTTGATACCCAAAAAGATAAATGAAAAATAGAAGCAAGATATATTTGCATTTTGTTCTGTTTTGCTCAGCATTTATCCATAATGAATACACGACCTATAGATCATTAGGTTATATGCCTTGTAAAAACATAGTTGATTTAAAAATAAAATTTAATACTAGGAATATTAAAGTGTAAAGATAATACATGACAATAAATATGCCAACTATTATGCTTTAAATTTCAACTAGGTAAAAAAAAAGATTCTGCCAAAAATAATGTGTTTTGTTTTTAAATGGTGTGTTATGGTCTGTGTCTAGATGTTCCATCAAAGCCTCATATGATCACAGGTGGCGCTTTTCAGAGGTGACTGGATCTAGGGTGTGTGACGCTAGGTTTAAGGCTGTTCCTCCCTCAGTGTGAGTGCTACCCACCCTAAGAGTGAGAAGCCTGGATAAGATGTAAGGGGCAGAAAGAAGGTCTTTGCTTATTGCTTTCTGCTTCTTCACTACTTCACTGCTTGCTGCCCACCACAAGATGTTTCTCCTCTGTGATGCCCTCTGCCATGCCACCCTGCCTTGGAGCCAGCTGACTATGCACTGAAATCGCCATCAGCTAAGTAAACCTTTCCTCCTTTAACTTTGGGTGCCAGGTATTTTGTCTCGGCAATGAGGAAAAACAAAATAACTAAGACAGTGTCACAGCTCACTGTCCCTGGGGCACTGGTGTCAGCCACAGTCTCAGTCACCAAGTTCTCTTGTGATCGCTGGTATTATAGTGAGATCAGAAGTTGCGAGGAGAGATGAGTCTGCACCTGTGATGAAAGATTCTTGCTACAAAGCTGACCTGACTGGACAATGACTTTGACTTTGACATGGTCCTTCTACGACCAACTAAGCCTGCTCAGTTAAACTAAAGACAATATATGATAACTCTTTATACTTACCCAGTTTTTCTCTAGCATAATATTATACAAGATACCTGATCAAAGAACTCAAAATATGTTTTAAAATAAAACCCTCCCATTTTTGCTTTTGCGAGTATAATACCCAAACCACTTTCTCCCATTGCTTCATTCTGTAACTCTAACTGCCTCTTCTATACATTCCACACAAGATAAGTGCACCCAAGGCCCCCTTATCTGTTCATCACACATCACTGACTCAACCCAGGCAGAATTCAGAAGAACCTCGAGTCCCTATTTCTTCCAAAGTCCCTCAGAAGGTCTCCATATCATTACCAGAGCTCTTTAAAATCCACCAATTAACTTTGTGTCAAGCTTGCAAGATGAATCATATGCCCCTGTCTTCTCCCTACACAATGAACCAACTCAAGTGACAGAATGTTTAAATAAATAAAAACAGTGCAAGGAAGTCATATGGGTTAGGCAAAAGTTTAAAGTGGAGCAAGTGACTGAATATCTGTATCCAAAGGGGTATGACTTCTTCAGTCACCCTTTGTCACTGCAAGCAACCATAACGATGCTTACCTTACCCACCCACCCTTCACCCACGACCTGCTCACCACTGCAGACCGATGGAGTGTTTACAGAGAGTAAATCTAAGAGGACTCACACTCCAGGATTCCAGGAAGAAGTGGAATGAAGCAAACTGTTCGAAATGCAACTTTAAATAAGAGTCTGCATCCCAAATACTGGGCCCATCTAATCTTTTACTTCATATTGTTCCCAGAATGGGGGCCACCAGGCTTATAGCCTCTGACTAGGATCTCGAGACATTTTCTCTGACAAAACCAGCATAGTCATACAACAGCCAGAAGACCCAGGAAACAGCCTCACCTCCCTGATTCCTACCACAGGTTTAGTGACTTCTGTTTTCAGGCTACACATAGGAAAACAAGCTGCCCAGTGGCCACTGCAAGGATGAAATATGAATGTGCAGGCTGCTCACAGGTTCGAGGCTGTGGCCAGTAGGGACCTGAAGCCTAGTAAAGAACCTGACGAATCCTCTTTTAAATAAACAGTAAAAGACCAGGTGAAGAGAAGAGTGACGTTTGTTGTGACAACCAATGAGGAGCTGGATCTCAGTGGTGAAGATGTGCCAAGTAAAGGACACAGTCAGAACCAGGGCAAACTGCTCAGGGGTGAACTGGAACTTATCTCCCTGAGGATGAAGACAGTCTTGGGGATATGGAACTGCTCGTGGAGCAGGATAAGCAGCTTCTGAGCAAGACCTGGAGGCACGGCTTGTGTGTTATGCCTTAGATCGAAAATCCCTCTCCCAATCCTCATACATTCAGAAATGAGGCTTGAGAAAGGTGATTGGATCATGGGGTCACTATGCCCATGAGTGAATTAATTCACTGATGAGTTCATAGCTAAATGCACTCTCCAGAGGTGGTGGCTTGTCCAAAGAAGAGGGGCACTGTGAATGTGCTTGGTAGATTTCCCTCTCTTGCTCTCCTCATTTGCGCTCTCACTCTTGCAGCCACCTCTCTCTCCCTCCCTCCCTCCATCTCTCCTTCTCTCCCTCTCTCTCTTTCCCCCCACCCTTGCCCCACTTTCTTCTACCATGCTCTTCTGCCGTGCCCTTTCTGCCTTGGAGCCAGAAGCCATGGACTGAGCCCTCTGAAACCACAAGACAAATAAACCTCTATTCCTTATGTTGTGCGAACTGGTTATTTTATCCCACCATGAAAAAGTGATAAAGAAAATGGTATCAGAAAAGTGAGCTCATTGCTAACTATACCTAACCATGGTGTTCAGAAGCCCTCGGAGCTGGTTTGTGGGAGGAGTTTGGAATCCTACATCTCCAAGATATAGGATATAGGATATAGGATAGAGAAGCCCGAGAATGTTCTAGTAGAGCTCAACATGTGACACTATTTGTGGCTCAGAGGTCAGGCTCATTAGGGTCTCAGATGGGATCAAGAAGTCTGTTACAAAATGAGGTAGTCAATACGTGTCCCATTCCGGCAAATAACTTGCCCTCATTTTTCCCATGTCCTAAGACATATGTGAGCTAAATTTAAATGTGGTGGATAAATTAATCTCCCAAAAGAAATCTGGTAATCCAATGTTCAGGGAGACTATGAAATTGGTTCTGCTAGCTGCTTTCAGCTGATTTACAATGAGAATTAGGAGCAAATGGCAGAAAGGAGATTTTTTAAAAATGCAAATTTGGGCCCCAAAATAACCACATGTAAAGTTGGGGCCAAAGTAGGTGTGGTTACTGAACAAATTAGTGCCATTAGGAAGAAACAACAACAACAAAAAGAGTACTTTGTATAGGAAGATCTAAGATGTCTCAAAGGCATCGCAGAAATCAGCAACACCGCATCTATTGCAGCTCAAGGGTGCAAAATGTTAGTTAGCTTGTCATTTGAAGAGAGAGCCTCCTGGGCCCTCTCCTCAGGAAAGGCCTCTGAGGGACTTGGTTCTCCAGGATTCACTTCACAATTCTCAGTCATCCCAGACGACTCATGCCAATCATGGGTTAGTCTATTGATGAGTTTATAGCTGAATATGGTCCAAAAGGCTAATACCAGGGTCTGCCTTTGGAGGACGTATTCTCTCTCTGGCTGTTCCTGCCCTCTCTGCCTCTTGGCTCCCGCAGGTTGAGCAGCTTTGTTCTGCCATGCCATTCTGCCTCAAAGCCAGCCATCCATTCATGGACTGAGCCCTCTGAAACAATGAGCCAAATAAACCTCTCCTCCTTAAACTGTAGGTGAGGGGTATTTGTCCCAGGAGTGGAAAAATTACTAATAGTTCTCATTTTTAGTAGTACATATTTGCAGTACCTAATGATAATATTCATCATAGAGTTGATACATATACATAAACGTTTAATTCTTTTTTATTTCCCTTTCCTGTCCCATCACCCCTGAAGCTCCCCCTTCCACCAAACAATAAATAAGCTTGAGTGGAATGTTTACAACGTACACTCATATTTGTTCTGAGAAGGAAGGCCAACTCAAGGACTTTTTTGCAAACCAAAGCATAAGTGGAGAAGCCAGTTCTTTTTTCTTGGCCTTCAGTGGGTTGGTACCCTTTGGTGGTGGATTTTCTACCTTTGATATAGGGTTTACTTTATTTGTGTCATGGTGTCTCCTTTCATTCTCTTCCAAGTCATTTGGCAGTAGTAGGGCTGGGCAACTTCAAATCTATATCAAGTTCTGCAAAAATAGTTTATGGCAGAAAAAACAACTAGAAAGAGAATTATCAAGAAGAGCTACTAAACAGTGCAAGTTGAAGACAGAGAGTTAAAATCCTGAATGGCCAATGGTACTGGGCGACTGCTATGATTGGATAACAAGTAATTCAATGCATGCACCTACCAGCAATCTTAAACTATAATAAGTGCCATTTGAGAATAAACAATAACATTTTTTGAAGATTTCAAAAGAATTCAACATCTAGCATAATTATACCTAAGATAATTATAAATAGTTACCAGAGCTGTCATTTGTCATAGACTTTGATTTTATTGCTTGAACCACATAATAGCACCTTTTTAAACTTTTATTCTAAAACTGTATCCTCTCATCCCAACTGCCCCAAAATGACATCCTGGCCTCAAATACAAGGCCCTATATTTAAATATCAGTGGACGTGCAAGGATCACCGGAGAGTTAAAGGAAGGTTCCAGAATGAAAGGCAGAGAAGAATACAGGCCAAAAACAGTAGCCTGGATAAAAGAGACTCTTGCGGTTTAGATCTGGAATGTCCCTCCAAAGCCTCTTGCACTCAGAGGTGGGGTTATGGAAGGCGATCAGATTATGGGGCCACTACAGCTGCCTTGCCGTTAGCAGGGGAGACCTGGTTAGAGGAGGCTGTTAGGAGCATGACCCGGAAGGTGTGTCTCCCTCCCTAGCTCCTCCCCTTCCCTGCCTCCTGGCCCATGATGTGAGCAGCTTTCCTCAACTAAGGCCCTTCCACAATGCGCTTCCTGTCGTGCAGCCAGCCAACAATGGCTGAGAACATGAGACAAAAGAAACCTCTTCTACTTTAAGTTGTGTCTCAGTGAGGAGAAACTGACTAAGACAAAGACAATGAAGGATACAAAAACTCCATAAGTGATATCTTAAAAGTTTTTCTCTGGAGAGAAAAACTGAAAGTGTAAACAAGATTCAAATTGTATAACTGACAATGTGAAATAGGAAGAAAAGGGTTAAGGGTGTAGGGGAAGTGGGAAGGGTAGAGGAAAGGAAATAAGGCACAAGAAAAAATATGAGAAAAGGAAAAATGGAAATAAAGTTTTTGTAAATGGAGAAGGGAGGAGGGGGTGAAGGGAGGGCAGGAGTAAGGGGAAAAAATGAGAACCAAGACCTGTCATGTAAAGGTACAAGATCCCAATGATGAATGTAACTGTACTGTATACCTAAAAAGTACAAATCAACTCAATGGGGGGAAAAAAGCATTTATCAAAGTAAAAATGCTTTATCAAAAAAAAGATAAAATTAGAGAAAAGAGCCTTTGAAAATTTAAGCTAGCCGGGAGTAGGGGCGCACGCCTGTAATCCCAGCACTTGGGAGTCTGAGGCAGGAGGATTGCTGTGAGACCAGCCTGGGCTACATAGTGAGTTCCAGGTCAATCTCAACTACACAGTGATACCCTGTCTCAAAAAAAAAAAAGAAAGAAAATTTGAGCAAGACAGTAGAAATGTAAATTTGTTTAACGATTTAGAAGGTAATGTTGAAGATCTCCTGAAACGTAGAACAAACAGATCTAGGATATAAAAATAAGCAAAAAAGTTTTTTTTAACTTATTCTTTAAGATATTCATTTTCTAACTGAGTTCCAGAAAGAGAGAAAACAGAAGTAAGGAACTCATCAAACAAGTAATTCAAAAAATTTTTCTAGAATAGAAGAATCTATCCTTGATTTAAAAAACAAACTAAAGGATTCAGTGTAATTTTTTTAAAGATGCACACTCCAAGATACTTCACTGTGAAATTTAGAACACTGACAATAAAGATCATAAAAGAATTAAAAAGGGAAAAAAAATAAACATATCTATAACATAATAAATATATGCGTACTTTGTACAAGACATAGGAAATGCAATAGCATATGTCAACAGCAATGCTAGAATCTAAATATAAGGCATCAATGTTTTTAATGTTCTGAAGATACATTTTCAATACAGAATGCCATATCAAACAAAACCGTTAATCAAATATGAAGGTAAAATACAGGCATTTTCACACATGCAAAAATAGCATAAAGTTTATCTCTCAGTCTTTCTTAAGAAGACATTTTTCAGACAAAGAAGTAAAAGCAGCAAGTAAATATATCAAAAAATATTTCACATCACTGATCATTTGAGAGATGCACATGAAAACAACAATGAGATTCCACCTCACCCCACAAAGAATGGCTGCTATCAAGAAATCACACAATAACAAATGTTGGCGGGGTTGTGGGGAGAAAGGAACCCTTCTCCATTGTTGGTGGGAGTGCAGACTGGTGCAACCACTATGGAAATCAATATGGAGATACCTCAAAGAGCTTGGACTGGAGGTTCCATTTGACCCAGCCATCCTTCTGCTGGGTATCTTTCCAAGAGAACTAAAAGAATCATATCACAGAGAAGTATGTGCGCCCATGTTTATAGCGGCACAGTTTGTAATAGCTAAATCTTGGAAACAGCCCATTTGCCCATCCGTTGGAAACTGGATAAAGAAGATGTGTTTTTTCTATAAAATGAAATATTACTCAGCCATAAAGAACGAGAAAATAGATTCATTCATAGGAAAATGGATACATATTGAAGATATACTCCTAAGTAAAATAAATAAGGCACACATGTGTAAATACCGAATAGTTTCCCTGGTGTGAATAATCTGCAATAATGCATAAGATTCTAATAAGATTACTGACATTTAGAAATGGGAAAAAAGGAGCTAAAGGTGTAGGGAAGGTGGGATGGGTAGGGGAAGGGTAATAAGGGAAAAGAAAAAAATGTGTGATAATGAAAAGATGGAAATAAAGTGTTTGTAGATGGGGAGGGGAGGAGGGGGTGAAGGGAGGGCAGAGGAAAGGGGAAAAAATGAGAATCAAGACTTGTCATGTAGAGGCACAAGATCCCAACAATGAATGTAACTGTACTGTATCCCTAAAATGTACCAATAAGCTCAATTAAAGCTGAAAAAAAAACTGGAAAAAGTAATAAAAACTAAAAAAGATATGAAAAAAAAGAAGCTATGAAGAATTTTCTATTAGTGCAAATCAGTTCTACAGAATAGTGAGGTTAGCTGCGGCACATCTGTGCGTGCGTATAACGTATTTTGATCACCCCCAACACTACCTCCGTCTCCTTTCCTCTCCCCTCTCATAATCTCCTTCTTTTTCTCTAATAATCTCCTTTCTATTTTCATGTCCTCTCCTGTTTAATTTTTTTCTGGATTCTTCATACAAGAGTTATTTTCTCATAGCATCACAGTCTCTATAGTTCTATTCATTTTTCTGAAAATGACCTGATTTCACCTTCTTTATGGCTGAATATTTCCACTGTGTACACATAGCACGTTTTCTTTAGGTTGATCAGCACCTGGACCGGTAATGGTGAACCTTTGAGAACTTTCAATGATACAAACAGCCCGCTGCAGCACCCATGTCACAGGTCCACAACCACTGCCCAAAGATGATACCATATCTTAGTTATTGTGAATTGTTCTGCAGTGAACATGGATATGTGAGTATCTTTATAGTATGCTCACTTTAATTCTCTCAGGTAGATATATTGAGGGCTGTTATAGTTGGTAGTTCTAGTTTTAGTTTTTTGAGGAATCTCCATACTGATTTCCATAATTGCTATACTAATCTACATTCCCATCAACAATGAAGAATTTATAAAACAAAGGTATGACAATAGCAAATAAGCACACAGGAACCAGAATCGAAGGCAACTTTTAGTCCACAATTCAGAAATCCTAATTTTAAAATAGAAAAATAAACATATTAAATAATTCCTTCAAAAAGTCTTCTTATCACAGTACCGAGGATTGATCCCAGGGCCTCACACCTGCTATGTAAGGACTGTAGTACTCAGCTATGTCTGCATCCCTTTTGTAAAATTTATTTTGAAACAAAGTCTTGCTAAGTTGCTCAGGTCTGTCTCAAATCTGTGATCCTTGCGGCTCAGTCCACTAAGTAGCTGGGATGACAGGTGTGCGGCACCATGCTCGGAAAAAAAGTCTTTGGACAAAGCTGAAAAGTTATACTGCACTGAATTCTAGAATATGCAAAATGTCTCTTCAAATATGAGAGAATCTTCATATTTCTGAACCAGAAAATATTGACCACTTACTGTTCTCTCCAACTATTTGAACATTGATTTAATTTATCTTCCGTATATTTTTCTGGCTTCTAAAGTTACTGTGTGAGACTAGGGATTACAACTCATCCTTCATTGTAGCTCTAAAAATCCTCAACGTGTAGTAAGAGCTCAGAAACTAGCTGTGTAATCTACATGATACTAACTAGATAATAAAATGTAATTGATTGATGTGAAACTGCTGTTTTCGGTGTGAAGATCGTTCCTGCTGCTATACAGGAAGCCATTGAAGAACATTACAATGAAGGGCTGGGGATTTAGCTCAGCGGTTCGGTGGCCTGCCTTGCAAGCGCAAGGACCCGAGTTCGATCCCCGGCACCACACACACACACAAAAAAGAAGAACATTATAATGAAGGTATAACAGGAGCAAATGAATCAAACAGGGCACCAGCACTCCGAAGACCGTATTAGGAGAAAGTTCCAAAGTATCGAGTGGTGGAAACACATTATTTTAAAAGACCGGACTTTGATCAAATACTAAGCAAAGACTATGAAATTTCTGTGGTTCTTACTAAAGTCTTGAAAACAAGTTCATAGTCCAGGGATCCCTAGAATCGACAAAAGAAAAGTAGGGTAAGAAACAAGGGAAGGAGGGAGGAAGGCTGGGAGAGAGGAAAGGAGGAAATGAAGAGTGAAAGAAAGAAAAAGGGCAGGGAACTCTACATAAAACCGAACATTCAAAATCATACTCCGTGTCACTCGGGGAAGTCATCACTAGGACACTGAGGGAAAATCATCGTAATTTATTATTTCATTCATTTATTTAATAAGCATATGTTGTGACTGCGTCAGGAAACTGTGCTAAAAATGAAGGATTCTACAATGAACCATAAACTTTGTAACTCCCCTCGTGGAAGTTAGAATTTATGCAGAGATATATGTACACTCAATAAAATGTGCACTTTTTCTTATAATTCTTAATATATCCTGTTGTATTTGTATTAAAATTCAGAATACATAAACCAATAGGCACTAACTGGGTTGGTCTTATCTGACTATAATTAGAATTTTAGGATTCGGGGAAGAGGAAGATGTCAAAACATAAGCAAGCATCATGCTTCAGACTCATGGTTGTACTGAGACTTATTTTTTCACTGGGCATACTACATATTATGGCAGATGATTTGCTTGCACTGCTGTTTTGGTGCTAAGTAGGACATTTGGAAACTAAAGATGAAAAGTTCTTAACTCCACATGACTTTGGGGCTATAGCCCTAGACCTGCTACACATAACTTCAATCAATTTTGCCAAGATTCTCATTAATGGAGACTGTGGGATCAAGACGGGTGTTTCAAGCGTCTCTTGTACCAAGATATATTGTTAAAGCTACCATCTTCTGGCATCCTGTTTCCCTTCACAGCCCTCTAAGCCACCGGGATATGGAAGGGGGATTTCAATAAAGACTAAGCTCACATTTTACATACAGAGTTGGAATCATACAGAGAAGACCTAAAACTCAGTCATACGCCAGTGTTCGGGCAAGTTTATTTTATGTGTCTTCTGCTACACAGACACTAGAAACAGTAGCTCTAAAATTGATCCCAGTGGGACCTGCAAAACATTTTCCAGGATGACTACACTGCACTAATTGCCTTCCTCTATCCACTTGTTTCCCATCCATTCCTGGTTTTCCCCTTCTCTCCCTACCTCTACCCCTCAGTAATTTCTCATATAAAAGGATGTTACCTCCCTTTTTTTCCTTATGGGATCTAATGGAAATATTCATTAAAAAGAGATTGTCTCAAGAAAGCACTAAGAGGACAAAGGACACGTTCAAGAAAAGAATACTTTTAAAAATCCTTCACATTTGGGTCTGTTTTCATTCACTGACTTGTGCAATTAAATCCTTAGGAGAGGACCAGGGAAAGAGGCAGCTTAATTCTTTTATAGAGACCAATGAGATTATTCATTCCTTTTTCTCTTCCTCTCCCTTGCTTAAGCTATCCTAACATAGAAATGAATTCCCCTAGCTCCTTTTTATTTTCATTGTCTGTATGAGAGCCTTGGGTGCACATTTGTTATTCTAGAGTCACTGTGGACAAAGATATTTGAGATGTGAGGGGCATGTTAAGAAACCATTTATAGCTTATACAACGCAGCTTTGAAAGGCCCAGGGTCAGCACCGAAGTGTCAGTTTCACCTAAAGCCAAATTTTTCAGCCAAGGGAAAAAGAAATAGTGCTTTGAGTTTTACTTACCACATACTGTTAATTCAAAGCAAAAAAAATGACAGAGATTAAGTGGACTATTATTGACTTTTCAATATATAACAAAAAGATTTTTTAATGTACAAAATGAAAAATAAAAAAATGCTTACATGAGTTGTTATTTGACAATGTTTCTGTGTTCTGGCTTCAATATGGAAAAAATCTCCGGAACTAGAATTTGTCTTTTCCAAAACAATATAAACCTCTTTTTCTTGAAAAAATTGGTTTCTAAACACTAGTGGAGATGATGGTGATAAGAGCTTTCTTTTTAAATTTTAGTTTTATAAAAAGATATAGGAATGAGAAAACAGCATTTATCACTCACTTGAATTCTAACTCTGTAGTTGTACAATTTTGTCTTCTCTACTTTAAACAGCAGATTAAGAACTTAAAAACATTTCTTACCTTCCGTTCTGTTCTTTGCCTTAAAGGAATCTGGTTACTGGCTACCTCCGTGTAAGCTTCAACCCAAAAGGTACCTAACTGTAAAAGTTTCCATGAAGCCTCTCAGAAGCATTTCTGAAATAGGGATCTAAATTAGAGGAGTGCCAGTTATACTACTACATAGGAAAGACCATAAATGTGTTAGCAGAGTGAAAGGCTCAGAGCCGAAAAAGGTAAGTGGCTGGCAGGAAGAAAAAACAGAATGGAAGAGAGGGTAGTCAGAGCTAGGCAATGACTGACATACTCCGCCACCTGTAAATGCAGCTTTAGTTCCTCTTCCAAGGAAGCTTTTTGTGCCTGCAAAGGACACTGAAGGTCAAGAAAAGATTAAAACAAAACACAAATGAAAGATTACCACATTTTTCTTTCACTTCTTTAACTTCCAGTTCTCCACCTGCTTTAAAGGAAATTCTCTCCTCACTGCTCCATAAAGAAAAATAGTTATCTTGTTGGAGTCATCCACAATCCACCTATTAGGATGGCTGGTGATCGCAGTTGCAAATGGCTTGAGAGTGCAGTCGCCCTGTTTTTGCAACTCTGGGCCAAGCCTGTGAGCAATGCCTGACTCCTCCCCTCCAGCCCACCCAACAATAGTCATCAGCGATGGAGGCAAAGGGAAGATGGGCGAACTCTAGTCATCTGGCTGGGCTTGAATCCTGACTCTAATAGTGGCTATTTCAACAAGGACAAGTACCCATCTATAAAACGAGCTTGCTGGTAACTACAGCACCGATAGTGTGGTTGCAAGATTTAAGTAAGTGAATGTTCATACAGTGTCAAAATGGTTAGAATAATACCTCATAGGCTAGGTTAAATTGCTTGGCAAGACAAATTCTATGCCTGTTAAGTAAATTAATTTTAAAAGTTAGAATGTAATCTATCATTGGGGGGGTACCGGGCATCTAACTTGGGTCCTTGCCTTTGCCAGGCAGGCACCAGAACCACTGAGCTAAATCCCTGGCCTTCTATCATTTTCATTTATGATTAAAAATATGGTCACTGCAGTTGCCTCACTTTTTTGAATCTCATTTTCTTTGAGGTAGACTCCCATGGCCCCCACTTTTCTACTTACTATAACATAAAATAAAACTCAGAACTCTATTTTTTAGATAAGCAATCTTATTACATAAGCATTTTATCTCTTTCCCCCTAATCATTACAATGCCTATCAAAAGGGCTTAAGCTTCAGTGTATTACTGCAGAAATGAACTGGTTCTTAATACACTCTCTTTTTCTCAATGACATAGGGAAATCTATGTAATCTGTTATTTCTCTATGATTTTTTTCATTTGCACATTATGCTTCAAAGCATGAACACACTAAGTAGGAAAAAAAATTGGTGGCAGTTACTGAACCCTATAAGCCAGTACAAAAAGATGCCACTAAAGGTGCCATTTTCCATCCAAATAGCTACCCTGAATGCATTTCTTTGTGATACTTTCCATTTTAGATGGTATTTTAATGGAAGAAAATAGAAGGTAGGGTGAGTTTGAGTAGTACTATATTATATGCCACAGCTCTGACTCAGTGTAATTTGATTTAACCAGGTTCAGAACTAGCTACACAATGCACTGTTTTGTGAACTACAGTTTTTTCTTTGTGGCAAATCTCTCCTGGATCCTGATTTCAAGTCAATGTTCGTCACCGGTTGTAATTTCAATTAGAACAAGGTGAACCAAAACATACCAGTGGCTAAAATTTTATATCTACTCAGAAGAAAATCAGTCCAATGCCCTTGCTAAATAAAGAAGTACAAAGCAAGTGCGGGGGGGGGAGGTATTTATTCACACACATGAACAACTTCTAGCAGCAAGACATTTAAATTTTTTCAACTCAATATGAATTTAGAATCAGAGTCCTAAACATCAGGACAGTAACTAATCAATTTACTCACAGTCGTCACCAATAGCATTTGTTGAGACCTAAAGATCAAAGACTGACAGTGAGATTTATCACTTGTGAAGTCATGGTTCTTGCCATCCACTGCTTGGGTTCAAGTTGTGATCAATGAAACGATGCCCATCTACAGAGCTTTGATACAGATGCTCCGTAAAATTTAGCAATTTGAAGTTACATTTTAATTGCTATCATTCCAATATAAGAGAATAATTTGACGATAAAAACCTTCACTTCACAAAATTTGAAAAGTATTTTAAGGGATATGAATATATTTGTGACAAAACTGCTAAGTAAAATCTCCAAGTGAAAAAATTGAGACTCTAACACTGGAATTGGTTAATTGAGCACTCCATGTCCAATTAGAATTATGTGATTTCCATAGTGTTTAACACATAAAATAAATCAGAATCACTAGACTGTGCAACCTCACATTAAAAGAAAAATATCTACAATGAACCATCAAGATGATAAAGAAAAAGATTAAACATATAAACAGATTCTACAATACCCCTTTACCCAGTTTACTTTCGTGGTTAACAAGAAAATGAATTAACGGGAATAATCCCTCTTCCACTAGAAAGATGGTATAAACAATGCCTTCAAATATGGTGGCTCCCACAAGGCTCAGTGGCCACTACTGGAAACACTAAATTGGATCCTTTCTGAGAAACACTTGACCAAAGCTTCATGATACCCTCCATCCTCCAGAGAGACCACCACGAGCAAACATCTGTGCAGATATCTCTAACATCAGCACCCACCTTGTTGAAGGGTGTTTTTTTTTTTTTTTTTTTTTGGTACCGGGGATTGAACTCGGGTCCTTGAGCTTGCAAGGGAGGCCACCGAACCGCTGAGCTAAATCCCCGGCCCTCAAGGGTTTATTTAATTAGCACCATTCCTCGGTGACTTGGTGGCATTGAGAGAGGGGCGAAAAGTTGCCTACATTTTGTAAAAATATTCAGAAATGAGAATTTCTTATTTCCAGGTACTTTATACCAGTAAACCACAATATACTTAGTCATTCCTAGATGAATTTCTTTCAAAGTAACTATTGCGCACAGTTTTTAACAAGCTTCTTCGCCATTGTGATTAATTTAAAAGGTGAAGCCACACAGTACTGTAGTTACAGGCAAAGTTAAGTCCTTAGTCTTGTTGTGTTTTAATCATTTTCCATTACTTCCGGGTTACATGGCGGTGAGCAGATTATTTAACCTCTCTTTGCCTCAATTACTTCACATGTGAAAGATGAGTATAATAAAAGCTATGCTCCTCTTGCAGTTCTAAGCAAACATTAAATAAAAGAATCTGTGTTAAAATGCTTAACATCATGCCTAGCACACAATAAGTATTCAAAATCTGTTAGTAGCTGTTATTGTTAGGCAAAAATTGCCTCCCGGCTCTTTTAAACTTGTCGCCCCTCATCCTTCATCTGCCTAATAAAAAAGTGTGCTTTCTGCGCAGCTTGTGAGGAAGGAAGATCTCGCTCGGCTCTGTGATTGTAAAAGAACCTTCCTGACCCTTAGAAGTCAGCAAGGGTGCAGGGTATTGATCAGTACTCCTATAAAATCCTTTTGGGCGTTTCAGAGCCACGGTGTCTGCGTTTGCAGTGTAGCAACACTGACATCTAGTGATCAGAAGCGTGAAGTGTACATTTTGGGCCAAAAGGAAGGCGTGTTGTCTGGGCCTAACAATTATTTTAGAGGAAATGAGTCAATCCGAGATGGATTGGTACATACTCTGTTTATGTTGGCTGTTTTTCATCCTTTGGTTATTTTGGACAACTGAAGTCCAAATTATTCATTACATCAAACTTTCCTCTTTTCTTTTAAATGATTTGTTTACTTTAAGAATTTGAAAAAGCACAAAATATAAACAAGAGAAATATGAATCCACATTTATTTTACTTTCAAGGTGAATGAAAAGCCTATCAAAGTAACACAAACTAACCCAACAATATATGACAGGTACAAATCATATTGATGGGCCTTGAGTATTACATATTAATTTAGGGTATCCTATTACACAACTTTATAATGAAGATCAGAGAATGGGAGTGATCGTGTGAAATATGACGCAAGCAATCAAGGGTTTTTCTGCTTCATAAGTACTTTTCTATGACAAAAGAAGAGCTGACAAGGTTCGTCCCCATAAAACAAGCTTTAAGAGAATTTCATACATGAACATTTGACAATAAGCCACCCCCAAAAAATCCATCATGATCATTTACCAGAGATGTGCGAGTACTATTTTGCCTTGTATTATAGTCATTTGGTCAAACCCTCACAAAGAAGAGTAAAGATTTAAATCCGCAGCAGGGTTCTAGCAGCAACCGCCAATAAGAGAGCAACTAGATCATGAGAACAAAATTTAGGTTGATCCCGAGTCAGCTGAGGCACCTGTCTGCCATCATCTTTGTTGGCAACACCTCTCTGTGTCGTGTAGTTATTATGGGGCACATCTCACTAAGCTCTCCGCACTTACAAATGTTCGTTTATTTAACAAACAGACCTTAAGGCTGTAACCGTGATGGGGGCTCACACTGGACAGATCCCTGTCCTCACTGAGATTATAAAATACTAGAGAAGGTAATGAACATTACTCCACAGAGCACAAAGTCAAAATTGTAGGTTCTAGGAAAAACTTGTATCTCCTTAAATTGTAGATATCGAAGCCTTTCTCCCTGTGCCTCAGAATATAACTGTATCGGAGGTAGTGTCTTCAGGAGGTGAAGATGAAGACATTCAGGTGGGTGCTAATCCATTTTGCTTAGTGCCCTCATAAGAAAGGGAAATTTTAATACAGTAAAATGATCCAAGGGATTCACACTCCTAAAGAAAACACCATCTGAGGACGTAGCGAGAAGGCAGACATCTGCAAATCAAAGAGAGAAGACTCAGGAAAAGCAAACCTGCCAACACCTTGGACTTCTATCTCCAGAACTGTGACAAATAAATTTCGGTTGCTTAAACCACCGAGTCTGAGGTATTTTGTCATGAAATTCTCAGTAAGCTAATAAGTTGATAAAATGCCATTTACGGAAGGCTCGCAAAACTGTGAGCACACAAAACAGAACATTTGCAGAGCAAGGAGAGGTCTCTTAAATCAGAAAGGGAGAAGCGCACTCCAGGCTGCGGAGGGAGTGTGTCAAGCAGGACCCGGAGGAGCACGAGGCAGGGTGTATTTCCAGACTGAGAATCAATAGGGCTGAGGCTCAGACTGTGAGGGAGAGTGTTAGCGAAACCACGCTACGGAGAGAAGCAGATACCAGACCTTGTGGATCCCTGCAGGTCAAGTGTTACAGACTTTGGACTTTATCCTGAAGAAATTAGAAGTCATGGTCGTGTTTTCGCCAGGGAACCATATGATAAGTTCGATTTTCAAGGTCACTCCAGCAGCAGTGGGGTGAACGGATTGAGGGCAGCAAGAAAGGAAATGGGGAGACTAATTAGGGAGCTATTCTAGTTGGCTGTGGCAGAGGACTGATATACTAAACAAGACTGATAGCGGCGAAAGTGGATAGGTATAGATCGATTCAAGAGATATTTAAGCTTCTATAGACACCTCGTTTATATGGTATCATGCAGTATTTGTCCTTCCATGATTGGCTTAATGATGTCCTCAAAGTCACCTAAAGTTCACAAATGGCAGGATTCCCTTCTTTTTAAGGCTGAATATTTCATGCTGTGTATCTGCCACGTCTTCTTTATCCATCTATACATAAACACAAGGTGTTTGCACATCTTCATTATTGTGAATAATTGTAATAAACATGGGAGCGCAGATATATCTCTTTCAGATTCTGATTTCTATTCTTTTGGGCCCCTTCCAGAATATAATAGTAGTAGTCAGGGGTTGGGGTGGAGGAAGGGTGGTTGTTCAATGGGTATAAACTTTCTGCTGTGTTAAAAGTTGTTTTAGTTATGCTCGATGTTAAATTCCAGAGTTCTGTTGCACAACATAGTACCTGTAGTTGACCACACAGTACAGTGCAGTGAAACACTTATTAAAAGGAACAGTACAGTATTGTTCACTTGAAATTTTTTAAGAGGCTAGGTCTTTTATTGAGCACTCAATACCAAAATGGAAAACAAGAAAAAAAAAAAAAGGACACACAGAACCTTTGTGGGGGCTAAAAATGCATGCTACTTTTTTTTTTTTTTTTTTTTTTTTTTTTGGTACCAGGGATCGAACCTGGGTCCTTGCGATTGCAAGGCAGGTGGTGGCTACACTGAGCCAAATCCCTGGCCCCACTGGCTGTTCCTTTAATGGTGGTGATTATATCACAGGTGCTTCCATATGCTCAAGATCACTAAGTCATACACCCTGTACACATGGAGCTCTTTGTAGATCAGTTATACTTCAGTTGAGCTGCTTTAAAAGAGAGAGAGTTAAGAGTACGGGACATGAAAATGGCTTAGCTGTCAGGGGAAAAAGAAAGATATTAGCATATTTCTGACTTTAAAAATATATGGATAAAATGATACCATACTCTTAAAATAGGGAAATAGATGAGAACAAGATTTAGGGAAGAAAAAAAGACATCAGCTCTAATTTAAATGAGTTGAGCTGTAATTTGTCTTTTGAAACATCCAAGTAGAAATGTCAGAAAGTTAGACACGCTGGGATGTGAGTGTGAATTGGGCAGCCATTTACATGAAAGTGGTAAAAGAAGTTTTGGGTACAAGTGAGAATACTTGGGTGATGATACAAAATACTTAGGGAGAATTGGAAGGCCTAAGGATTAGTTTCGGGAACTTGTAAAACAGAGGAGTGAACAGAGAAGTGAGGAAACCAAGGGGTGGGCAGTGTCAGCACTGTACTGAGTAATGAAAAGTGAGAAATTAGCAGTACTGAAAACAGATATTTTGAAATATTTTCCTCTAAGAAAAATAACTGTGAGGTTGACAGAAGATTTGTTACAGGTTTTGGGTTCTGTGGACTTTGTGAGCTTTGGGGACTGAATAGATATATCCCTCCAAAATTTACATGTTGACGCCCTGACCCCAAATGTGGTAGTACTAGGAGATAGAGCCTTTAGGAGCTAACTTTAGATGAGACCTTGGGGATGGATCCTCTATGAAAGACTCAACCTCTTATAAGAGGAAAAATATCAGAACTCCCTCTGTCTAGCATGTGAGATACAATGAGATAGAGGCCATCTACACACAAGGCAAGAAGTGGGTCAACACCAACAAGCAAATCTGCAGGTACCTTAATCTTGGAATCTCAGCTCACACAACTGTAAGAAATAAATGTTTAAGCCACCTAATCTGTGGTATTTTGTTATGGGATGCAAGCAGACTAACACAATGGGAACTTGTGTGGTTTTATTATGTTTGGTTTGGTTTGGTTTAGAGGGATAATACAGGAATATATCTTAAAGATGATAGGAACATATCATGTTGAAAGAAAGACATTTTGGCTACTCAGGGACCCAAGGATCATAAAGCTCAAGTGATTCGTCCTAGAGTATGCAGTTAGTAAGTAGTTGATCAAGACACCAAAGACAGAGCTGCATGACATTGCTTCAAGCTCCACTCTTCTACATCTTCATAAAGTGTTTAATAGGTTACTGTGAGCTGTAGTCATCCCACTGTGCTGCAGAACACCAGAGCTTATTCTTTCTACACTTTGGTACCTATTATCAAACCTTCCCTTACTTTCAGGTTTTTTGCTAGTAGAAAAATTATGACTAATGCAAAACCTATGACTAATGCAAAACCTCCAGAAAACAAATATAAGAGATCACAATGTGATTATGAAGTTCTCTACTGAACTCTACTGAAGGGAAGTTCAGAAGAGAAATATGCAGTGTGGGATGAACACACTTAAAATCTGAGTTAATATGCACTTTTCCATGTTCGAGACTGTGGCCGTCATCCTTCACAATGAGGGTGCCTATCTCAAAGCTCCCTCTGTTGCAGATCTGACCCATTTCCCTCAGGTTCGTAGCCCTTCCATGGAGGTGTTGATGACATATTTCCCAGGATCCCCTTCCCAGTGTAAGGTAAGATGGCCCACAAATACATATTTAAAAGATGTAAGTAAAGCAATGATCACCAGGCTCTGAGGGTCATTGCTAAAAGAAAAAGAGATAGACAGATGCTTCTGCACTAGCAGTCTGCATCTCTTCCTAATAGTCTCTGTTTTGCATCCAATTCTTCCCAAAAGCTGACATTATTAATTCTGGACCCACCAGAGGCAGCGACCATGTAGAGACAAGAGATGGCCACAGATGTTCCCATGTTCCTCCCCTTGTGGTCCCACTTTGGCTGCTGGAGGTGCTTGGCTTCCCAGATGGGCCATTAGTGCAGCCATTATGGAAAAGCTTCTCAAACAATCATTTCTTTTGTTTTCTTGCAACTGCCCTTCCAGATTTTCACCAGTTCCTAAACTATGTAAGGTCTAATTCCTATAATAAATCCCTTATCTCATAACCCTCACATTAACTCTGCCCCTTAATTCGGCTACTCATCCACTGCATCTCTCCCTACTCCACTCCATGGGCGAAAAGACCTTACTCTCAATTTCTTCCTCAGATCAGATGATGAGCAGTGATACTGTCCCCGGCCTATTGCAGCTCATTAACCAGAGTGAACATGGGTCCCCCAGTTCTAATTCCAGCATCCCTCCTGTGATAGTGGCAAGCCTGCTGATTCCCTTACTAGGGGACCAATTAAATAGGCACTTTTCTCAGTGACAAACATTAGCTTTCCTTGGAGAAAAATAAGTCTCTGTGTAGAAAGAACATTAGCCCAATGTCAGGGCTGTGCCTTGCCATGAAAAACTAACAGGCAACGCGTCTGAGCTCAGAAACACAGGTTCTATTCCAGTGGGCTGAAACCAGGCAACTGCACAAGTCGTCCAGCCACATCCTGCTTACCAGGTAGGTCATGGCCCTAGCTTGAGTTGTATCCTTTTGATTTAGAATCTTCTCCGATGGAACGATTGAGAAAAGGGGTTATCTGGCAATTCCTCCCACCACAGAGTGTGAACTTACATCTGTGAATATACCAAAGATGGAATGATGTGTGGAGCTGCAGGTCACATTTGGCTGGGATCTGAGACTAATAGAACTTTTACTGTTAGAAAACTGTTTTCTCCTCATGTAAATTGTGTATTTCTCACTTTTGGAATACATTTCATTCCCAATCCCACACATTCAGAGCTAGAATAAAAAAGAGAAAGTGCATTATCTGAGTGTACTCCAAATCCTCTACTTCAGACAAACTGGAAGGCTTTAGCGCCTCCTCACAAGGAATAAGGAGGGAGAACAGTTTCCACGGTCATTTAGTAAAACATCAACCATGTTTTACTGGCATTATTTCTAGTTACAGATTTTTTTAAACACCAGAGTCCAATCACAACCCATAATCATTTTGGTACAATGATGGATATTAACACAGAAACCTTTTCACAGCCATTTTTCTGAGATCAGAATTGTCATTTAAACCTTTCTCAGATTTCAAAGTTGCTAAAGAAAAAGAATATTCCTTGCCTTCCTAAGGAAAAAAATCACCATTAGCATTCCATTTCTCCATAGTTCTTTTAAAAGAAACACAGTACCTTAAAAGTTAGGCCTGAAATTTAGGCATCTTTAAAAATAGGTGGCACTTTAACATGTGAAAGCCATCATAAAGTTCAGCTGTAAAATTACCTTTTACCCCAGTGAACTTTTCTTAAGCTGCTGAAATATTGCCATAAAAGGTCAAATCCTTGGTAAACCCCGGAGAGCAAGATTGCTCAAGCAATATTTAAGTCAAAATAGGCAAATAAATATGCTTACTATTTCAGGTGAGACTAGAGTGGGTAGAAATGGATGAAATACGGCTTGAAAAATTCATTAAAGATAGCCAGTATGAATCTCAGTCAATAAGCCCCCATGTGCAATAAAAATTGCTTCTATTTACTAGAAATCCATGTAATTTTCACCCAGTGGAAACCCCACCTTGAAGCATCATTGGTGCTCCACAGGGCTCCCAGGGCTAAGGCAGGTACCAGGATCTTACTTGTTGCAACTGTTCGACAACAGCTCTGGTAATTGGTCTCCCCAAACAGGACATGCCGGTGCGTTGGTCTGCACAGTGTACTTCAGATCTAACAGTCTCCACAGTCTCCTTTCCACAATGGGACACGGGAATCTGCTGAAGCTGGAAGTCCAATACTTGGGTCCTGTCTCCATTAGTCGCCTTTCCTTTTGCTGGGACACAATGCTCAACACCCACAACTTAGAGGAGAGGTTAAATTTGGCTCACCACTTCAGAACGTCCAGTCCCTGGCCATCTGGCTCTGAGGCAGGAACAATGTGGCTAAAGAATGTGGCAGAACAAAGCTGTTTAGTTCATGGCATCTGGGAAGCAGAGCAAGGGAGTGCCTGAGAAGAAGGGCCAGCAAACACACACAGTACCCAAGGTCGCGCCTCCATGGCCTACACAGACACCCGAAAGTGTGCTTTACTAATCTGGTATAACCTGAATTGGAGCAAGGTGATATACTGCATACCACGATGAACAGTCACACTGCCTTCATGCTCACACCACCTCCCCTTGTCCGGCCACCTCTTGGGGCTGCAGCGGAAGGCAGGAAACATGCATGCAGCACACACAGATCTTCTCCTTTCAGTCTCAGCCTCTGCCCTCACCCTCTGTCCTCTTCCCTCAAACTTTCTTTATAACCACAATCCACTAGAGGATGATTAAACCCGGAGCCTGAGTCGTTATCTAAAATACTTTCCTCAATCACCCACACACCCCAGGAATCTGCAGAGTGGCTCAACCTTCACCCCCTACTTGTTTTATTTTTGTCATAGTATTTTTTGGAGTTCTATTTTATTTTTTATTAATATGCATTAGCTGTACATATTAATAAGGGCATAGTGTGATATTTCAACACATGCATATAGTATGCCCTGATCTAATCAGGGAAATTAGCATTTTTTCTTGTCATTTTTTACATTTTAAGCCTTCAAGTTCTACTCCTCTACGTCTATACAAAATATGTGAACTGTGATCATCCCACTGTGCTGCAGAACACCAGAGCTTATTCATTCTATGCTTTAGGGCCTATTATCGAACCTTCCCTTAGCCCCCTTGACCCCACCCATCCCGGACTCTAGAAATCATCTTCTGTATTCAGATCTGCTTTTCTAGTCTCCACATCTGAGTTTAGCTCATTTTACACCACATAAGGTCTTCCAGTGCTAATCATTCTGCTACAAATGAAAGAATTTAATTTGTATTAAATTATATTCTGAATAATATTGCACCAAGGTAGATATTTGTATTTTGGTATTTGTATTTTTTTTCAGCTTTAATTGAGTTTATTGGTACATTTTAGGGATACAGTACAGTTACATTCATTGTTGGGATCTTGTACCTCTACATGACAAGTCTTGATTCTCATTTTTTCCCCTTACCCCTGCCGAAGGTATTTGTATTTTTAATATGTGTATTTTTTTTCTTTTTATTGAGGTTATTGGTACAATCTAGGTATACAATACAGTTACATTCATCAGTGGGATCCTGTACCTTTACATAATAGGTCTTGATTCTCATTTTTTCCCCTTGTCCCTGCCCTCCCTTCACCTCCACCTCCCCTCCCCATTTACAAACACTTTATTTCCATGTTTTCAGTTTCTCATATTTTTTTCTCTCCCTTATTACCTTTCCCCCACCCTTCCCACTTTCCCTACACCTTTAGCTCTTTACTTCCTATTTCACATTATTAATTATCTCATCGGGATCCTGTGTGCTATTATAGTTTTCCACACCAGAGAAACTATTCAGTGTTTCAGTTAAAGAAATCTCTGTATGAACATTAAAAATAGGGAATCCTAAAATAAAACTAAAAAGGAAAGTAAAAGAGAAAAGGCAATGATGTAAGATTAAAATAATCCTTAATTCTGAAGATGAAAATGGTCCCTTAACATATTTAAATTGCTTCTTGCTCTTTTAGTCTTATCTTATTCTTTTTCTCATTATTTAGAGAATACTTTTTAGTTTCTGTAATCAAACCCACATAGATATGAACTTACATTTAATATGTGTATTTTAAGTTGTGTGGTTCTCCCTATACATTTCTCCCATACTTCTCTCTGTTCATCTACAGGAAACTAGTACCCAGAATAACGTTTAATACGCAATAGAGGCTCAACGAAGGTTGAACATGAGAAAGGTTGTCCTCATGAGAAGGAGGGTTCAATCATCGAACTCACCCAGGAGGCAGTAAAAATATTTATTTCTCATCCATCTACTACACTGAATGAAAGAAAGAAAAGCAAAAATGTGCATTTCTATGTTTCAGAGCCTGAATTTTCTTTGCTTGCCATGTGTGTTTTCAAGTTAAATGATTATTATGCTGCCTCAAGTCTCCACAAAGCACCTGCATTGTCCTGAAGCGAACTGGTGGTAGGACTGACCACTTAAAATTTTCCCCCAAGCAGGGCAGTGGGAGCAGCTTGTGAAATCTGAGAGGAGCAGAAAAGAAGGAGTGCAGAAGGGACTCCTAATCTTGCTGTTTGTGTTCTACTTTGGCTATATTTCAATCTTTAAAATGTATCGTGGGGGTTCTGGGAAAGGATATGAAAACCTTCTTATTCACAATGGAAACTAGTCAAAGGAAGAAAATACATAGGTGTTAAATAAAACATTGTAACTGGCTAATGGGGAAGTAATTGTTGAGAGGAAGGTGTCTGTGAAAATATATACTGTTTATTTTTATCTAGAGTAAAAAAGCAGAAATGTACTTTACAAAAAAAACAAGCATCACGTCTTTATCACTACGTGATTACACTTATAATGTATTCATAGAGTTGTTGACTCAAGTTATTGCATTCTAATACAGATTAGCTAAATTGCTGAAACACAGATGCACACTCCAAGAGAATGAATGTTAAAATCCAATTTTATATTACATTTCTTGATAAGTTTTACTGTAATTTGAAATCTATCCTGGAAGAGCAGAGTAGAATATTCAGCCCATTTGTATTTTATGTGACAAAACCAACAGGTTCACCACTTATTTCTAACTAAAATCGAACTGTCTAAGAATTGCAATAACTGTCAGCCTCTAAAGAGCTTATCTTATATCTCGGAGTTTAATTGGATTGTTTTCTGAAGCAAGCCTTTCCCCTTCAATTTCATAAAGACCATATTATTGTACTTTGTTCATTTTCTCAGAACTTTGTTCAATTTAATTTTTGGTCCTAGTGGCCTAAAAGGCCTATTTCCCTTCTAACCCCAAATTCAAATGATCTGCCACTATAGGACCATCTGACATTTTTCAATCTGCAACTGCATTGATAAGAAAGCTTACTAAGGAAGGCAATGAATGAGTTTGCAAGTGATTAAATCACAGAAAAGTACATTTCATTCTACAAATAAATGCTTCTTAAATTATGCACTCAGATATAGCCCAGTTATCAAAAAAATCAAAGCACAACTATGACAGTAGGCACTATTTTGTCATGCCAAATCCCCAGCTACAAGCGCTCTTACCACAGATAGTTCTTGGGTAACAAATAAGCTACTCCATAAAATTCACCGTAAAGAGCATCTACACAACAATAGACATTTTGACATTAAAAATTAAAATAGAGTTGGATGTGGTGGCACATTGCTCCAATCCCAGCACTCTGGGCAGCTGAGAGAAGAGGATCACAAATTCAAGCCTAGCCTGGGCAACTAAGCAATTCAATGAGCCTGTCTCAAAATTTAAAATAAAAAAAAAAGTGGTGGGATGTTGTTCAGTGAAAAGGCTCTGGGCTCAATCTTTAATAGTGCAGAAAAAAAAAAAAGTTGGATTATGTTGAAAACATGTCAACCATAATACATCGTAATATATTGAAGTCCTAACCATGACTAGCACACTGTATTAGACACTACAGTAATTCACTACTATAGTAATTCACTAAATTTAAATTTTGGTTTAAAATACAATCATGGCACAAATATGAAATGAGATGAAATAAAATAAGTACTGTGTTTCCATGTTTATTGCAGCCCTGTTCACAATAGCCAAGATATGGAATCACCTAGGTGTTCATAGACTGGTAAGTGGATAAAGATTATATACACATATATATATGCATATATGTATATAAGTGTTTTATGCACCATAAAAAAATAAGATCCTATGGATGGAACTGGAGTACGATATATTAAATGAAATAAACCAGACCCAGAACAACAAATCCTGCCTCCTTTCTCTCTTATGTGTAAGCTTGTAAAAAAAAAAAATACTCCTAAGTGAAATAAATAAGGCACACATGTGTAAATACTGAATAGTTTCTCTGGTGTGAATAATCTGCAATAATACATAAGATCCTAATAAGATTACTGACATTTAGAAATGGGAAGAAAGGAGCTAAAGGTGTAGGGAAGGTGGGATGGGTAGGGGAAGGGTAATAAGGGAAAAGAAAAAATGTGACAGAATGAAAAGATGGAAATAAAGTGTTTGTAGATGGGGAGGGGAGGAGGGGGTGAAGGGAGGGCAGGGACAAGGGGAAAAAATGAGAACCAAGACTTGTCATGTAGAGGTACAAGATCCCAATAATGAATGTAAGTGTACTGTATCCCTAAAATGTACCAATAAACTCAATTAATGCAAAAAAAATGACTCTGAATGTAAAATAATGATTACTATACTGTGAGAAGGGTGAAGGGAGGAGCATAGAGGCAGAGTGACAACAGGTATCAAAACACAGTTACACAAAAGGTGAAAAACTTTTTTTAAATGTTACTATTTTTAAAATGTGTTATAAAGAGAAAGATCCAGGCAAAACAGCATACCATCTCCTAGATATGTAGTTATAAATATGATTCCAGTTATACACACACACATGTATTATACACACATGCAAATACACACAAAGTAACACCTTCACACATTTACAAAATTTCTACATTAACTGCATATTGTCCACATACCACCTTGGCAATCACATACATAGAGGTATATTTTAAATCATCTTGACTTTGGAAGAGATACATATCTAATCCAATATTCCTTTATCTCAAGTACCAAAAGGTTGCTCATATGTTAAATAAATATAGATTGTTAAATAAACATAGAATGAGTATCCCTTATCCAAAATGCTAAGGACTAGGAGTGTTTCAGGTTTTGGACTTTATCAGATTTTGAAAAAAAAAATCTACTAGTTGAGCTTCCCTGATTCAAAAAACCTAAAATGTCCAATGCTCTAAAATCTAAACATCTATAGTGCAGATTTTGGATATTTGAATTAGGGATGACCAACCTGTTCTTAATTTGTAATTTTATTAATATAACCCTAACACAGCCTTCTAGGAAATTTAATTCATTTCTGCTCTGTTTATTATTCTCAGGAGAATTAGAAACTCCCCTTTCCATCTATGCTACACACAAAATCATACCAGACTGCAACCTGCCTCACATGCATAAGGTCCCCAGTTCAATCCCTGGTACAAAACACACACACACACACACACACATACACACACACACACACACACACACACACACACACACACACATATGTACCAGAATGATGGCATAGAAATTCTCCACTCTCATCCATTTACATGTCACAGGGAACATTGAATGAAAATACCTGAATCCTGAAGTCCTCATTTGGATAGTTTTAGGCAGGATATCCTTGAGATCCCTCCAAATTTCACATGGAAGACTACTGTCTTCTAATAAGGGGCCACATTTAGCCTCTTTTGAGACCTAAATACTAAAGAGACTAAACTCTTCTAATGAAATTTTTCAAAATGACCCCTAAAAATCACATAAATACTAAGATTAAAACCAGCTTCTGTCTAAACATTCTACCTACAAAATTCAGTTCAAGTCCTCTTAGGTAGTGGAGGGAGGCAGTTCTTTGCAGGTCCCCTCGGCACACCTATGTCCTATCAGTTGTACAACCCGGCCATGCAGCTAACCTGTGACCGACCTCTCCTCTCCTACTGGCTTCTGCAGTAAAGGATGGCAAATTAGGGTACTATACGACCAGCACATTCTCTATATGTATGGATTTCTTATTTCACAAAGTCAAGGTTTCCAAATTAACAATAACATAATTTGTAAATCCTCTTCTCTCTCTTTTGAATTCATTTCCCTTCTCTCTGAAGCACACAAAACCATCTCTATGAGACAAAATACTAATTCACAGGTCACTTCTATAAAACATTCCTTTGTTCACACACCAAAAAAAACTCAATGAAAGGTTGAATTCAGTGAAGTTGAAATAATTTACCCCAATCTAGCTATAAATAAGCAATAAGCATATATTGATATATTATATAAATATAATATGTATAATATATGAATATATAATAAATGTATAAACATTTGTGTGCTTATTATATTTATATATAATGGTGGTCAATACTCAGGATGAAAATGAAGACTGAATCCAGCTGTCTGAAGTAAGCAGTTGATAGCTCAGGTGGGTTTGTGTTTTGCTCAACATTTAAGTGTTAGCAATTATAATACCCAAGTGTAGCTAATATCTAACATAAAGGAGAGAGCTTTCAATGATACTATTAAGTTGAGTTGACAATAAAAAAAGGGGAAAGGAAGCTTTATTTGTAAATAGAAAGATCATACAGAGAGGAACATAATTCTATTATTACTCTTTCCTAATTGCAACAACTAAAAAATCCAGAATCAGAGAACTCAAGTGTCCATTAAGCAGAAGACAGTGTTTAGTCTACAGTGCACAGGCCTCCCTCTCAAGTGAACAGGTGATTGCTACCTTTTTAATATGGAATGAGTAAAACCATCAACGCCCTAGGTTACCCAAAGAGAGTGGATGGCTGTCACTTTCATTGTCACCCTAAGAGACAGAACTGACTCTACTAAAACATCGCCAAGCCACATCTATGAAAACAGCTCACTGAAAATTGCCTCTAACCCAATTCACGTTCACCACCAAAGGTATTACAAATCATACTTCAGGATTTTCCTTTCATTTAATCCAACAAAACTACTTTTTAAAATGTATTAGTATACAATGTAAATGCTACTTTACTAATGCATGCTTGTGCTGCCTCAGCCTCCCATGCATGTGTTGGCACTGTTATCAGGACCAAATCCATAAAGGGTTGATCTTCTGCTTAGGTTAAACCCAAGGTTACCACCTGATAAAATGTGACATATGTGCTAAATGCCTTTCCCAAAATGATTCCCTTGCTGTGAAATTTGGAAATTTACATTGTTTAAAACTTTCTGAATCCAAGAGCTTTTTTATTATACACTTGGGGGGTGCTGTTAAAATTAATCATTAATCCAATGAAGTACTAATTAAATAATAAAAATCACTTGGAGAGATTCTGTGTGTAAAATAAAATGTCTGACATTTTCTATTTGGTTAGAGAGTAAAACCTTACCAGACAATATCGTAGAGGGCTCCTTAGAGGCTACGACAAATATTTGTGTTCCCTCTAAAATGAACGTTTACACCTACTTATCACCAAAGCCACAGTATTGAGGAGCAGGGCTCCATTGGTCATGAAGGCTCTGCTGTCGTGAATAGAACTAGTGCCGTATAAACAGGCTTGAGGGAGTGAATCTCCCCCCAGTCATGTGAGGTGGAGGCCGTGCAGCTGGTTCATAGTCCCTTCTCCTTTGGCCCCGGCTGCTGGCATTCCCCACTGACTCGTTACTGAGGCTGGTGCCACGTAGCTGCTGCTGGTTCTATTTTAGGGCTTGATGATCTTTAAGCATCCTGCAGGTCAACTTCCTGTAACCTCTTAATGTCAACAGCAAGTCAGTTTAGCTACCTAGGCTCTCAGAGCGAGGTCTCTTCACACCCTGCTGGACAGCCTTGAAAGTAGCAAACCACTTTCTGAAGCTGGCTCTGGACTTCAAGGAAGCCTACTGTATCGTCCGCTTTTTGTCATTGTGACCAAAATGCCTGAAATGCACAACTTACAGGAGGAAATTGTTTATCTTGGCTCACAGTTTTAAATGGTCTGCTGCCTCCGAGGCAGAAATATCATGGTGGAAGGAAATATCACGGCAGAGGAAAAGTGCATACCTTATGACGTCCAGGAAGCAGAGAGCACAAAAGAGACAGGAAGGGGCCGGGGACTGGATATAGTCCCCAAGGTCACCATATCCCCATCCAGACACACCCAGAAATGTGCTTTTTAATGTCCTAGGCATCTCTCAAGCCAGTCAAGCTGATAATCAAGATTAACCGTCACACCTATTCCTACCAACTGTGAAAGACTCGGCTCTGAAGGAAACTAGGGGCTTTCATTACCCCCTCTGATGGGTTTAATATGCTACCAATTTTTTGCTGCCTCCTCCCAATTTCAGGGGTTAATTATACCTACATGTTCTTCTCAGAAAACTCCAAACAAGAAGCTAGCACCAGGGCCTATAATAAATGCCTCCAAATCCAAAATAAAATTCCTTTGGGACTTTAATCTCAGGATAGAATGGGGAAGATAGAACGTTCTCTTCTTCCTGCATGAGGTGGAGAAAAGGTGCAAAGCACCTACCAAGAATGTACCATAAACTCCTCTCCTCCACAGAAATTCTCTTTCATCTAGTTTGCCTTAGATATCACTTTTTGGTGTGCTCTGTAGTATTTTAAGACATCTGACAAAGTCTACATTATATATAGCTAATACACTCTTTGTCCTCACAGATTCTGAGAAGAAAGTAATTCTGAAGAAATGGAAAGCAGACTATATTTTAATGTCTTAAATTATTGTCATGAGTAAATACTTTGTATGTGACTTCTTTATCCTGTCATTTCTCTTTCACTGATCTTAAGAAGAGAATTTGTCTCATGTCTCCTGTTAAAAATTGATGCCACAAGTAGAGGGGTTGAAAGGAGGGCAGGGGAATGGAAAAAAATAAGAATCAAGTTATAACAGGTACAGGTACAAATTCTCAGTGATGAATGTGATCATAAGGTATACCTAAATGTACTCATTCGCTGGGCATCCAAGGGAAGGCAGTGTCACTGATAGTCTGAGGCTAACTACTACCTACCTGGAGCTGTATTCTGTGTAATTGTGAGCTAGGTAAACTCAAAACAGGCACCCCTGACTCAGATGCAAATGGAGGAAAACATTAGAAAAAGTTAGGCCAGGGATTTATCTCAGTGGTGCCACTGCCTGCCTTGCAAGCAAAAGGTCCTGAGTTCGGTCCCTGGTACCAAAAAAAGAAAAAGTTATTCCTACTAGTTGAGAAATTACAGCTTTCTTCAAAGGTATTTGAGCTTGGCTCCTGATACTTCAGAAAATATTTTCAGGAATGAATGGAATAGGCCAATCAGCACTTTTTTAAATTATAAAGAAAAGAGGTTTATTTGGCTCATAGTCCTGACCCAAGGTCAAGGGACTGCATATGGTCAGGGCCTTGCTGGCAGAGTCCCAGGCAGCACAGGGCAACAGACAGTGTCCAAGAGACCGAGCCAAACCGGATTTTATAGCAGACTCACTCTCAAGATAACCTATTATCCCATTAATCACATAAATTGATTGTTTCATTTCTAACGGCAGAGCTCTAACAATTCGTTGAGAATTTTGAACACATCCTAACAAATGCACTATGGATGCATTTGGTCCTGCCTCAGAAATACCCCACTACTCATATCTGCATGGATCCTGTCTCTCCTCTCCTACTCTTTCCCACTCCCAACCTCATTTAACTACAAGTAGGAAAACTGTGCAAATATGCCTCCAATCATTTCTGCTTAGGCCATCACTCTTTTAGCCTAGTAATAAAATGCCTGCAATCAGTGTTTTTGGGTTACCTGGGTCTATCTGAGGAAACCAAGGGAGAGGAAAGATCTTCAAGTCACAAAGGAAAAGATTTGAGGGATGATCCCTGGGTGCATAGATTTTGGTTTTTTACATACACACAAACTGCTATAGAATGAAGCCATTGGGCTTCACTTTCCATATTCTAATGCGATGTTCAGATATCTCTCTTTTGGGGAAATGGGGAGAGAACCAAAAGTGTGAGGTCTCACCCAAACAGCTTATGAGACAGCCACTGGAGCAGCTCAACATAAATGTTGTAAGAGAAAAAATTGGTACTTAGGAACTGGGCCAGGATCGGCAGCTAGAGGATGAGTCTTGCTGTGGGACTGGATAAGATGGATTAGGCTGTTGACTAAGCATCTGACATTCAGAGGTTTATCAGTTAGAACCCGTTCTAGTTTCCAGAGAATAGACAATGGTAGCAGCAGGGCTGACACAGTGACATTTTGCAATATTCTTTGACCCTTTGCGCAGCTCATATAAACAGCTCTACTCCACCAGACTGGGTTCTTAATTTACTTAGCAAAGGACACAAAAACTGAGCTAAGTAAAGAGATAGAGCAGCAACAGTGCTACAACATTGCAAAGCCCACCAAATTCCCAAAATTGTGACATAACACCCACTTTCCCACAGTATTCAATATGAGATTCGTGTGCTACGTCCACACTAGCACACTGGTGTGCTATGTCCCTCCAAGCTACCTACATTGAAGCCTAATTCCCCATGGATGGCACCCGGAGGAAGGCATTTGAGAGGTGACTAGAGCCCAGTGATCTTTATAAAGAAGTCCTCAGAGAGCAACATTGTCCCTTCTGCCCTATAATGATACAGTGAGAATATGGGTGTCTATGAACCAGTAAATAGGCCCTTGCTATATACTGAATCTTCCAGTCCCTTGATCTTGGACTTAACAGCCTCCAGACGAGTAGAAATAAGTGCCTACTATTATAAATCCACCATGATATTCTACTACAACAGACAAAATAAACCAAAGTATCATCATAGTCTACGGATGTCCAAAAGAAACACATACTACTCACATTCAGGGGTGGAACATAAGGAAGAAAGGTAGAGGAGACAGTAGACCCTTTGATATGGGAGACTGGGTGTATTTTAGAACTCTACAAGTCTTCAGCAACTCCTAGCCCAGGGCAGTAGTAACATTTCACACTAGAACCTGCCAAAAGTCCCAGCAGAAAGTGGATTGCTGGCCCTGTGGTAAGCAGGGCCAGCACAGGACGATTACCTTTTAAAATGAGAAAAGATGGTGTAGGAAGAGGCCTTTCCGCCAAATTTCAGGATTGGTTGCTCCTAGGCCCCTAAACAAGCTACATTAAATAGAGAAGATGTGCTCTGACTGTCCAAATCTTACCTGTGTATGGTGTGAAGCACATTGCTTTCATCTTAAGTGTACTTCACCGACTACCGGCAAACGTGCCTGTCACACAGCACACTGCTCCCCATTTCCTGTCACTGGAGGTGGTACATGGCCTTCATAGAAAAGATGCTAACTCACAGTGCAAGCAAAATCAAGAGCATGTTTTCATACCCTGACACTTTAGTCTTAACAAACCTCCTTTCTTCTCAAGCATGCTACTAGGCACATTTTCTTTTCTTTTTATAAATATCAAAGAAAAGGCCATTGTTTTTTTATTCAGCAAACACTGAGCACCCGCTTTTTAAGCCAGGCACTCTAGGAATTATCTTTAAAAAATAACACAGATCTAAAAATCAGATGGTGCTTCCAGCGACAGCCTTCCAGTATTTTGTTGTTTGGGATTTGGAAGCGCCAGAGAATGTTAGGAACAGACTGTCTCAAAAGGCTGTCCGAAAGAGAGCACCCCAAGAATAAGAATCTGATTGCTCTTGTTATCTCCTGCCTACAACCTCCCAGTAAATTCCACATTGGTGCCTCTGCCTCCTAATCATTGTCTTGTCTCCAATCGATCCTTCTCATGGTATCAGAGTCATCAAAGATTTCTTACTATGCCAAGCCCTGCCTTGTCTGATTTTAACTCCTCTTTCCTGTCTCATTCCCCTCCCCTGCAGCGGCTAACGTACCTCCTGCGTGCTACAACCTAGAAATCTCAGGAATGCCGTTCATTTTGTTATAACCTCATACTGACTGTTGATGGCAGTTGGGACAATAATATGGTAGTTCTTTCCCAGAACAGTCTTGTCAAAACCCCAAAGGAACTCTGGGTTGGACTCTGCTGCAAAATATAACCCTTAAATTAAAAGGCATCTTTGTTGCTGTGAGCAGTGGGATTTTTAAGAAAGCTGCTTAGAATATTATTTGTGCTGCAATAAAGGAGGTTTGAGCCAGGGTTTTCATAAGCATCATAAAATTTGCTGAGAATAAGCAGTGACCAAAAACCCTAACCTACCAGCTCTGGGCTGTAACAATAAAATGGTTGAAAACAGACCCCAGGGGTCTTACGCTGCCACTGTTCTCTCTGAATGGTCTCCTTATTTGCTGAGATGGCCATAAATAAATATGTAAACAGTCTGGTTTGAGCTTAGAGAAAGGAGGTGGGAAAACAATTCTTTCATTTCTAGAATCCCCACCCCTGGCCTGGACCCCAGACTTTCACACTGAGCATCCTGCATTATAGTTCACTTGCTTTCTTTATCTACCCTCCTCTCTGCCCGATATAATCAATCCACATTCTCTCCATGCCTCCTTACTCCTAGCTAGAAGTTGATTGGACTACTGGCCTCAGATGTTTCCCTATAATAGGATTACACATCTGTACACTTTTGCCATGTCACTTTACAATGCCGTGTTACTGTTGGTAAAATATACTTCCCCTCCCTTTGATATGAGCCTCACTTTAACCACTGAATGTTAGGGGAATGACACAAGCAGAGATTAAATGTGGTTTTGTAATGTGACTTGTGTTTTGTGAGCTCCTGTGATTTGCCATGAGAAAAATACCTCCCCCCACCACACAGCTGCTGGTCCCAGGAAGATGAAAAAATGAGGGTAGCTGAGTTAAACACAAATGGTCCCAGCCAAGCCACAACCCACCCACGAGCCCACAAACAAAAACACATAAATCCTTGTTTTGTAAGACAACGAGTCTTCTGGTCTCTAGGCTTGCACATTGTTATACAGAACCACTGGCAGTAACTGAATAAGTATACATTATATAATAAGTTAATTTTTCTCAAGGAATCATAATCCTCTATATGTCAGTTTTTCATCTGTGAAACAGAAATAAGAACCTAGTCACATGGTTATAGCAAGATGCAAATGAGATAAAATTGTAAACCCCTTAGTTAAGGACTGGCTCAGAGACAAACGCAGTGTAGTAATTTTTTAAACACTTTGCATATTTATATATTTATTTATGAATAGTTTTAGGTTCACAGAAAAATTAAGAGAAAGATACAGATGTACACAGCATGCCCCCTGCTCCAATGTGTGCATAGCCTCCTTTGTTGTCGAAACGTCCCCCTTGAGGGTGGTACATTTGTTCCAATTGATGAACCCCACGTGGCACACCGTTATTGTCCAAAGCTCATAGCTTACATTGGGATTCTATCTTGCTGTTATGTACTCTATGGGTTTGGGCAAATACACAATAATATGTATCCACCATTACAGTATCATACAGAGTTCTCTGTTTCACTATGCTAAAAAATCCTTTTGTGTTCCATCTATGTCTCTATCCCCCAAATTCTCTAACTCCCCAAATTCTAGTAACCGTTGATTGGAGGGGGGGCTAGGAATCGAACCTCACACATTATAGGCAAGCGCTCTAACACTTACTTACCTCCTCGTCCCTTGATTTTTTACTATCTCTATAGTTTTATCTTTCCGAGAAGGTCATATAAAAGGGTGATCAAGAAATACAGTGAATGTGTTAAAAAGGAAAAAGCTACACTAAAAAATACACTGCCAAGAATGATAAGTGTGTTCAAAGCAATGAGAGGTATTCTGAAGGGGATTAATCGTAGTGTGGCTTTTAGTGTTATACATTTTTTATTTAAACATTCATCGCATTTTTATCATACCTAATAGTTCAAATCACACCATATATAACCCTTGCAGATTGGCATCTTTCACTTATTAGTGTATACTTGTTTTATCCGTGTTTTGTCATGGCTAACACTTCTTTTGTTTTTAGTACTGAGAACATTGCATGGACTCCATGTACCCCAGTTTATTTAGCCATTCACCTATTGAAAAACATGGTGGTTGCTTCCAAGCTTTGGAAATTATGAATAAAGCTCCTATAAATATCTGTGTACAGATTTTGGTGAAGACGTTAAGTTTTTGCCAGGTATTTAGCTCAGTGGCATCATGCCTGCCTCACCAGCACAAGGTCTTGAGTTTGATCCCAGGTACCAAAAAAAAAAAAAAAAGACAAATTTTCAATTATTTTGGGTAAATATGAAGGAGTATGATTGAGAGATTCTATGGTAAGAATACATCTAGCTTTCCAAGAAACCCCTCAAATATCTTCAAATTTGCAGTACAATTTTGCTTTCCCACAGCAAGGAATCAGAGCTCTTGTTGTCCACATCCTCGCCAGAATTTGGCACTGTCAGAGTTCTGGCTTGTGACTGTTCTAACAGACAACAGTGAGGTCTCACTGCATTTTAGTAGGTATTTTCCTAAAGATACATAATGCAGAGTACTTTTTAGATGTTTATTGTTCATCCACCTGTGCTCTTTAGTGAGGACGAACTTATGGCTTTGGCCCATGTTTTCATTATTAGTCTGTTAGTTTCTTATTAAACTCTATTTAAAAGTTCTTGGTGCATTTTGGGCACAGATATAGATTTGCAAATATTTTCTCTAAGTCTGTGGCTTATCTTTCTTTTTCAGCTTTAATTGAGTTTATTGGTACATTTTAGGGATACAGTACGGTTACATTGTTGGTCATTGTTGGGAACTTGTACCTCTACATGACAAGTCTTGGTTCTCATTTTTTCCCCTTGTCCCTGCCCTCCCTTCACCCCCTCCTCCACTCCCCATCTATAAACACTTTATTTCCATCTTTTCATTATCTCACATTTTTTCCTTTTCCCTTATTACTCTTCCCCTACCCATCCCACCTTCCCTACACCTTTAGCTCCTTTCTTCCCATTTCTCAATGTCAGTAATCTTATTAGGACCTTCTGTATTATTGCAGATTATTCACGCCAGAGAAACTATTCTGTATTTACACATGTGTGCCTTATTTATTTCACTTAGGAGTACATCTTCAATATGTATCCATTTTCCTATGAATGAATCCATTTTCTAGTTCTTTATGGCTGAGTAATATTCCATTTTATAAAAAAAACCACATCTTCTTTATCCAGTTTCCAACAGATGGGCAAAAAGGCTGTTTCCAAGTTTTAGCTATTACAAACTGTGCCGCTATAAACATGGGTGTGCATACTTCTCTGTGATATGATTCTTTTAATTCTTTTGGAAAGATACCCAGCAGAGGGATGGCTGGGTCAAATGGAACCTCTAATCCCAGCTCTTTGAGGTATCTCCATATTGATTTCCATAGTTTTTGCACCAGCCTGCACTCCCACCAACAATGGAGAAGGGTTCCTTTCTCCCCACAACCCTGCCAACATTTGTTATTGTGTGATTTCTTGATAGCAGGCATTTTTTGTGGGGTGAGGTGGAATCTCAGTGTTGTTTACATCTGCATCTCTGAAATGATCAGTGATGTGGAACATTTTTTCATATATTTACTTGCTGCTTTTATTTCTTTGTCTGAGAAATGTCTGTTCATTTTTGAATCAGATCTTTATATTTGGGGGGGCTGATTGTTTTGAGTTCTTTGTATATTCTTGAAAATAGTCCTTTGTCTGAAGAACAGCTGGTAAAAATTTTTTCCCACATTGTAGGTTGTCTCTTAGTTCTGCTGATGGTTTCTTTTGCAGTGCAGAAGTTTTTTAATAAGATGAGATCCCAGTCGTTGATTCTATCTGCTAGTTCCCGTGCTACTGCGGATTTGTTCATAAAGTCTTTTCCTATGCCAATGTCTTCCAGAGTTCTGCCTAACGTACCTTCCAGCAAGTTTAATGTTTCTGTTTTAACATGTAGATCTTTAATCCATTTGGATTTTAATTTAGTACGTGGTGAGAGATAAGGGTCTACTTTTAATGTGTGGCAGTTTGAAATCCAGTTTTTCCAACACCATTTATTAAAGAGGCTATCTTTCCTCCACTGAGGATGGTCAGCTCTTTTGTCAAAGATGAGGTAGCTGAGTACATCTGGGTTTGTTTTTGTGTCTGCCAGTCTGTTCCACTGATCCTCAGGCCTGTTTCTTTGCCAGTACCATGATGTTTTTATCACACTGGCTTTGTACTATAGTTTCAAATTGGGAATTGTTATACCCGCTGCCATGTGTCTGTTGCCTAAGATGGCTTTTTCTATTCTAGGTCTCTTATGGTTCCAAAGGAATTTTTGGATTCTTTTTTCTAGTTCTGTGAAATATAGTGTTGGAATTTCAATTGGCATTGCATTGAATGTATATAGCAGTTTTGGTAGTATGGCCATTTTCACTATGTTGATTCTTCCTACCCAGGAGCAGGGGACATCTTTCCATTTTCTTATATCCTCTTCAATTTCTTTTTTCAGAGTGCTGTTAGTTTTCAGTGTAGAGATCTTTTGATTCTTTTGTTAGATTGATTCCTAGATACTTCATTTTTTTGAATGCTATTGTAAAAGAATTTTTTCCCTTATTTCTCTCTCAGTGAGTCTGTTATTTGTGTATAAGAAGGCTATGGATTTTTGGGTGTTCACCTTGTATCCAGACACTCTACTGAATCTGTCTAGAAGTCTTTTGGTGGAGTTTTTTGGGTCTTCAATGTAGAGTATCATATCATCAGCAAATAATGACAGTTTAATTTCTTCCTTTCCTATCTTTTTTGCTTTAATTTCTTTCTCTTGTCTAATTGCTGTGGCTAATGTTTCCAGAACTATATCGAAGAGGAGTGGTGATAGTGGGCATCCTTGTCTTGTTCCTGATTTTAACATGAAGGTGTTCAGTTTTTGGCCATTTAATATGATGTTGGCTGTTGGTTTTTCATAGATAGCCTTTATTAAGTTGAGGTATAGACAATCTATTCCAATTTTTGCAGGGTTTTTTATCATGAATGGGTGTTGAATTTTACCAAATACTTTTTCTGCATCTATTGAGATGATCATATGGTTTTTGTCCTTGACTTTGTTAATATAATGTATTACATTTATTGACTTTCATATGTTGAACCACCCTTGCCTTTCTGGAATAAATCCAACTTGGTCAGGATGGGTGATCTTCTAGATAATCCTCTGCATTCTGTTTGCTAGTATCTTATTAAGGATTTTTGCATCTATATTCACTAATGAGATTGGTCTGTAGTTCTCCTTTTTAGTGGCATCTTTCCCTGGTTTGGGAATCAAAGTGATACTTGCTTCCAGGAATGAGTTTGGAAGTATAGCTTCCCTTTCAATTTTGTTGAAAAGTTTGAAGAGTAATGGCAGTAGTTCTTCTCTAAATGTCTTGCAAAATTCAGGAGTGAATCCATCAGGGCCTGGGCTTTGCTTTGTTGGTAAATTTTTAATTACATTTTCAATTTCACTGACTGTAATTGGGGTGTTTAAAATATTTTTATATTCTTTGTTCAACTTTGGTAATTCATAAGTATCTAAAAATCTGTCCATTTCTTCTGTGTTTTCCATTTTATTGGAGTACACTTTCTCAAAGTAGGTATTCATGATCTTCTGGATTTCTTCTGGATCTGTTGTGATTTCACCTTTTACATTCCTGATTGCATGGATCTGTGCCTTTTCTTTTCTTTTTTTTATAAGATTACCTAAGGGTTTGTCGATTTTATTTATTCTTTCAAAAAAACAGCTCTTTGTTTCATTTATTTTTTTCTATTGTTTTCTTAGTTTGCATTGCATTGATTTCTGCTCTTATCTTTATAATTTCCTCTCTTGTTTGAGCTTTGGGTTTTTCTTGCTCTTGTTTTTCTAGGAGTCTAAGATTCATCGTTAGGTTGTTTATTTGAGCCCGCTCTGTTTTCCTAGTGTGGGCATTCAGTGTTATGAATTTTCTCTGTAGAGTGCTTTCATTATGTCCCATAGATTCCTGTATGTTGTACTGGCATTTTCATTTATTTGTAAAAACTGTCTAATTTCTTCTTTAATTTCCTCTGTAATCCATTGATTGTTTAGGAGAATGTTGTTCAGTTTCCATGTGCTTGTGAAGTTCCTACTGTTTCTTGTGCTGTTAATCTTGATTGCACTATGATCTGATAATATACAGGGGGTGACTTCAATTCTTTTGCATTTATTCAGACCTGTTCTGTGAGCCAATATGTGTTCTATCTTGGAGAATGATCCATGTGCAGCCGAAAAGAATGTATATTCTGATTTTGTGGGGCGGAATACTCTGTAAACATCTATTAAGTCCATGTGTTCCAAAGTTTGGTTCAGTTCTATTATTTCATTGTTGATTTTCTGCCTAGATGATCTGTCAATTTGTGATAGTGGGGTATTTAAATACCCCACTAAAATTGTATTAGTGCTTATTTGGTTTTTCATGTTATTTAATATTTGTTTTATATAGTTGGGGGCATTTATATTTGGTGAATATATGTTTATAATTGTCAGTTCTTCCTCTTGAATTGTTCCCTTTACAAGGATGTAGTGGCGTTCTTTGTCCCTCTTAATTTACTTTGTCTGAGAATAAGATTGCTACCCCTGCTTTTTTCTGGGCTCCTGACGCGTGGAGAATCATTTTCCATCCTTTCACTTTCAGTCTATGGGCTTCCTTTTGCACTAGGTGTGTTTCTTGTATACAACATATTGTTGGATTTTGCTTCTTAATCCATTCTGCCAGTCTGTTTCTCTTGATTGGTGAATTGAGGACATAGACATTGATGGTTATAACTGATATATTCTGACTTATTATTGTCGTGTTATTGTCCTTTTGTTGACTCTTTTTACTTTTTCTCCCCTCTCCTTTTAGTTTCTTGCCTTGCCTATTTGATCTGGTCTGTTGGGCCTCATTGTATTGTGACCTTCATTGTCCTTTTCTAGGATATTGTTTACAATTCCTTTCAGTGCTGGTTTGGTGTTCATGAAATTTCTCAGGTGTTCTTTGTCATGGAAGTATCTTATTTCCCTGTCTATTTTGAAAGAGAGTTTTGCAGGATACATCAGTCTAGGTTGGAGGTTATTTTCTTTTAGGACTTGGAATACCTCACTCCAGGCTCTCCTTGACCTAAGGGTTTGTGTTGAAAAGTCTGCTGTGATTCTGATGGGCTTTTCTTTGCATGTGATTTGTTTCTTTTTTCTTACTGCTTGTAGTATTTTGTTTTTCTGTTCAATTTCTGGGATTTTGATTATTATAAGTTTAGGTATAGATTTTTTTGATCGTGGCTAGTTGGAGTTCTGTATGTCTCACTTATCTGTATGTCTAATTCTTCCCTTCTGTTTGGGAAGTTTTCTGTCATTAATTCTGTGAAGAAATTTTTTAAGTCATTTGTGTTTTCTCCTGCTATTTCATGAATTCCTACTAGTCTTATGTTAGTTTTCTTTGCATCATCTAGAAGTTGTTGGATTGACTTCTCATGATCCCTTACTGTGGGGCTTATCTTTTCATTGTTTTGACATAGCAGAAATTTTTGATTATTAATTTTTATATAATTGATAATTGATTATTGTTAAATGTATTAATTGTTTCATGCATCATGAGTTTTATGTCATATCTAAAAAGTTATTGTCAAAACCAAGGTCATCGATATTTTTTCGTCTATTGTCATCTAGAAGTTTTACAGAGTACTTTAACCTAATTTCTGTAGTTTTTGTGAAGGATGAAAGGTCTGTGGAGATTCTTTTTTTTTCAGTATGTGGATGTCTGGTGGTTATTATTTTATCTATTACATTCCCAAATTTATTTGTGTTTTCAAGTATTTCTTCCCTAAATAGTATAGTTGATTTTTTTTTTAATACCAGGGATCAAACTTGTGATTTTGCGCTTGCAAGACAGGCAATAGAACCACTGAGCTAAATCCCCGGCCCATATGGTTGAATTTCTAAGTACAACTTCCTGGCAAGACTCCTGGGTTTTCTCTAACCCCTATACCTAATGGGCTACTTACCCAGGTTGTATGTTTGCGAAGGCTCAGAAGACCAAAAAAAAAAAAAAATTAGGGACGAATGGCTGAAGAGAAGAGAGAAAATGCAAGAAATTTTACTTAGAAAATTTAGGAGGTGAAATATACTTGAGAGAACAGTCAGGCCAGTCTCCACAGATAAATAAGTGTTTTGGCCAACATCTTACAACTAGTTAGGCTCCTAACTAACCTCCTTGAACTAAAATAGCTGAAACAAACCTTAATAAATTCATCCTAGCATTGACAATAAGCCTCCAACAAAGCTTCTGATCTGTCTCATAACTCTTCAAAGTAAACCTTTGAAAGAAGCGTTATTATACCTTAGAAATGCAAAGGCACTTGGTCAAAATTCTTATTGATTCTTTCAGTTTCCTTTACAAAGGAATTGTTCCTTGATTAAATTCAACAAAATTTTGACAAAACTCAAAATATGTGGTTTTTCTATAAAATGGAATACTACTCTGCCATAAAGAATGACAAATTACAGTCATGCATAGGAAAATGGATGAATATTGAGGCCATACACTTAAGTGAAATAAGAAACACATGGGTAAATACTGAATAGTTTCTCTGGTGTGAAAAACTAAAAGTATAAATAAGATCCAAATTGTGTAATTGATAATGTGAAATAGGAAGAAAAGGGCTAAAGGTGTAGGGAAGTAGGAAGGGTAGAGGAAAGGAAATAAGGAAAAAGAAAAAATATAAGAAAAGGAAAAAATGGAAACAAAGTCTTTGTAAATAGGGGAGGGTGGTGGGGGTAAAGGGAGGGTAGGGGGTATGGGAAAAATGAGAACCAAGATCTGTCATGTTCAATGAAAAAATGGAAATAAAGTGTTTGTAAATGGGGAGGTGAGGAGGGAGTGAAGGGAGGGCAAGGACAAGGGGAAAAAAATGAGAACCAAGACCTGTCATGTAAAGGTGCAAGATCCCAATGATGAACGTAATTGTACTGTATAGCTTAAATGTACTAACAAACTCAATAAAAGAAAAAAAAAGATCTGTCATGTAAAGGTACAATGATGAATGTAACTGTACTGTATACTTAAAAAGTACCAATAAACTCAAAATAAAAAAAAAATAAAGTCAAAATAATTTCCCCAAATAGAACTACCATATGATTCAACAATCTCACTATTGGGTATATATATCCAAAGAATATGAAATCATTATATCAAAGAGGTAACTGCACTCCCATGTTTATTGCAGCACTATTCACAAGAGCCAAGACACAGATATGTGACAAACATGATCAATTGAAGCCCTGCTCTCAGAAAGCTCTGCACTTGGTTAAAGCCTGTTAAGAATTTCAAAATAATTATTTTATCATCTGAGTATGTTTTGTAATCAAATTATAGCAGGACAATTGAACATGCATGTGAACAGATATATCCATGTCTTGGCTGAAATTCAGCCCCTTAGCCCATAAGCTTCATGGCTTGCATAACATGTGTCTTTCACTTTCGGCCTCACTAAAATCCAACAGTGACTCTACCACAAATTCGTGCTCATGTTCCACATAACAACCTTATGACTGAGTGGCATCCCTGACACACTGGAGGTCAAGTTTTCCCTTTAAGCTAGGATTTGCTTGGAGCACAGAAAGGTATGTATGTTCCAAGAAACACGAATACCCAATGAAGCACATCGTGTTACTTCCAGTACCACTGGTGCCAAATATCATGACACTGGAAAAAAGGAAACGATAAGACAATTCACAGTTCCTTTTCATGTCAGTCCTACCATGGCAATCAGTTAGCCAAAGCTCAGTTTTGGAAAAATATGCAGCACATAAAGAAATAAAATAAAAGGTTAACTTCAGGCAGTTTTTTCATATGTCTGTTAACAATGAAATGCATAATGTATGTATAAGACAGTAAACATCACTGACTCCACATGAGTTAAATGCCTCTGTATTTGCATTTATAATTATATCGTGTGTGATCAAAATATGTAGCAAATGTTTAAATTTTTTAAATGATTATAGTAAAAGATTCATTGCCACTAATTTCCCTCAAAATATTGCCCATGGCTTTGAACATACTCAACCCATCATGCTCACCACTTCCTGAGAGCAATTCTGGAGTCTCCTGGTATCTTTATGGTATGTGATCAAAACTACAGTGCATAATGCTGCCTACTGCCATCTAACAGAAAAGTAGACTTGTAAAAATATTACCATCTGCCCTCATCTACCTCGCTCACTGGACTTGGCACTGTGCAACTCCTAGCTCTTCCCTAAAGTCAAAATGAACATTAAAAGCAAATATTTAAATGATTCAGGACAGCTAGGAAGCCATGACAGTGCAACTGAACACACTCAGGAAAGACACTCAGGAATGCTTCAGAGAGTGGCAAGGATGACAGGATAAGTCTGTTCAAAGTGAGGGGAAGTATTTTGAAGAGAATTAATGGTAAAATGTCTCTTACTGTAATCATCTTTTTAATTTAAAAATTCACTGTATTTTTCCATCACAACACACATTGTAAATATATGTCAACATTATAGGGTATGAAGACAAAGCATAAATTTCATAGTAATAATTAAATGATTAATATTTTTGTACTTACAACAATTAAACCTTTATGTTTTAAAAGGAATAAAGTGTTTTTAGAAGAAAAAGTTTTATTCACGTGCCCTTTTTTTAACCTTCTCATTGTGCTAACAACTGGACACAGGGCCTCACACATGCTAGGAAAGTGCCCTATCACTGAGCTTCACTCCCAGCCCTTTTCCTACTTTCTGACCACGGAACCTAGCATTTTCTTCTTGCTCTGGGCCCTACAAATTATGTAGCCAGCCCTGAAAATGAATTAATACTCTCATCTGCATATGAAAAAAAGAGACAGTAAAATTAAAAAGCCTTTTCAAGATCATACAACAAGAGGAAGACACGAGATTAAAACTTACACCCAACTCCAAAGACGCTGCTCCTCTGTCATCCAATATTGCATCCAAATTGCAGATACAGAAAGACCCGAAGGACCCAAGCGTGGGACTGAGTTTGTCACTTCAAGTCCTGCCTAGATAGAATTGTTTCAAGATGTGGAGTAAGACTTACCCCATATATCATGAAGCGGCTATAAAGTCAAGAAGGCTGCTTTAGGAAAATAATTCTATCACTAATCTGTGATCTAGTTTATCAGGTCATGGACTTGATATCATCAGTTTAGATAAAAACTCATCATGCCCAGTGGCCAATAAGACTCTCAATTCTTTCTCAAACTCTCTTTTCTCTAAATCTCACATATTTCTATGTTTCATACAATGAGGCACATAAAATGATTCATTTGGATTTTAAACTGTCATAGTTACCCACCAGATGGTCCAAAGAACTATGCTAATGTGACTGCAATCCTAATTTTTTTAATGAATTTTTCCCAGTTCCTCATTTAAAGCATCGTGTTGTAGGACCTTGGACTGGCTTCAAGAAGATATTTTTCTAGATTCACAGCAACAGCTTCTAAGGGTCCCTCTCCCACTTTTCCTAGTCTCATTTGCAAAATCCAAGTCAGCAATCATACGAACTAATAGTTAAAGGAATATCATTTTTCTTTTTTTTTTTTTAAGACAGATCTTGCCACACAGCCCAGGCTGGCCTCAAACTGTCAGCAATACTCCTGCCTCAGCCTCCCAAGTCTGGAACTACAGGAGTGTGCCTCCACACCCAGCTATAGGAAGGAACATCATTCTTTTGCTACCTGTTAATGGTCAATCAGAAAGTTATCTTTATACCACACCTTCAGAGAGAAGGTGTGTTTTGAAACCAGAAAATACAATTAGGATAAAGATCTTTCTTTTTATCTTCTGGGAAGAGAATTCATCACACACACACACACACACACACACACACACACACGCACCTTACTTGCTTTTCCCACCCTAGAATTATGGTATCACTGCCATAGCTAGTAATTTGAAGTATTTGTGCCAGAAAAATTTTATGAAGCAACTTCCTTTGAGATTTTCAGGGACTTAGATATATTTTATGGATATTTCCAGGCATAGACACAAACACTGCTGTCAAGAAAATTTCCTCTAAAAATGACAGAGCAGAGATGTTACTGTCAGAAAAACAATGAATTCTTCAATAATTATAATTTCTGTAATACATTCCTGGGAGTGTAGGAACAACACTACATAAATATTCCTATGTGAGCAACTTGAGAAGACATGCATAAACATAAACTATATTTATGGGTTTAAAAATTATACTACATAAAATCCTGAAAATATTTCTTTTGACTTTTGAAATCCGAGTATTCTCACTGCTAAGCAAAGGTAGAATAAAAGGAAAAATAGATGGCACAGAGCCACACCGCCAGGCACTTGTAAACTAAATGTAACTACATTACATTATCACATGGTGTTTTAAATAAAAGGAGAAATTACAATTCTCCTTATAAAAGTTGTTCATCTGGTCTCCATAGCTCAAAAGCCAGAAAAAAAACCCACATAGAAAATAATAGTAAATAAGATGGTTAGTTTCAGGTGTTACCTGACTGGATTAAGGGTTTCCTAGGGAACTGGTAAGGCATTATTTTTGGATATGTCAGAATACTGCAGAAACAAAAAAGATCCATTTCTGCCTTGTTCCATCTTGGATTGCTGGCTATAAAGTGATGCCAGTATCCACGTCATGAGGACATCAAAGCCAGTTGAGAGGCCCAAGTGAGAAGAAAATAAGGCCTACCACCATTATCTAGGACCAACGTGGCAGCACAAAACAAACTACTTTGGAGACAAATCCTGCAGCCTCTATCCTGCAGCTAGATGTCTGCAGTCTCACCTTGCATCTTCCTTGCAAGGAAGACATCAAGCTAGAATCACCCAAGTGCACTGCCTCTGAGTTTCTGACCCACAGTAACTTTACATTAGCAATGAATGACAGTCATTTGAAGTGACAAAGTTTTGGAGTAATCTGTCTCCCAGAAATAAGTAACTAATAACTAACCTTCTCAACCTGATAGGCGTCTTCTGCACAAGACATCTATATTTTGGTGAGATGGGAAGAAATATAGCCTGTGTTTTGCAAGTTAATAAAGTTAATTTTATTTTGTATTACAAAAAGATGCTCAGTTTGTCATCCAAGACTATTGTCCCATCCTGGTTGTCCCTGGCTGTTTCACTCCCTCATGCAATTCTGATGTGAGGAAAAAAAAACACAACAACTTAAAAATAGCTTAATTTGGAGGGTGACAGAAATAGGCACAGATTTCCCCCATAAATCAGTGTAAAAGCAGTTGGCTGATGCAGGCTCTCACAGACCACAAAGATAATGTTGGCTCACACTGTGATCTTGTTGACAGTTCATTGACCCGGATGGAGTACCTCCAACAATTTCAAAATATTGGACAGTGTTTCTCTATGATTACAAAAGAAATAAACCTAGGTCTTTCAAAATTCATTTTTGTTGATGAAGGGCTCTCTCTTACATCCTTGCCTGTCTAGATTACTCATTACCTTTTGAACATTTACGTGTATCACTTGGTTATTTGTTACCCCTACCTAGATGTATGGCTACTGTTTCTTCTTCATTTGCATTGCAGTACTATATTATTTGCTCACCAAAAATGGTCAGGTTCAGCTCAAAGACAGAAAGATTCTTTTGCGAGAAAAAGTCACATGAGTCTTGCTGATGACTTTGCACTTTCTGCTGTAATAATGTGCTAGGGAGGGGAGCGAGACCATTATAGAAATTTTTAGAAAATCATGTATCAAAATGTTGTCTCCTGAGAACACTTTTAGAATGTTTAGGGAGTGTTTTAAATTAACACAATCTAAGCTACAATTCCAAGTACTGCTGAATAAAAAGGAAAATAAACTGGATTTTAAAGATTTTTTTTGTCACAAAATCTTCGGATTATCACCAAACTAGAGTGAAGAACGTAGATAATATCAAGATAAAACATCATGAATATTTTCTTTTGCACATCAACAAAAATTCAATTTTTTAAAGCAGTAATGGAATATTTATTCATACAAAGCAAAAACTCCCAGGGTGGGGGGGCTGTCTAATAGAAAAAAAAAAAGAAACCCTTTGGGGGGATTAGAAATTCTGGAAGAAGTGATCTGCATGCAGAGACCAGCCTTCCAAAGTCTCTAACATCACGTTCCTACACAAATTCCACTGACCATGGTCCAGACATTCCCACCCCACTGGACAGAATTCTCTGGCCTCAGCTGTGAAGATCAACAATTCCCCAGTATTTCCTTAAGTATAAACTGATAAGGCCACAATGTCCACAGCTTTGATTTATCATTTTTTGTGATGCTCTACTCTGATAAAAATCCTTATATATGATGAGAAGACAAACTTGAATATATGGCTGCTGTCCCCTGACTCTTCACAATCCAAGGTTATTTGCTCTGCTCCAGAAGGGTGATCAGGCATGGTTTAGAGAGAGATAGACTCAGGAAGACCAGGTTTTTGTAGTTCTCTAGCATCACATCTCTACACAAATTCTGCTAAGCAGAGTTCAAGATGTCCCACTCCTCTCAAAAGAAAGCAATGGTCACATCTCTGAATGTCAACAGTTCCATTCTCTAGCTTCTGGGTGTTCAGCATCCTTCCTAGGTACCTATAAGCATCTGAAGGGTGATGGTGTAGCAGCTTCTGTGAACCGGCTATAGTCTAGGGCACCTTGATTCTCCTCCCTGTGATATCTTACCCACTGGAAACTAGTGAGAGCTTATTCTCATGGAGATTGCAGGGTTAATTTTTAGCTTCCAGGGTTTCCAGCATTGTCCCCACAGAACTCCCACCAATGCAGATCACACTGTGACAGAGGCTATCGGCACAGCCACACAGGCCTCCAGGATGGGAGACCATAAACTCAACTATTGGGTCACCCCAAGGTGATGAGTCTCTAGATCAATAATGCTCACTAGACATCAAACTCACAAAAGTAGAACTACTCTTAACCCAAGGGGTGGTGTGCTAATTTACAATGGGAAAATTATAGGAAGTGGACCTGACCTTGCTCAGAATATTAAACACATTCAAGAAGTCAAGTTAAAATTTTATGGTTATTTTATGAAGATAGAATCAGAAGAAAGATCACTGGATATTCTTGCAGAATATGTCCACAAAACTGTGGGAGCTGAAATTAAAATCCCTTCTTCTTTGTAGGAATATTTCTGCCAAAAGAAATAGTCAAGAGAATCGCAGCACCCTCTTTCCAAGCCATCTTACATATACTGACAAATTCTTAGCAGTCCAACTCACCCGTTCTAATAATCATGATGTCAATAAGTTTCAGTTATTATAATTTTATCACAAGCCAGAGGTTGTAGTTAGTTTTCAAGTTACTGTGCAAGCTCGTCATGAGATATTAGGTCAAATTCTTATATTCCAGTTCTTAGCCAAATCATATGTTAAGAGTCTCACAGATAATTGATTCCCATATATTTATGCTCATCTCTTCAATTCCAAACAGGAACATTCCTTTGCTGACACAAAATTCTGAAAATATAAGCTCTCAGAATACTTCAAAACTCTCCTCTCTAGCGACTCCCTGTTAATCACTTGATGTCTTAGTCACTTTCCCATCACTGAACACAATACCCAACACCCACAACTTAAAGGAATCCAGGTTTATTTCGGCTCATGGTTTCAGTCCACAGTTGGCTGGCTCCAAGGCAGAGAGGCATGGCAGAGGAAAAGCTGCTCAATCCATTAAAAGCCAAGAAGCAGGGAGAAAAGGGAGAAGCTGAGGACAAGAATACACCATCCCAAGCCACAGCCTCAGTGACCCACCTCCAACTAAGACCCCCAACCAGTATCACACGGAGCTACTGAACTCGCCAATGGATGAATTCATTGATGAACTTAGTGAGCCCAGAATCCTTTCAACCTCCAAACACTCGAGGCTTTGGGGAACATTTTGGATCTAAATCAACTGTCATGTTTATCAAGTCCAAACAGTATTATCTAGAGGTCGTTCTTTTAAAAGAATGATAAGGGCCGGGAGTAGTGGCATATTTATGCTCATCTCCTGTAACCCCAGAACTTAGGAGGCTGAGACAGAGGATTGCTGCAAGTTCAAGGACAGCCTGGGTTTCATAGTAAGTGCAAGGCCAGCTTGAACTACAATAGCAAGACCGTGTCTCAAAAAAATCTGAGCGATCCGTAGCTACTGACATATACTGAATCAATCACCCCTAAGTTGGTAAAGCCTTCAAGGACAGTAGTTTCCAGGGGACTTTAACCAATAACAAAACTACAGTTACTAAGTGATTCTAAGCAACACTGGAGTTTATCCTAACTTTTCAGGGACAACGATAGATACTCCCCTTAAAACAATATGTCACAATCAGGAACACCTGTTGATCTGCCCCAGCTACTCAAGCTTCTGTGCTGTGGGTGCTACTGGAACCCACTTGCAAACAAAGTCATCAATTTTTCTATGCCTCTAAATGCTTCTGCCCATATTAATATAAAACTATATCTGGGAAGATTCAACCAGGGAAGTTTGCATGCCTTTGCTTTTCACTTCCTTTCTCCTCCTCTCCCGCCCAAAAAATTCTTAGCTTGCTTTTTCCTCCAGAGCACTAATTCTCTTAATGTCCGGTAATCTGTTTAATGTGTGATCCTTCCCAGTGGATTCAGGTTTTTGCCAGGTAAAAAGCCTGTCTGGATATATTTCAGGCTTCAGGGCCCTCTGATACAGTCGTGATTTTTAAACTTTAGTACGTATAAGAATTAACAGCTTATTTAAAATGCTATTCCCTAGTCTCCCACAGATTTTTAATCCATAAATCTAAGACAAGGCCCATAAACTTGCATTTATAACTAAAAGTGCCCACATCCCTTGCTTTACTTATGGAAGCAATCCAAAACCCACTCTGAGCAAGTGTTATAAAAGAAGATAGCTTGTGACTAAAGATGTCTACGTTATCAGAAACCACAAATGTGTGCAACTCCTTTCAATCTTTAACTCCTTCCTATGACTATACCTGTAATTATAGTTATTTCATTTCCCAGCCATTTGCAATAGCCCTGCTGCTCACCCTGCAAATCTGCACATAAATTGTACCTTGGTTCATATGGCCTTCGTTTTAAAGTCAGTCTTTTGTTTTCAGGTACTAAGAATTGTTTAGTGATATAACTGATCTATTTGTTATGATTTCTGGCTTGAGATTCTTGCCAATTCTATTCTTTCAGCCTTGTCTGCCCACCAAGATTCCCACACTTGAAAAGGTGTCCATCTCCAATGACCACAGAGCCTCATGCACTGGCCATTCTGCTGACACACAGCCTTGACTCTAACCTCTCTGAGCTACCATTTTTCCAGAGGTGCTTAATGGATCACTTACATCTTTTAAAATCTAAGTACTTGGGGACAGAACTCAGAAATATACATGTTTAATAAGTTTCCCAGGTGCATTTCATCTAAAAAAAACTTTGGTATTCAACAGTTTCCCAAAATTGCCTCGTGATAAAAGTCACCTAGGCACTGGGTATAAAATACAGCTTCCCAGAGCTCATCAGCTAGTGAGTCTAGAAAAGGAGTAGGCTTTACTTCTGTCAAGTGTTTCAAGCAATTATAATAGTTAAATAATTTGGGAAATTTGGTCCAGAGTAAGAATACAAGGCTTCAACAACAGTATCTTTATTTCAGTTTTATATTGTGGGCCCTCAAGTTTTGACCGGCCTGACATACAAACAACTTGGGTTAATTCAGTTAATGGAAGATTCATCTGCCTCTTGTTATCTATAGTGTGTACCCAGGTAAACATACAGATCTCAGCTGTACTGACTTACACCCAACTTTAGTTACAGCCAGCCCTCAGGAACCAATAGTTTCTAAGTCAAGGTCTACTGTACTAGATTGAACATTTAATCTTAGAGAATGAAGCTAGCCAGTACCAATGAAATCATCCTTAGAAGATAAAATAAACTTAACATGGAGTCTTGTGCCTTCATTTCTCACATGCAAATATTTTAAGTGATAATAAACAGATTTTTTAAAAAACACTTGAGTCCTTAAAACTGATGTTGGGTGAGATTTCCCCTTATCCTTTTAAAAAATGAATCACTCTGATTCTTTAAATTATGCCTCAAAATTCAGCCTTATAAATAGCATTTATTGGGAAAAATTAGGGCAACTATACTACAAATATAAGCTACTATATTCATCTTTGAAACACCATCCTACATACACATCTATTGTGTAAGTTTGTTTTAAATATTTTAAGTTAAATTTTGGTGGCCCAGGTCTTGCTATAATTTTAACAGATCTTTCCTAAGTCTCAGAGTATATCTGTGATTTTTGTAGTAGTACAAATAGATCACTTATTCCATAAAATATGCAGTGAGGATACATGGAGGGGTTCAAATTTGAGGTTAATAAAACCAGCCACCTGGTATCCTTCCTCTTGTAAGCTGTTTAACAATAATAAGATTACAGAAATTTCTAGCTTCTTGGATTGCAATCATTCTATTACAAAAATTTTTAATATTGAGAAATATACCTAGAAGTTGAAGGTGGAAAATGCTAAGTGATCAACAGTCTGTGCACCTAATAAGTCTTTCAAATTTGTCTCTTTGGTAGGCTCATTTTGGGGGCATTAACTCAAAATATTAATTATTTGTATAGTTTTTACCTGAGACAGCAAGGCTGCAGGAAAAATCACTTGGTCTGGGAGAACTTAGACCTAAATTAGAACATTGGCTCTCACTTACCACACGTGACCTTGGGTAAATGGCAAAATATTTCAACATCTGAGTGGCTTCACCCATTAAAAATATAGCAGCTATTTCTACCATGATATAGTCTATTTTTACCATGAAAAGTTGTTCTGTTTTAAAACAAATTGTTTTTGAAAATACTCCATAAACTAGTATATAATCTTTCAACTCTTCCTGATTCAATACTATAATCTTTTGGGCACAAAAACACTTTTTACAAAATAGTTTTATCCTTTGTCTGTTATGTTGTATTGCACCAATCAAAGCTTTTTCACCAGTATGTCTGATAAATTCTGAGATCTTTAGTACCATCTGGCCTTTGACACTGTTCAATGCTAACGCAAACTATAGGTTCAAGGACTGAAAAGCATCAAAGTGCAGAAAACATTTGCACTGACTAAGCCTCTAAATACTCTCCATTTGAAGCATCTCCTGCCATTACTATTCTAGGCTTAACTATAGCAATAGAACATAATCTAATAACTATAACCATCCCTGGGCCCAGAGAGCTGCTGCTACATCGTCTTCTCTCTCACTTTCAATTGCTGCTGTGACAAATTACCACAAATAGGCTTACTTAAAACATTCATTGCCAGGTGTGGTGTCTCACACCTGTAATCCTAGCTACTCTTGAGGCGGAGACAGAAGAAGTGTGAGTTTATGGAGAGCCTGGAAAACTTAGCAAGATCCTGCTTCAAAATATTAATTAATTAATTAATTAAGAGAGAAAGAAAGTGGGTTGGGGGTGTATGTGGTAGAGCGTTTGCCTTGCATGTGTGAGCCTCTTTCTTCCGCCCCCAACTCTTAGCTCCTTAGACTAGGATTAGAAATCTGTAGGTGGCACATCACGGCATTTCTTGGTCTCCATAACCTGCAGAGCATGAGCCAGTTTACACAATAAAATATTTGTATATTATAGATGTATGGGTCGTTTCACAAGAGAACCTTAATTCAACAGTCCAAGAGAGAAGTAGGCCTGATTATATTAACATATAAATACAGAGTAGGGATAATTACAATATGGACAACAACGAAAATCATCTTAGCTAAATGTCAGTGCTTACTAAGTTCCAGTTACCTTGTTGGCCAATTCATATGATTTCACTTAACCTTGACAACATCTCTAACAAGTAGGTCTATTATAATTCCCATTTGAATGTGAGGTATTTATAATCTTTCCTGTAGACGGTGTTGTTTCTTACTTAACTGCCTTTGTTCACTCTCCCTCCTTTCCTGAACCTTGGTCTTTCCATGTTACAATTTGAACTCTTGAGAATCAGGGACACCCCTTAACAGTTAGATTTTCACCTTTTACATGATAATTGATATATAAGAAGGGTTCAGTGAAAGATGAAAATATAAAAGATTAGACAAAGGAAATTGTCAGAGAAGCATATAAAATGCATGGGTCACAGTGTTGCACACCTGTAGTTCTAGGTACTTAGAAGACTGGGGCAGGAGGATTGCTTGATTCAGCAAGTTGGAGGCCAGCCTGAATAACACAGCAAAACCTTGTCTCTAAAAATAAATAAATAAATAAATAAATAAATAAATAAATAAATAAATAAATAAATAAATAATTAAATACCAGATACACCCATAAAATATAAAAATGTATTGCTCTGGCCTACACATATCACAGGTTTCATATTAATCCAGAAATAGGAACTGGTTAAATGCATTCTATTTCTTCCATAATTTCTCTTCAACGTTTTCTAAGATATTTGAAGTCCTGGGAGGACTTTCAGGAACATGGCAGAGTGGTGAACCATGGCAAATAAGCATCTCTGAGATTCATAATCCAGATGCTGGAGTACAGCAACTTGGGGAAGGAGAGGGGGATCCCCAGTACCCAGGAAGCATCTGAAGGGAGAATTGGAGCCCATGGGAAGATTGAAGAGAGGAACCTCAATGCAGAAAAGGTAGGTGGTAAACACTGCTCTCTCCCTGACTTCTGCCTTGAAATATAAGAGGGACTGTTCAAATCTGTAGAAGCCCAGTGATGGTGGGTGACTCCAGAGGTCCCCACAGAGAAATGCACCAGCAGAATGGAGCAGTGGAAGCTGTGGGCTACAGTGGCTGGTAAGTGAACCCAGTCCAACCAACTCCAGGAGAGAGCAATTCGCTGGATACCATTTTGGGAAGGAACCAACTAAATCTGGGACTCAGAGCAGCCATTGGTTGGTGTGGTGCAGATGTGGGAGACATCGTGGGTCAGGAAACGGAGTTCAAGGTAGCAAGAGACACCCAGAGAATTGTGGGCTGAACATCCTTGGTCCCAGTGTCACAGCCAGAGACTATGATCAGTTTCAACTTTAGTGGAGTTGAAAGTGCAGGGTTGGGCCACGGATTTAGCTCAGCGGTTCAGTGGCCTGCCTTGCAAGTGCAAGGACCCGAGTTGGATCCCTGGTACACCCTCCCCCCCAAAAAAAGAGAGAGAGTGCAGGGTTCCTGGGATTATCCACCACCCTACCCTTCTACTGCAGGCCTGCTGGGATCATCCAACATAGGATCTGGATTCTGCCTCCTGTCTACCAATGACAAAAGATACATGCCCTGACATAGACAATTTTTTTGCCCTTTCCTTGCTTTTGGTCTTGAGTGTTTGTTCTTGTTTGTGACTGGTTTTAGTTTTTCTGTTCTGTTTTGTTCTTGTTTTTGTTTTTTCCTCCTCTCCTTCCTGTCTTCTTCACCAGTTCCCCAAATCTTGGTAATCTTCCTTTATTCTTCAAACATTTTTCATCTCTTTCTCCTCATTTCTCAATTTTTCCCACTTATCCCTTTTAAATTTTCCCCCTTGAGGGCAAAATTGCCCTATTGAGAGGATATTTACTGTATATAATTTTCTGATTGGTTTTAGATTTTGTTATATAACTATTAATCTTGTTCCTATGATTAAAGATGGAAAACAGTTACCACAGTTTGTCATTTTCTTTTTTATCTTTATTAAATTCATGGTACATTTTAGGTATACAATACAGTTATATTTATCACTGGCATCTTGTACCTTTACATGACTTATCTTGGTTCTTATTTTTCCCCATTCCCCAACCCTCCCATTACCCTCTACCTTTACCAGTTTACAAAGACATTGTTTCCCTGTTTTTCCTTTTCACATACCTTTTTCTTATCCCTTTTATCTTTCCCCAGCCTTTTTACTTTTCCCCTACTTCATTTACTTTTTGAGACCGTATGTTCCTATTACACAATATCATTTATAATTTTGATCCTTATTTATACTTTTAGTTTTTCACACCAGAGAAACGATTCAGTATTTACACATATGTGACTTATTAATTTCATTTGAGTATGGCCTCAATGTGCATCCATTAGCTATAAATATCTCCAGTTTCTCATTCTTTATGGCTGAGTAGTACTGTTTTATATTAAAAAATTTTCTTTATCCAATCTCCAGTTGATGGGCAATTGGGCTGTTTCCAAATTTTAGCTATTACAAACTGTGCTGCTTTTAATTCTTTTGGAAAGATACCCAGCAGAGGGATATCTGAGTCAAATGGAATCTTTAATCCTAGTTGTTTGAGGTATCTCCATATTGATTTCCACAGTGGTTACACCAGTCTGCACTCTCACCAGCAATGAAGAAAGGTTCCTATCTCCCCACAACCCAAAAGCATTTGTTATTGATTGATTTCTTGATAGCAGCCATTCTTACTGGGGTGAGATGGAATCTCAGCTTTGTTTTCATCTGCATCTCTCGAATGACCACTGATGTTGAACATTTTTTCATATTTTTGCTTGCTGCTTTTACTTCTTTATCTGAGAAAAGCCTGTTCATTTCAGATGTACATTTTTAATTGAGGGCCTGATTTTTTTGAGATCCTTATATGTTCTAGATAATAGACCTTTGTCTGAGGAACACCTGGTAAAAATTTTTTCCCACATTGTGGATTGACTCTTAGCTCTGTTTGTGATTTCTCTGGCAGTGCAGAAACTTTTTAAAAAGATGAGATCCCAACTGTTGATTCTTTGTGCTAGCTCCTGTGCTACTGAGGATTTGTTCATAAAGTCTTTTCCTATGCTGGTATCTTCAAGAGTTCTACCTAACATATCTTCCAGCAAGTTTAGTGCTTCTGTTTTATTGCTTATATCTTTAATCCACTTGGATTTTAGTTTAGAGCATGGTGAAAGATAAGTGTCTAGTTTAATCTTTAACAAGTCGAAATCCAGTTTTTCCAATGCCATTTATTAAAGAGGCTATCTTTCCTTCAGTGAGGGTGTTTGATTTCTTTGTCAAAGATGAGACAGCTGAGTATGTCAGGAGTTGTTTCTGCAGGTAGCTGAGTATGTCAGGAGTTGTTTCTGATCCTCCATCTGTTTTTTTGCCAGTACTGTGCTGTTTTTATCACAGTGGCTTTGTCATATAGTTTCAAGTCAGGTATTGTGATGCCTGCTGCATGTATCTGTTGCCTGGAATTGCTTTTGCTATTCTAGGTCTCTTCTGATTCCAAATGAATTTTTTGATTATTTTCTCTAGTTCTGTGAAATATACTGTTAGGATTTTGATAGGGATTGCATTGAATCTGTATAGCAGTTTGGAAGTATGGCCATTTTCACTACAGTGATTCTTCCTTCATTTTCTAGACCATGCTTGTATCCATTGTTATTATTTATCAGATTACTTTAGCCAGAGTGATATAGTTGTTGTAGTCAGTTCTTCCTTGTATACCAGTACCAAGATTGTCTGAGGGTCATAGTACCATAGTCCAGTACCAAAGGATTGGGTGCTATAGGGAGCAACTTCTCATCCCTACTAAATTGAAGAGTTAGGATCTTCAGACAGATTCAAAAGCCCAAAGCCAGTTACACTTAGAAGACACATCTGGAAAGTAGTCACTTCTTAAAGAGGTCTCAATACTAGTAATAAAGCTACCTACCATAATAAATTTACAAGTATCAACATAGAAAAACATTTTAAAAACAGAATATGAGAAAATATGAAAGCAAGATGCATGCCCAGACCTCCAGCTTGCTTAAGGCAAATACAGGGAACAATGAGGTAGAAGAAATCAAGAGCCACCCACCTGAACTTTCTGAAATGTTTAACAGCAGAAGTAACAAAGGGGGCAAATGAGGCTCTAGAAAAAAATAAATCAGAAATAATTTATCAGATAACTAAAGAGATGATGATCACAATAAATGATATGATTATTGAATCTACAGTAGACATAGATAAAAAAATAGAGAAGCCTAGGAAAATTATGGAAATCGTGAAAGCCCAACATAGGAAAGAAGTGGATTCCATGAAACACATTCAAACAGATATCCAGTACATATTGAGGATATACTCATAAGTGAAATAAATAAGTCACACATGTGTAAATACTGAATAGTTTCTCTGGTGTGAAAAACTATAATAGTACATAAGATCCTAATGAGCTAATTGACAATGTGAAATAGGAAGAAAAGGGCTAAAGGTATAGGGAAAGTGAGAAGGGTAAGGGAAAGGTAACAGGGGAAAAAATATGAGAAAATGAAAAAATGGAAATAAAGTGTTTGTAAATGGGGAAGGGAGGAGGGGGTGAGAGGAGGGCAGTGACAAGGGGAAAAAATGAGAACCAAGACCTGTCATGTAAAGGTACAAGATCCCAATGATGAATGTAACTGTACAGTATACCTAAAATATACCAATAAACTTAACGAGGAAAAAAAATAAAAATTAAAAATAAAAAACATATCCAGGAGATTAAAAATTCTATTAAAATATATGCAGCAAAATCAACCAATGTGAAGATAGAATATCAGATCTAGAAAACAGGTTTGCAGTTAGCAATCATCAAAGGAAAAACTTTTTTTTCTTCTTTTGTATTTATTTATTGATTTATTTTTATACTAAGGATGGAACTCGGGACCTTGCACTTGTGAGGCAGCCCAAAATAGATGACAGATATTGGGAAGTAAGAAGACAATGTTCAAATAGAAGGGGAGCAAGGAAGGGGGAAGGGAAAGAAGGAAAAAAGAATGGAAGGAAAAACAAATATAAACCTTTTGTAAATAAGGAGGGAAAAAAGAGTTGAAGGGAGTCGAGGGGAACTGGGGAAAACAGAAGAACCAAGATACATTATGTACAGGCACACATTTCCTGTGATGAATGTAATCATTATGTATATCAAAAGTGTACCAATAAAATTAGTTTTTTAATTGCTGAGTCAGATACACATGAAAAAATAAATCCAGTCATGGGAAAATGCTACTTTTAAAAAGATAATACTGGAAGTGAGACATTATGAATATTTTACAAATATTCATGTACATAGAAAATTTACAAGTAAAAATACTAAATATCAATGATATTTATATGTAGATGGGTAAAATGTAATTTCAATTTTCTCCTTTTTTCTTTTAAAATCAGTTATTTTTATATATTACATATCCATTTGAGAAAATTGAGATAATTAAAATCTAAATAGAAATGTTAGGAAAGACGTATGACTGATTGATAGTTTATTTGATGGGCTTAACATGGTAAGGTAAAATTAAGAAACAGCTCTTTGCTTAATGCCACCTCGTTCGAACTGACTCTGTCAGCTATCCTTCCCTCCCCTTGTAAACCTTGTATGTATCTGTTTTGCTTTCACTTTCTAAATGCACATTTTATCCCTGCCTTATGTCAGAAGTGAACCAAGAATCCAAGTGCCAACCAAGGATTTGGATTTACTAAACCAAGTCCCATGGGGTGAGGGGACACAGAAAAGACAGTTTGGTTCATTCTTTGACCCACTTCCTTCCAGTTTGGACTAAGGTTGGACCATATAAGCAGGAAGGATGAGACACGTCCTTTTTACTTACCTTATACCCTTGTGTGAATGACCTTCCATCATGGAAACAATCAAATTCCAGTTCTTTTTCTTGGTCTGAAGATCAATATTTCTGGCCTTTTTTTAGAGACACGTATCTCTCTGGTACCTTCATCTATACTCTTCCTGACATCAACACTGTTCTTTGGTGTACTAAATCTCTCCTGTTGCCTGTCAGCCATAGCCTCTGTCTGCTGGAGCCCCTTCCAAGGCCAAGCAGGCCTAGGTTGAGACACTCTCAAGATCACTAAAACCCTCCTCAGTTTCTACTTGGCACCCAGAACCTACAAACATTTTCTTCCACCCATCTCTACTGTTGTCTTTTACACAGCCTCACAAAGTCAGAGTTTTCCAAGCAAAAGACAAGTTTCCACATACATTTGTCCCAAAGTCCTAGGCACTGGCAAGTCCTGCCTTAAATCACACACCCTCCACACCTATGCATTTATGCTGTTCAGCAGACATACAGCAAGAGTGAAATGTGAGGCTCCCCTTCTTACAAAGATCCCCCCAACCTCCCTGACAGGAGCTCCTGTGCCATTCTTCACTGGACTTACAAAAGGAGATTCGATTGTCTGCCTACTATGAACTCCCTTCAAAGAAGCCTCCTCTCTAATAAAGGTCCAGGTTTGGTGTGAGTAGGCTGCTGGTGGTGGCAGATATCAGGCCTGTCTTTAAAGTATCTCCCAGCAAGTATTTTGGGTTGTATTTAGCCCTTCTTTTGAAATGAATGGATGTTTATTATCCACTGTTGTCAGCTTTGGGGATTTAGCCAAATTTCCATGGCAACAGAAAAGTATCATTTATCTTCTTATGTATGTATTTTCACCAAAAGAGGGCTATATGCATAGATTAATAAAAATTATCACTCAAATATATTATTGGTCTGTTCTATCCTTGATATTCAGAAAAAATGAATATGATAAAATCCTGATCCTTAAAAAAAAAAAAAACAACTTGTAACCCAGCAGGGAAGATAAGGTATGCGAACAAATAATGTAATAAAAAAGCATTGCAAACACCATAATAGTGATAAAAACAAAGCATTATAGGGGATGAAGAAAAAGAAGATTGCTTCTGGGAGACAATGAAATCTGTTAGGATAGGTTGAACCAGCCACATTCTGAAGAACTGGTAAGTGGAAATGGAGGTAGGAGGAACACATATTCCAGAAACAGGAAGCAAGGCAAGTAAAAGCACCTAGCCTGCAAAGGATTAACAGTTCTTCAGGGAATACTGAGTGGTCAGTCTGATTTTCTAGTAATGCATATTACAGAGTACTTGGCATCTTTATGGTAATAACAATACAGACAGCCTAGAATAAATATTAAGAATCCCTGCCCATGCACTGATACACTATTAGGGCACTGTGAAAATATCTTGGGACTCCAACATGAGAAGAAGCTAGAGAATTTGGACTGCTCATTTGTGAGTTAGAAAAAAATACCAAACTGCAAGGGCTACAGTAGCTGGGGGGAAAGTAGCTAGAAGGCATGTGCGATGATCCCTACCAGATCTAGGACAGTGGCAGGGGGAATGCAAGGAAATGCACCAGTTCAAATGACAATCCATCAAGCACTCAGTCCATCAATCACTCTGATCACAGCAGCGAAGCCTTGCTGGGGAGACTCTGGGCTGACTGTTCGCTAGAGATGAAGGATTTGCACTGAGAATACAAATTCCCACTTGTTATCCCACTCAAGGCCAAGGTAATGCATTTTCAAAGAGGCTGCCTAGTGTTAAAGATCCAGGCTGAAGTCATACAAAGAAGCAAAGTTAACTAGCTCATAAGGGAATCCAACTCCTCAACAGAAGCAAAGGGTCACAGGCACATGTCAGGAGGCTTAGGCAGCTCTGCAGAGGAAGGAGATGGCAAACTAACTATTGTCTTGAAACTGCCTCTATAATAAAGCTGCAAATTCTAGCAAAATATCACAGTGCTCAGGGCAAGTAGTGGTCTGTACTCATAAAGAAATAACAATAAATACTATCTATGGTTTGTGAATACTTGGACTTAATGGTGTCAATTTGAAATGTTAAGCAGCGCTCAATTTCTACATTAGGTGCCCTCATAATGTGACAACCCATGGCCAAGAATTCTTCATATTCTACTTTGTCTTTGCTGCCATTATCAGAAAATACTAAGTTTAATAGCTACTAAGACTTTGAAGTTCCCTAGACCCTGATCTAGCACACTGTAGCTAACTTAATGTTTTATAAACTTCCCTTTGAGGTCAGATATAATTAATGATCACATGCTTCAAGATTAGGTCAAAGGAGGAAATAATGAAAGGAGAAGACACTATCATTGGCAAATGAAGGTCATCCTCATAGAAGCAGGAACACCAACTGCACACTACTAGCAGTAAAATAATCCAGGCACTTCTGGGTGGTATTATACTGCCATCTAGAGGCTTAGTGACATGCTTACAACATGCAACATAAAAGTTAAAAGCAAATTGAAAATAGTATGTAACTACAATCCAGGTAAAACAAAAAATACGAGAAATGCTTGACTATTTTCAAATAATTCCTATCTCAACATAAAATAGAAATGGTTTCTGAATCAAAAATAAGTGCGAGCATGTTTTGGAATAAAGGATGTGCATTTTCTGAGAGATCTAAAACACATGGATGGGTGAATTAACCATGCAATTTACGTTAGTTTCAAAACAGGCAAAAAGAAATCCAGGGGGCAGAGACTAAAAGGAAGAGCATCCCAGGAAGGCAAGAGCCACTAAGGGGCAGAGGAGCAAAAGATGGTTCTAACTTTTTACAGAGTTAAAACAGTTTCCTCGATTTTCAGTTACAAGTAACTGGGTTGTCAAATTATAAATAATTTTCATTTTCAACACCACTTATTAAAAGAATTCTTAATAGCACTTCCTCTTAACATGGAACTATAATTAGGACCACTGTTCAACTAAAAAAAAAGAGAGAGAGAGAATATTTCTAACTATTGGATTCATTGCCAGAAGGTGAAGGCCCCTGACTCTAGCTATGGATCTATTTCTCAGGTCAGAGCTCCACTCACGTGTACTGAGAGGAAAGTCAGGAATGCCGAAAGTGAGAAAGCATCACTTGGATGTCACGTGAAGTCATTCAGAGCTCTGAAATGTGTAAGAGCTGTTTCAAACCCTCACTCCAGATCTAAAGAGAAGGCCTCCTAGGACTACTGAGGATTCCTGGGGACTCATAATCTTATAAATGTCTTTCACTGGATTCTCTAAATTAATCCTCATCTCCCCAATTATTCTCTGATATAAAACTCTCCTTTTTCATAATTTCTTCAAAATACGATCACCATGGCCGGGGATTTAGCTCAGTGGTTCCACCACCTGCTTCGCAAAAGCAAGTTCCCAAGTTTGATCCCCAGTACCAAACAAAAAAACAAAAAAGAAGGAAAATAAAAGAGCAAAAGCAGAGAAAGCTTCATTAGAGATACAACAAAGGAAAAATATGATCATCACAAGGACGAGGGAGAGTCACACTTAGTCAAAGGTTTGGGGAATAAAAAACTACAGTACTAATAAATGAACCACAATAGTAGATAATCCTGTTCTTCAAGTCCAAAATGGGGAGGGGAAACTTTGCCATTACTCTGGAGGCATATAGAGGAAAGGGAAATTGGACTAGCATCTTCTTGAGTCTGCCTCCATACTAAATCTATCATACCCATGATAGCAAAACATCAGCCAGACGTACTTTTAAATAACAGTTTTTGTTATGACCAAGAGCCAATTCAATTCCTTCATGGTCCAAGAGCATATCTGCCACTGTCCCTTGCCTTGTCTTCCAATTACTCCATTGTACACTGGAAGAATTTACCTTATACCTCTGCAGTGTCATCTATTTCAAATGCTACTATAGCCTGATGGAGTGACTCAAAAGTTATATGAGCTCAACTTTTTTAGATTTTGTATGAGTGAGACATAGTACTATCTGTGCCTGACTTATTTCACTTAATATAATTTCTTCTATGTCTACCCATCTTGTGGCAAGAGACAAGAAATCAGAGCCACGCCCTCTCCTGTTGGGCGCCGCCATCGCCGCCCCCCGCACCCCCGCACTCTTAGACCTCCTGATTGTGCCAGTCTTTGGACCCACTCCGCAGAGGCAGAGGTGGTCATAAAGGGTATTTTTCTGAGTTCCCAACTTTGAACATCTTTAAAGAAAGGGCATGGGAAACCTATAGTAAAACGGTGTGGAGTTCAACTGTTCAGGAGGTTGGGGAACTCAAACTGGGCCTTGTAGCCTGAGGTCAGTCTGTGTCGTGGGGTTCTACCATCAGCTAGCAGAGATCAGGGGCCTTGGTTCTAAACATGGCTGCACATGTTGTATATTATGACAGCAGAGATATAGTCTGAAAAAGGCCCTTCAAATCCTTTTTTTTCTTTCTTTTCCTCATTCTACTCTGCAAATTCTCTTTTCTGTCCTCTTTCTTGAACTCAGTCTCTTGCTCCACTATATTATCCCTCATCTCCCTTTCTGTTTCTGCTCCTGCCCTAACTCAGATTTCTTCTTTTATCATTTTTTTCTCTTTTCTTTATGTTCTTTTCTTCTGTCATTCTACCTCACACAGGGGTCAGTGGCTTCAAGGGAAAGTGAGCCTCCATTACTATTAAGGGGATATATTCTTGTCCTTGTACTTCTACTCTCTCTATCTCTTTCAACTTTAATAGTTACCTGAATATTGTGTGGTCATTCTATGCCCTCTGGCTTCACTTGAAACCTTCTCCAATTCTTTTACTTATCTACTCCTCTCGTCCTAGCTCTGTGTGAGCCCCCATCCTAAAAAGTGAAAAATTTGTTCACTGCAGACATGTTTTGGACTGCTTCTTGATTTCAATTTAATTCACATGGTTTAAGGTTGATAGACTAGTAACTACCACAAGTGGTCAGTTTCCAAGTTGTGCTTGATCATATTGTGTTGGGATAAAGGATTGTGGTCAATTTGATGAGCTGTTTTCTCTGATGTTATGAAGATAAGAATGTCTGTGGGTCGTTAGAGACCCAGAAGCTAGGGTGCTACTATATCAGGAAGATTTGTATGATAACCCACAGATTAAACCAAAGACAGCCCAACAACAAAAACTGAAAAGAGAAAACACTTAAGCAAGACACAAAGACAGACTTTCAGTTCACCAATGGCAAACAGTAGGACAAATGAGGATGAAAAGTTTGATAGTGAACCTCCAGGACACCCTGAACTCAAAGCACAGGAAGTAACAAAACAGATCAATCAGGCTCTAGAAAAATTCAAAACAGAAATAATTTCCCAATAACCATAGAGATGGTGAGCAAAATGAAAGTCATGATTTGAGACTCCAGAACAGAAACTAACAAAAAAATAGATGAGCTCAGGACCATGATAGAAGCCATGAAGGCCCAGCATAAGAAAGAAATGGAAACAATAAATGCACAATATAGGAAAGAAATGGAATACATAAAACAGATTCAAACAGATATCCAGGAGATTAAACACTCCATTGAAAGTGTACACAACAGAATAAAGGAATGTGAAGATAGACTCTCAGATATAGAAGATAAGACTGCAGTCACTGACCTTGAAAAGAGAGGTCTCTTAAAAACAGTAGGGGATCATGAGAAATCGATCCAACAAATCCTAGATGATGCAAAGAAAAATATAAGACTGATAGGAATCCATGAAGTATCAGGAGAAAATACAAATGACTTTAAAAAGCTGTTCATAGAATTAATGACAGAAAACTTCCCAAACAAACAGGAAGAATTTGACATTCAGATAAGTGAGGCATATAGGACCCCAACTAGCCACAATCAAAAAAAATCTACACCTAGACATATAATAATCAAGATCCCAGAAATCCAACAGAAAAACAAAATACTACAAGCAGTAAGAGAAAACAAACGAATCACATGTGAAGTAAAGCCCATCAGAATCACAGCAGACTTTTCAACACAAACCCTTAGGTCAAGGAGAGCCTGGAGTAAGGTATTTCAAGTACTAAAAGAAAACAACCTCCAACCTAGACTGATGTATCCTGCAAAACTCTCTTTCAAAATAGATGGGGAAATAAGATACTTCCATGACAAAGAACATCTGAGAAACTACATGAATATTAAGCCAGCACTACAAGCAATTCTAAACACTATCCTAGGAAAAGACAATGAAGCTAACAACTCCATGAGGCCCAAAAGAGCAAATCAAATAGGCAAGGCAAGAAACTAAAAGTAGAAGGCAAAAAAGTAAAAAGAGTTAACAAAAGGCCAATAACATGACAATAGTAAGTCAGTACACATCAGTTATAACCATCAATGTCAAAGGCCTCAACTCAACAATCAAGAGAAATAGACTGGCAGAATGGATTAAGAAGCAAAATCCAACAATATGTTGTATACAAGAAACACATCTAGTGCAAAAAGAAGCCCAGAGACTGAAAGTGAAAGGATGGAAAACAATTCTCCATGCAACAGGAGCCCAGAAAAAAGCAGGGGTAGTAATCTTATTCGCAGACAAAATAAATTTCAAACCAAAACTGATTAAGAGAAACAAAGAAGGCCACTACATCCTTGTAAAGGGAACAACACAAGAGGAAGAGATGACAATCATAAACATATATGCACCAAATATAAATGCCCCTAACTATATAAAAGAAATATTAAGAAACATGGAAAACCAAATAAGCACTAATACAATTGTAGTGGGGGATCTAAATACCCCACTTTCACATATAGACAGATCATCTAGGCCAAAAGTCAACAATGAAATACTGGAATTAAACCAAGGTTTTGAAAGCATGGACTTAATAGACGTTTACAGAGTGTTCCACCCCACAAAATCAGAATATACATTCTTTTTGGCTGCACATGGGTCATTCTCTAAGATAGATCACATACTAGCTCACAGAACAGGTTTCAATAAATGCAAAAGAATCTAAGTTATTCCCTGTATATTATCAGATCATACTGCAATCAAGCTGACGATCAATAGCACAAGAAGCCATAGGAACTTCACAAACACATGGAAATTGAACAACACTCTCCTGAACAATCAATGGATTATAGGGGAAATTAAAGAAGAAATCATACAGTTTTCACAAATAAATGAAAATGCCAATACAACATACAGGAATCTATGGGACACAATGAAAGCAATTCTACGTGGACAATTCATAGCTCTGAATGCCCACACTAGGAAAATAGAGCAAGCTCAAATAAACAACCTAATGATGAATCTTAGACTCCTAGAAAAACAAGAGCAAGAAAAACCCAAGGCTTCAACAAGAGGGGAAATTATAAAGATAAGAGCAGAAATCAATGCAGTGGAAACTAAGAAAATGATACAGGCGATCACCCGGCGGCGTGCGCGCGAGCTCCCGGCCTGCGTGGGAGCTCCCGGCCTGCGCGACAACAGACCCAGGAAGGA
>NW_022900929.1:66149239-66190097 GCF_012274545.1 Fukomys damarensis
TTCTAATAAGATTACTGACATTTAGAAATGGGAGGAAAGGAGCTAAAGGTGTAGGGAAGGTGTGATACGTAGGGGAAGAACAAAAAGGGAAAAGAAAAAAATGTGAGAGAATGAAAAGATGAAAATAAAGTGTTTGTAGATGGGGAGGGGAGGAGGGGGTGAAGGGAGGGCAGAGGTAAGGGGAAAAAAATGAGAATCAAGACTTGCCATGTAAAGGTACATGATCCCAACAATGAATGTAACTGTACTGTATCCCTAAATGTACCAATAAACTCAATTAAAAAAAAAAAAAAAGAAAATGATACAAAAAATAAATGAATTGAAGAGGATTTTGTTGAAAGAATAAATAAAATTGATAAACCCTTAGCAAACCTAATCCAAAAAAGAAAAGAAAAGGCTCACATCCATGCAATTAGGAATGAAAAAGTTGAAGTCACAACAGATCCAACAGAAATCCAAAGGATAATCAATACCTACTTTGAGAACCTGTACTCTTAACAAAATGGAAAACACAGAAGAAATGAACAGATTTCTATATATTTATGAATTACCAAAGTTGAACAAAGAAGATATAAACATTTTAAACACGCCAATTACAATCAATAAAATTGAAAGTATAATTTAAAATTTACCAACAAAGAAAAGCCCAGGTCCTGATGGATTCACAGCTAAATTTTACAAGACATTTAGAGAAGATATACTGCCATTACTCTTCAAACTTTTCAATGAAATTAAAAGGGAAGCAATACTTCCAAACTCATTCCTGGAAGCAGGTATCACTTTGTTTGCCAAACCAGGGAAAGACACAACTAAAAAAGAGAACTACAGGCCAATCTCCTTCATTAATATACATGCAAAAATCATTAATAAGATACTAGCAAACAGAATACAGAGCATTATCAAGAAGATAATCCATCCTGACCAAGTCGGATTTATTCCAGGGATGCAAGGATGGTTCAACATACGTAAGTCAATAAATGTAATACACTATATTAACAGAGTCAAGGACAAAAATCATATGATCCTCTCGATAGATGCAGAAAACACATTTGACAAAATTCAACACCGATTCATGATAAAAACTCTGCAAAAAATTGGAATAGATGGTATATATCTCAGCTTAATAAAGGATATCTATGAAAAACCAACAGCCAACATCATATTAAATGGCCAAAAACTGAAAACCTTCACGTTAAAAGGAGGAACAAGACAAGGATGCCCACTATCACCACTCCTCTTTGATATAGCTCTGGAAACATTAGCCATAGCAATTAGACAAGAGAAAGAAATTAAAGTAATAAAGATAGGAAAGGAAGAAGTTAAACTGTCATTATTTGCTAATGATATGATACTCTACATTGAAGACCCAAAAAACTCCACCAAAAGACTTCTAGGCTTAATTGACAGATTCAGTAAAGTATCTGGATACAAGGTGAACACCCAAAAATCAATAGCCTTCTTATACACAAATAACAGACTCACTGAGAGAGAAATAAGGGAAAAAAATTCCTTTTACAATAGCATCCAAAAAAATGAAGTATCTAGGAATCAATCTAACAAAAGTATCAAAGATCTCTACACTGAAAACTACAGCACTCTGAAAAAAGAAATTGAAGAGGATATAAGAAAATGGAAAGATGTCTCCTGCTCCTGGGTAGGAAGAATCAACATAGTGAAAATGGCCATACTACCAAAACTGCTATATACATTCAATGCAATGCCAATTGAAATTCCAACACTATATTTCACAGAACTAGAAAAAAGAATCCAAAAATTCCTTTGAACCATAAGAGACCTAGAATAGAAAAAGCCATCTTAGGCAACAGACACATTGAGACACAGCGCAGCGGGTATAACAATTCCCAATTTGTAACTATACTACAAAGCCACTGTGATAAAAACAGCATGGTACTGGCAAAGAAACAGGCCTGAGGATCAGTGGAACTGACAGGAAGTACAGAAACAACTTCAGATATACTCACCTACCTCATCTTTGACAAAGGAGCTGACCATCCTTAGTGGAGGAAAGATAGCCTCTTTAATAAGTGGTGTTGGAAAAACTGGATTTCAACCTGCCAAAGATTAAAACTGGACCCTTATCTTTCACCATGCACTAAATTAAAATCCAAGTGGATTAAATATCTAAACATTAAAACAGAAACACTAAACTAGCTGGAAGATAAGTGAGACAGAACACTTGAAGACACTGGCATAGGAAAAGACTTTATGAACAAAGCCTCAGTAGCAGGGGAACTAGCATAAAGAATCAACAAGTGGGATCTCATATTATTAAAAGGCTTCTGTACTTCAAAAGAAACCATCAACAGAACTAAGAGACAACCTACAATGTGGGAAAAAATTTTTACCAGCTGCTCCTCAGACAAAGGACTACTATCTAGAATATATATAAAGAATTCAGAACAATCAGCCCCCCAAAATATAAAGACCCAATTCATAAATGGGCATCTGAAATGAAAAGATATTTCTCAAAGAAGCAAAAGCATCAAGTAAATACATGAAAAAATGTTCCACATCGCTGGTCATTTGAGGGATGCAGATGAAAACAACACTGAGATTTCAACTCACCTTACAGAGAATGGCTGCTATCAAGAAATCAATCAATAACAAATGTTGGCAGGGTTGCGGGGAGAAAGGAACCCTTCTCCATTGTTGGTGGGAGTGCAGACTGGTGCCACCACTATGGAAATCAATATGGAGATACCTCAAAGAGCTGGGATTAGAGGTTCCATCCAGCCATCCCTCTGCTGGGTATCTTTCCAAAAGAATTAAAAGAATCATATCACAGTGATATATGCACACCAATGTTTATAGCAGCACAGTTTGTAATAGCTAAAATTTTGAAACAGCCCATTTGCCCATCAGTTAGAAACTGGGTAGAGAAGATGTGGTTTTTCTATAAAATGGAATATTACTCAGCCATAAAGAATGAGAAATTAGATTCATTCATAGGAAAATGGATACATATTGAGGATATACTCCTAAGTAATAAATAAGTCACCATGTGTAAATACTGAATAGTTTCTCTGGTGTGAAAAACTACAATAGTACATAAGATCCTAATGATATAATTGACCATGTGAAATAGGAAGAAAAGTGCTAAAGGTGTAGGGAAAATGGGAAGGGTAGAGGAAAGGTAATAATGAAAAGAAAAAAATATGAGAAAATGAAAAAATGGAAAAAAAGTGTTTGTAAATGGGAAGGGGAGGAGGGGTGAAGGGAGGGCACGGACTAGGGGGAAAAAATGAGAACCAAGACCTGTCATGTAAAGGTACATGATCCCAATAATGAATGTAATTATACTGTATACCTTAAATGTATCAATAAGCTCAATAAAAGGGAAAAAAGAGACAAGATATCAGGCTTCTTACAGCTGAGCAGCATTCTACTATGTATATGCATACCATTTATTTTAATCCACTTGTCTGTTCATCGACATTTGATGGTTGATGTCATAGAAGCTGAGAGTAGAAAAGTGGATTTCAGGGCCTGGGGAGAATGTGGGGGTATGAAAGTTGGTCAGTAGGTACAACAGTCAGTAGGTTACAATGAGTTAGGAAGAATAGGTTCTGTGTTCTCTGGTTCAGCAAGGTGAGTATCAGAGTGCATTATACATTTCACAATACAGTGGACCTTTTAATTCTTTAGGGAAGAAACCCAGTAGGGAAATAACTGGGTCAAATGGGACCTCTAATCCTAGTTCTTTCAGGTATCTCCATATTAAATTCCACAGTGGTTACACCAGTCTACACTCCCACCAGCAGTGGAGCAGGGCTCCTTTTTCCCCAAAGCCCCACCAGCATTTGTTATTGGTTGATTTCATGATAGTCAGCATTTTTCCTCGGTGCAGTGGAATCTCAGTGTTGTTTTTATTAGCATCTCTTGAATAACCAGTGATGTTGAACATTTTTTCACATGTTTATTTGCTATTTCTACTTTTTTGTCTGAGAAATGTCTACTCATTTCAGATGTCCATCTTTGGACTGGGTCTTTACATTTGGGAGGTCTGATTTTTTAAAGTTTTTTTTTATATATTCTACATAGTAGGCCTTTGAGGACCAGCTGATAAAAAATTTTTTCCCACAGTGTGAGTTGTCTCTTCACAGAGATATATGTGCACCCATGTTCATAGCAGCACAGTTTATAACAGCTAAAACTTGGTATCAGCCAAGTCACCCATGAACTGAAGACTGTATTTTTAAAAATGTGTTTTTTCTTACAAAATAGAGTACTACTCAGCCATAAAGAATGAGAAATTAGAGACATATGTATTCAAATGGATGCATATTGAAGCCATACTCTTAAGTGAAATAAATAGGACAGATGTGCAAAAATACCAATTAGTTTCTCTGATATGAGAAACTGAAAGTGTAAGTAGGATCAAAAGGCAAATAGATATTGTGAAATAGGAAGAAGAGGTCCAAAGGGGAAGGGGAAGTGGGAGGGATTGGGGAAAGGAAAAAAGGGAATGGAATTAATATGAAAAAATGGAAACAGTTTTTGTACATAGGGAGGGGTGGAGGAAATGAAGGGAGGGCAGGGAAATGGGGAAAAAATAAAAACCAAGATAGAGTATGTAAAGGCACCAAATTCCAATGATGAATGTTATTATTTTGTATACCTAAAATGTACCAATAAAAATTTTAAAAATACAATGGACCCTTTACTTACAAACTCAATTCATTCACAAGGGCTGAATGTAACTCAAGTTGGTCAGGACTACACAGCCTTCAAAGTCTCTCTCCTGTATATGGGCAGATCAGGATTTCTCAACCCCACACAGGAAAGGATGTTGTAATGTCCCTTCCAGAACTCTCTAAGGGTTAAATCTGTATCTGAGACCATCTGGAAGCACAAATAGCCAGCATTCAGTCCTAACTCAAGACTTTGTTCATAAGGTAAAACTAAAATCCTGGTCATAACCTAAGTTGTTTGTATGTCAGGCCAGTTGTAACTCGAGGGTCCACTGTAGCTTTTGAATGTACTCACCATGAAGTAATAATAAAAGTTTAAGGTGGTGCACATGCAAATTAACATAAGTTGTTCATTATCCAGTGGAAAATGTGAATCAAAAAGTTACACTGTATATGGTAAATATGTAAAATAATATGTATCAATCACAAAAAATGCATTTTTAAAAAGTTAGTACTCACACTATCAAGGGGCATGAAAAATGGAAAAGTTGTTGGTTATGCAACACAAAGGCATGGTAGAGTCTGTTTCTTCTGGATGTTTTACACCTGTTTTACACTGTACGCAGCCTTCATCTTTCTGTCTTTCTCATGTAACTTATGTTTCTGTCCTTTTCCACTGCAAAGCAGGGACTACATTTCCAGGGTAACAGATGCTATGTTAAGCATGAATTGATTCTAAGATTAAGCAGTTAGAGTTTTTAAGGTAACATATATGTAGAGAATTTTGTTTTGTTTTGTTTTGTTTTTTCAACTTTAATTGACTTTATTGGTACATTTTAGGGATACAGTACAGTTACATTCATTGTTGGGAATTTGTACCTCTACATGACATGTCTTGGTTCTCCTTTTTTCCCATTGTCCCTGCCCTCCCTTCACCCCCTCCTCCCCTCCCCATCTACAAACACTTTATTTCCATCTTTTCATTATCTCACATTTTTTTCTATTCCCTTATTACCCTTCCCCTACCCATCCCACCTTCCCTACACCTTTATCTCCTTTCTTCCCATTTCTAGATGTCAGTAATCTTATTAGGATCTTCTGTATTATTGCAGATTATTTACACCAGAGAGACTATTTGGTATTTACATGTGTGCCTTATTTCACTTAGGAGTATATCTTCAATATGTATCCATTTTCCTATGAATGAATATTTTCTCATTCTTTATGGCTGATTAATATTCCAATATGTAGCGAATTTTTAAAAATTCTACAGGCTCTTAAGCTGTTATACATATGTTCAACTTTTCTGTTCAGGCTCTATGCACCTATGACAAATCCACAGGAGGGTGTATTCAAAAGGGAGAGGGAAGCACTTTGCTATTTCTTATAGCTTCAGCTTCAAATTAAGTCACTTTTTTCTTCTTTCTCTTTTTTCTTCCTCCTTTTTAGGGGATAAATATAACTTACCATTTGTAGACGGGGAGGAGAGGAGGGAGTGAAGGGAGGGCAGGGGTAAGGGGAAAAAATGAGAATCAAGACTTGTCATGTAGAGGTACAAGATCCCAACAATGAATGTAACTGTACTGTATCCCTAAAATGTACCAATAAACTCAATGAAAGCTGAACAATAATAAAAAAATATAACTTACCTGGCATTTATATTACTTAATCAAATGTAAGGTTTTCTTTCGCACTGTCAATTCTTCCAAACAAAAGAAGTCTTTAGATGAGAGGCAAGGCAAAGCCTTTCAAATTCCAGGGAACTCTACTCCTGGGTTTGTTTTCATAGGACCACTGCAGCATCATCATGACTTCCAACTAGCATAGGACCTCTTGGTCCCCGTCACTACCTTGCGTAGCTTATACTAACCCAAAAGCAATTGGACCAAGAGTACAGTGCAACCCTTTATTAAAGGTCAGCTGAGGCCCCAATTCAGATAAGGGTTCCGTCCTCCTGGTAAGTACATGCAATCAACCAACTGCTGCCCCGCAGATGTATGGTCTAATGGGTGAACGCATGGGCACAGAACCATTGTGCGGATGGCCCCTGTCTCTCTTACTCCCCATGACTGCACACACAGAATGTGTGCATCCCTTCCATCAAGTAAGGCTCTTTTATTAAGGTCTTTGTTCTCAAAAACTTTGCATTCCACCAGGTGGTGTGGCATGGCAGGGACAACACTAATCCTGAAATTACACTCAGCAAGCTGACCACTTTGGGCTCTCATGTCAATGGACTAGCAGATAACCAAGTTTCTAAGATACAGGGCTTATGGGACTGTAAAGTATAGGAAAACCCTGCTTGCATCAAAAAGCTTTATTATGCATATAATAAAATTTCTCTATGCGTGTGTGTGGGTGTGTGTGTGCATGCATGTGTGTGTGGTGTTAGCAGTCTTGACATCTGAATCAGATTTTGGGCATCTAGGCTGCATCTGCAAAGTAGTCACCAAAATTGGTGCTACGAGTAAGACTGTATAAATATTGGCCACCACCACTAGCGGTCTTTCTTCTATTGCTTTTGAACTATTAAATGGGTGAAAACTACTTCACATGATTGGGTGGTTTAACTGCTTCCTGGAGAGCTTGCACTTCATCTTACGCAGCACATATGGATGCCTATAAACTCCCTTTCACAGATTTGGCTGACCTAAGCCAGAAGTACTAAGATTCCGTGTTAGGGACAGGAGTAGAGTATTGGAGCTCTTCGTAAAGCGGCCCCAGTTCATGTCTCAGCCCAGACCCACTGGTATATCTTAGAACGGCTGTGACTGATACGCGCTCTGGGAAAAGATTCCTCCCCCATTCCCAAATTGGTTACATCACAAAAAGTCACTGTCCCTGATAAAGTGATGAGAGGAAGCACTGTACTTGGTAAAAGATGAGACCACCACTGGTTGTGCATGAGAGAAGACTCCCGGAGAGAAAGAAAAAGAAGCAGAAATCACCACTATGTGGTGAGCTAAAGTCTGCTTTCCAAGAGTAAAGAGATCACCCAGACCCTTAAATACATCTGTTATTATGCTGCATGTGTCTCAGTCATGAGAAAGATCCTAATGCTTATGTTATAGAAACATCCACAGCACTGGGTGGCACAGCAAAGGGCTTAAATCAAACCCTGTGAAATAACCATTGCCATGGGAGGCTCCTGGCCCTGATGGTATTGATTTGAGGCTCCCTGGAGAAAGAAATTCAAAAATCAATAAAAAAAAGAAAAATGGAAATAAAGCTTTAGCAAATAAGCGGGGAGGGGAGGTTAAAGGAAGGGAAGGGGAATGGGAGAAAAAGAGGAATCAAGAATATCCTACTAAAACAGCTGTGAAATCTAGAACATATTTTGGGGAATTCAAGTTTGTGAGAAGTAAAACATACTTGGCTTTTAATTATTCTGTTAAAACAACTTGTTTATCCTGATAATTTTAAGCCAACATAGCAATCTTAAGTTATTTCTGAATTTCTAACCTGTGAAGGCAGTAATTGAATTAACTTGTTCTGCAGTTGTTGAAACAAATTGTTGACTATAATGACTATAATTTGATTTATAATTTTGCCAATGATATACAGTTTTATGATTAAAATTCCTGTGGTTGGGTGCATTACATGATGTACAAAACTGCCCTCTACCTCACATAAAATAATATATGGTTTTACTAAAAAAATAAGACTCATCTATCTGGTTACTTACTTTACAAATTTGAATTATATTTATTGAAACATGACATACTGTGTTCCTAGCTTATACCTCAATTGTATTTTGTGCTGTTTTCCATTTTCATGCCTTATAAATAACTTATATAGATTGTGGGTCAAATTCCAAATAAAAACTTTTTTTTTTTGAGACAGTGTCTCACTATGTAGTTGAGACTGACCTGGAATTCACTGTAGCCCAGGCTGCTCTCAAACTCACAGCAATCCTCCTGCCCTAGCCTCATGAATGCTGGAATTACAGGCATATGCCACCACACCTGACCAAATAAAAACTTTTAATGCCAATAAACAAAAAAGAGGAATCAAGCTATATCATGTGCAGGTACAAACAACCTTTGATGAATGTGATGGTTATGTATATTTAAATTTTACCAAGAAAATTAATTTTAAGAAAGAAATTCATAAATATAAACAGGATAAAGAAACATTTCCCAGTATTGAAATATATCCCATAATCACATACACACACACTCACACACACACACACACACACACAGAGGCAACAGCAGAGACAGAGACAGAGACAGAGACAGAAAAGTTTGGACACTAGAAGAAACAAAAAATCTAAAATAAACATTCACATTTTGGCCTAAATGGAAATCTAAAATGTATCAAAATAATTCAACAAAAAATAAAAGGGGGGCTGGGAATTTAGCTCAATGGTGCCACCATCTGCCTCACAAGCACAAGGTCCTGAGTTTGATCCCCAGTACCAAAAACAAACAAACAAACAAACAAAAAGATAGAAGGGCACTAAATAGCTTTTGTACCTATATAACATAGATTCTGAATTATAATTTTTTGAAACCATGTCTCACTATGTTGCCTAGGCTGTTCTCAAGTTCCTGAGCTCAAGAGATTCTCCTGCCTCAGCCTGAGTAACTTGGACTTCAAGTACATACCAGCATGCTCTATATGAATTAATATTTGTTGAAATTCACAAACTGCAAAAGCTTCATGGATTTAATAAATATTAGAAACTCCACTACATTTAAACAAAGAAGCACTTATACTATAGGGTAGTTACCAAATATAAAAAAAGAAAGCAAACAGATATACCCATCTTAACCATTGGAACTACTGACTTGTGTAAATTCTATACACTCACAGCAGCGCCCTAAAATACACCACAGAAGGCATGGATGCTCTAAACTAATCAATTACAAATTAAAACTAATTGAAATCAGGCTGAGAATTTAGCTCAGTGGTTCCGCCGCCTGCCTTGCAATCAAAAGGTCCCAAGTTTGATCCCCGTTAACCAAAAAAAAAAAAAAAAGACAAAAACTAAATGAAATCAGCAGCACTTGACAAAAATGGGATTCCATAGATCTTCTTCCCCAGTTAAAATGGCTATTATGGCTCAAAGTAAAGTCAAATTGTCATTACTGAAACCCATTATACAAGATTTCACAGAGAAGAGTCATTATCCTCTTGGGTAACAGCTCAATTTAGCCTGTATTAGAACTCAGAAAGAATGTGTGGCATTTCATGGTGGATTACCACAACCTTAAATGATGTGGTCCCACCCATCAAAGCTCCTATACCCATTAATATTGAAACTACTGGATCTATCCAATCAACAGTGGATAAATATGTTGCTATTACAGATTTGATTACTACATTCTGTTCATTGTCTATTGTAACAACCTCTTGGCTGCAGTTTACCTTCAAAGAGACACAATACACCTTTACTCAGCTATCATGGCAAACCTCCACAGCCTTATTATCATATACAATCTTGGCAATCAAGATCTGTACTACATACAATTTTTTCCAATATTGGAAGCATGGCATTACACTGATATCATCTTCCTCCAAGGACAGTCATTAGAAACACTCATTTTAAATATAAAATATTCACAAAGGAACTCAAAAAAAGGGGGAACAAGCCTTGCCCCAATATAAGGCAGAGGCCCACCCTTTTAGATTACATTCCTTAAAAGTATTTGATAAACCATGCCTGACACTGCAAGAAACAGATAAAGACACTCTCAGTACCCTCAACATTTTTTAGTTCTTCATGAGTTCTAGAAACAAAATGTTTCTCATTTACAAACGTTAAATCCACTTATTCTATTATTTCAAATATACCTATTTTAAATGCTCCATCTCCAACCAAAGGCTCTGGAATCTATCTAAACTAAAATACAATAGATATCCTCACTACTTCCTCAAAGATTCCATCACTGTAAAGCTTTCTCAACCTCCTTACAAGTGTCCTGGAGTCTCTGGACCACCCATGATGTCTATTAGCTACTCAACTTTCTTAGGCACAAAACTGCTCTGTATGTGCTACATACCAATAGAGCAGGAGTTGCCAACCACAGATTGAGCTTTTCGGGAAATAGAAGTTCTTCCAGGCCCTGAATCCATTACTCTCCATACTCATCACATCTTGAGCCACAGAAGTAACACACTGTGATCTCCACAAAGCAAGAGAGAACTCTATTGCAGAATGAAAAGAAACCTGAGCCCTACGGCATATTCCACCTGCAAAAGAAGTTGGCCAACTCTGTCCTCAGTTTTTCCTAAATAGTTTTCCTAAATGATGCTGAGGGAGGCCAAACTATTCCTAGACTGCTTAGCTACCTGGAAAACCCCAGAGGATCAAATGAGTACATAGCAGTGGGAGTTCATACACTTAACAATATTCCTCAAGCATAAGGAAAGTGATCCCAGATGGAAAAGCAGAGAGTTGAAATGAATAAAAAGCAATGAAAACAGTAAATTTATGGGTGAATTTAAATGAATATTGACTATAAAAATCTATAATAATATCATATGTGGTTTCAAATACATGTAGAATGAAAACAGCAGTAACAATACAATAGCATATATACATCAAGGGAGACTTAAAGTGTTCCAAAGTTCCTCCATCACTTAAAAGAAAACAACTGTCCAGGAAGATGACAGATTGGTAAACAGTACAGAAACAGCCTTTCCAAGACTTGGTATTTAGATGCTGGAATATACCAATGTGAGGAAGAGAAGGAGGAGGGAGTAGGTTCCTGGGACCCAGCAAAGATCAGAAGCAAGAAATGAACCACATGGGGAAAATTAAGAGAGAGACCTCAACAGAAGGAGGTGGCAAGTGACATTTTCTCCCTGAGCCCTGATTCACTACATAACAGGCTGCTTGAACCTGCAGATGCATAGTGACTACTGGCGACCCCAGAAGCCTCCACTGAGAAACACATCAGTGAAATAAAGCAGCGGATACAGTGAACTACAGTGGATGGTGAGTTATTCGGTTTCAGACATCCCCCAGAAGAGGGTGATTGGTCAGGAGAGGGCGATTGGAGAGAAGCCAACTGAGCTTGGCACTCAAAGAAGCTGTAGGCTGCCTCCATCAAGCAGCTCCCAGTGTCCGGGTTAGGCAGAACCAAGTTCAAGCCTGCAGGGGGCCAAGTTCAAGCTGGTAAGAGGCACACGAAGTGTTGTAGGCTAAACAAATCAGGTTCCAGCCTCACAGCCAGAAATCTGAACTTCAGTGGAATCAAAGGTGAAGGCTTGCTGGGATTACCCATTATCCCACCATAAACCTAAGACTGGCTTACTTGGATTAACCAAGTATGGTTTCTGTTTACCCACTCTGTCTACTAGTGACAGGAGAGAAACACCCTGAAGTGGACATTTTTTTTTCTGCTTTTCCTTTTCTTCTTCTTTTTTTTTTGGGGGGGGGGTCTATTTTGTTTTTCTTGGTTATTTGTGTTTTTATATGAGTTTCTGGTTTTGTTGTTGTTGTGTTCTGTTCTTGTTTTTATTTCTTCCTTTTCTCTTTCCCTCCCATATTATTTACAAGTTTCCCAAAGTTTGTGTAATCTTCCTTTGTTCTCTAGCAGTGCTTTGAATGACTTCTTTTTCTCCTACTTCTCTATTTTCCCCCAACCTCTTTTAAATGTTCTCCCTTAGGGATAAAATCACCATACTGAGGGGATATTTACTGTGCAAAGTGTTCTGGATTTTTTAAATAATCATAAACATAGTTTGTACAGTTAAAGGTGGTAAATTAAGTTACCATTATTTTTCAATTTCTAGCCTGTTTGATGCTCTTGTACTACGTTACCCAAGGTGACACAACTATTCTAATCAGTTGGTCTTCTGCGTATGCCATACTGAGATTGCCTAAGGGTCATAAACAATAAATACTATCAGCTAGTGCCAAAGAACTAGGGGCTAGGCCAAATAGGCAGCAACTTCTCTTCACCAATAAATGAAGAGGTAGGATCTTGCAACAGACTTAAAACTGAAAAGCCAGCTATACCTGGAAGACAACTCTTAGAAATAGCTAATTCCTAAGGGTTCTAAATACTACCAAGAAAACTACATGCCATAAGCAATTTACAAGCATCAACCCAGGAATTAAATTTTAAAATAGCAGAGAAGGAGAAGAGACTTAACCAATATGCAATCCTGGACTTCAAGCTTACCAAAGGCAAATCCAGGAGGAAGTGAGGTGGAAAAATTAGAAAGCCACTCACCTGGACCCTCTGAAATGGTAATAGCAGAAGTAACAAAGCAGATGAATGAGGCTCTGGAAAAATGTCAACTCAAAAATAATCTCTCGGATAACTAAAGAGATGGTGACCATAATAAAAGACATGGTTAGTGACTCTAGAGCAGATATATATTTTATAAAATAAAGGAAAATGATGGAAACTATGAATGTCCAACATGGGAAAGAATGGAATCAATGAAACAGATTCAAACAAATATTCAGAGATTAAAAATTCCATTGAAAGTATATACAGCAGAATGAGCTAATGTGAGGACAGAATATCAAATATAGAAGACAGGATGGCAGTTAATGATCATGAAAAGAAAGATTTACAAATAGCAAGGGATCATGAAAAAAATCAATCCAACAGCTACTTCATGATACAAAGAAGAATAACATAAGATGGTCTGGAGTCTATGAAAAAGCAGGCTATAGTGCAAACAACATAAAAAACCTGTTCCAAGAAGTAATGGCAGAAAGCTTTCCAAGCATGAAAAAATAATTGGACATACATATAAGTGAAGCATATAGAACTCCAATTATCCATGTTGAAAAAAATCTACACCAACGCATAAAATAGTCAAGATTCCAGAAATTCAACACAAGAACAGAATATTTAAAACTGTTAGAAAAAAAGAAAAAAATCACCTATAAAGAAAAGCCCATCAGGATTCACTGCTGAATTTTACAAGACATTTAGAGAAGAACTACTGCCATTACTCTTCAGACTTTTCAATGAAATTGAAAGGGAAGCAATACTTCCAAACTCATTCCTGGAAGCAAATATCACTTTGATTCCCAAACCACGGAAAGACGCAACTAAAAAAGAGAACTACAGGCCAATCTCCTTAATGAATATAGATGCAAAAATCTTCAATAAGATACTAGCAAACAGAACACAGAGGATTATCAAGAATATCATTCATCCCGACCAAGCCGGATTTATTCCAGGGATGCAAGGATGGTTCAACATACATAAGTCAATTAATGTAATACACTATATTAACAAAGTCAAGGACAAGAACCACATGATCCTCTCGATACATGCAGAAAAAGCATTTGACAAAATTCAACACCCATTCATGATAAAAACTCTGCAAAAAATTGGAATAGACGGTCTATGTCTCAACTTAATAAAGGCTATCTATGAAAAACCAACAGCCAGCATCATATTAAATGGCCAAAAACTGAAAACCTGCACGAAAGGCTATCTATGAAAAACCAACAGCCAGCATCATATTAAATGGCCAAAAACTGAAAACCTGCACGTTAAAATCAGGAAAAAGACAAGGATGCCCACTATCACCACTCCTCTTTGATACAATTCTGGAAACATTAGCCATAGCAATTAGACAAGAGAAAGAAATTAAAGCAATAAAGATAGGAAAGGAAGAAGTTAAATTGTCATTATTTGCTGATGATATGATAGTCTACATTGAAGACCAAAAAAACTCCACCAAAAGACCTCTCGATTTAATTGACACTTTTAGCAGAGCAGCTGGATACAAGGTCATCACCTAAAAATCAATAGCCTTCTTGTACACAAATAACAGGCTCACTGAATGAGAAATTAGGGAAACAATTCTGTTCACAATAGCACCCCAAAAAATGAAGTATCTGGGAATCAACCTAACAAAAGAAGCAAAAGACCTCTACACTGAAAACTACAGCACTCTGAAAAAAGAGATCGAGGAGGATTTAAGAAAATGGAAAGATGTCCCCTGCTCCTGGGTAGGAAGAATCAACATAGTGAAAATGGCCATACTACCAAAACTGCTATACAGATTCAATGCAATACCAATTGAAATCCCAACACTATACTTCACAGAACTAGAAAGAAGAATCCAAAAATTCATTTGGAACCATAAGAGACCTAGAATAGCAAAAGCCATACTAGGCAACAGACACACGGCAGTGGGTATAACAATTCCCAATTTGAAACTATACTACAAAGCCACTGTGATAAAAACAGTATGGTACTGGCAAAGAAGCAGACCTGAGAATCAGTGGAACAGATTGGAAGACACAAAAACAGATGCACTCAGCTACCTCATCTTTGACAAAGGAGCTGCCAGTTCCCACTGGAGGAAAGACAGCCTCTTTAATAAATGCTGTTGGAAAAACTGGATCTCAACCTGCAAAGATTAAAATTAGACCCTCATCTGTCACCATGCACTAAATTAAAATCCAACTGGATTAAATATCTAAACATAAAAACAAAAACACTAAAACTTGCTGGAAGATAAGTTAGGCAGAACTCGGGAAGACATTGGCATAGGAAAAGACTTTATGAACAAATCCTCAGTAGCACAGGAACTAGCAGAAAGAATCAATAACTGGGATTTCACCTTATTAAAAAGCTTCACTGCAAAAGAAACCATCAACAGAACTAAGAGACAACCTACCATGTGAGAAAAACTTTTTACCAGCTGCTCCTCAGACAAAGGACTATTATCTAAAATATATAAAGAACTCAAAACAATCAGCACCCCCAAATATAAAAACCCAATTCTAAAGTGGGCATCCGAAATGCACAGACATTTCCCAGACAAAGAAATAAAAGCAGCAAGTAAATATATGAAAAAATGCTCCACATCACTGGTCATTCCAGAGATGCAGATGAAAACAACACTGAGATTTCACCTCACCCCACAAAGAATGGCTGCTGTCAAGAAATCACACAATAACAAATGTTGGCGGGGTTGTGGGGAGAAAGGAACCCTTATCCATTGTTGGTGTGAGTGCAGACTGGTGCAACCACTATGGAAGTCAATATGGAGATACCTCAAAGAACTAGGATTAGAGGTTCCATTTGATCCAGCCATCCCTCTGCTGGGTATCTTTCCAAAAGAAGTGAAAGAATCATACCACAGTGATATATGCACACCCGTGTTTATAGTGGCACAGTTTGTAATAGCTAAAACCTGGAAACAACCCATCTGCCCATCAATTGGAAACTGGATAAAGAAGATGTGGCTTTTCTATAAAATGGAATACTACTCAGCCATAAAGAATGAGAAAGTAGATTCATTCATAGTTAAACAGGTACATTTTGAGGATATACTTCTAAGTGAAATAAATAAGGCATACATAGGCAAATACTGAATAGTATCTCTGGTGTGAAAAACTAAAATAGTACTCAAGATCCTAATAGGACAATTAGCAAATAGGAAGAAAAGGACCAAAGGTGTAGGGACAGTTAGAAGGATAGGGAAGAGGGAATAAGGGAAAGGGAAAAAAAATGAGAAAATGTAAAAATGGAATTAAAGTGTTTGAAGGGGGGAGGATGAAGGAAGGGTGGGGAGAAAGGGAAAAAATAAGAACCAACACCTGGCATGTAAAGGTATAAGATCCCAGTAATGAATGTAACTGTACTGTCTACCTAGAATGTACCAATAAATTAAATTAAAAAAAAAAAAAGAAAATCCCATCAGAATTGTAGCAGTCTTCTCAACACAAATCTTAAAGTCAAGGAGAGCCTGGAGTGATTTAAAGTCCTAATGGAACCCACATTGATATACCCTGCAAATCTCTCATTGAAAATTAATGGAGAAATAAGATACTTTGATGGAAAGAACACCTAAAGAAATTCATAGCCACCAAACCAGTACTCCAAAATATCTGAAGGACATTCTAGATAGAGATAACAACCACTACAGCTCCATGAACCCCAACAGAATGAATCCACCAGACAAGGAAAGTAATTAAATAAAGAAGAAATAAATGGAACCAACAGGAAAATAACATGACAAGGACAAGTCAGTATGTATCAGTTATACCCGTCAATGTAAATGATCCCAATTCACAAATCAAAAGAAACAGACTGGCAAAATGGATCAAGAAACAAAAGCCAACAATATGCTGCATACAAGAAACACATTTGACTCAAAAAGAAATTAACAGAATGAAAACCAGCAGGTAGAAAACAGTACTCCATGTAACAGGAACCTGGAAAAAGAGAAAGGGTAGCTATTGTATTTGGAGAAAAAGTAGATTTCAAGCCAAGCCTAAAACAGAGGCAGAGAAGGTCACCGCATCCTTGTTAAAGGAACAATCCAAGGGGGAGAGGTAACAATCCTAAGTATATGTGTACCCCAAATAGCAGCGTATTCAACTATATAAAACAAATATAACAGACATAAGAAATCAAATAAGCACTAATAAATTATAATGTTGGACTTCAATACCCCATTGTCACAAATAGACACATCAAGCAGACAACACACACACACACACACATAAAGAAATATCAGAACTGAGCCAAACTTCTGAATAAACAGACTTAGTAAGTGTTTACAGAATGTTCCACCCCCTAATATCAGAATTCACATTCTTCTCAGCTGCACATGGGATGTTCCCCTAAATAGACCACATACTAGCTCATAGAATATGCTTAAGTAAATGCAAAGGAACTGAAATCATCCCATGCATATTATTAGACTATAGTGCAATGAAATTGGAAATCAATGGCCAAAGAAATCACAAGAACTTCCAGGCTTCTGTGGTTACCCTATGGCTACTGACCAACACACACACACACACACACACACACACACACACACACACACACACATCTACAAAAATAAAATACATAAAGATCATGCACTATAAACACTAACAGAAAAGTGAAAATTAATATTATTTTCCAAAAAAACTTTAAAGCAAAAAGTTTTGCTAAGAGATACACAGGCTCACTTTATGGTCTTAGAAGGATCAATTCCCTAGGAAGTCGAAAACATTCCAACTCTATTTCCCCTAACTTCCTCAACCCACTGTTAAGTTCCTGGAGACATTAAAGTCTTAATAAAATTAGAGCCACAGTTCTCCCACTTCAAACTCTTATTCTGCTCAGTGCCAACTATAGGGTAACTACAGAGGCCTGGTGGAATTTGTTGCCTTCTTCAGCAATAGATTTAGTACTCCTTCCCTAAAACATGGGTTTTCCCTACAGAGCCACTAAAAGGTTAATCCTATCCCCATCCTTTGATATTTGATTTCTCAACTTCAAAATGTAAGGCAGATGAGTATCAATGATGCTTCCACACACTCAAAGTTTAGAATCAAATGTGGAAACTGCCCTAGCAGTATTTCCCCAGACAAAGCTAAGTTCCTACACTGCTGCTCCAGCTATGAACTATAGTAGAGACTGGGTGTTATCTAACAGAAGAAAAACAAGAAATTTTCAGTGGTTTCTGTTTTCACCATTATGCTAGTCACTCTGTGATAAATATTTGGAAATAACAGCTTATAAAATTAAATTTCACTGAGTTTACATTTCTCTAATGGTCAGAGGTGTTGAACATGTTCTCATGTATTCATGGGACATTTATACTTCTTCTGAGATGTGTCTATTCATTTCAGTTGCCCATATTTTGATTGAGTTTTTTACTTGGGGGTCATTTTCTTTTTAGTTCTTTGCATATTCTAGATATTACTCCTCTGTCCAAGGAAAAGCTGGAAAGCTGGCAAGTTTTTTTCCCATTCTGTAGTTGGTCTCCTCACTATGTTGGTTGTTTCCCTTGTTGTTCAGAAGCTTTTCAGTCTGATATGATTCCATTCTTTGATTCTTGATGCTACTTCTCATGAAATTGAGGTTCTGTTCAGAAAGTCCTTGCTTATACCTATATCTTCAAAACTTTTACCAATTTTATCTTCCAGAAGTTTGCTTCTATGTTAACATTTAGATTTTTTATCTATTTTTATTTAGATTCCATAACAGAATGGCAACCATCAAGAAATCAAATAATTGCCAGGTGTGGTGGCACATGCCTGTAATCCCAGCACTGGGGAGGCTGAGGCAGGAGGATTGCCGTGAGTTTGAGACCAGCCTGGGCTACATAGTGAGTTCCAGGTCAGTCTCAACTACATAGTAAGACTCTGTCTCAAAAAAAAAAAAATCAAATAATTACAAATGCTGGAGTGGCTGCAGGGGGAAAGAAAGGCCCTTCTTTATTGTCAATGGTAACGTAAACTAGTACAACTATTAAGGAAATCAGTATGAAAGTTCTCCAAAAAAATTGAAAATAGAAATTCCATTCTACCTAGCTAGTCCCCTTCTAGGTAACTACCTGAAAGAGTTAAGACATCATATTACAGTGATATATCCATACCCATGTTTATAGCAGTAAAACTCAAAATATCTAAATCTTGGAAGTGGCCTACACATCCAACAGATAAATATATCAACAGATAAATGGATTGTAAAATGTGGTATATACATAATGAGTTATTACTCTGACATAAAGAAGGATAAATGAGTCATCTTTAGGAAAATGAATGCACCTTGAGATCATAATGTTGAATGAAATAAGTCAGACACTCAAGCTTAAGTATAACATGATTTTTCTTACAGGAGAAACCCAAATATAAATAAATTAAATAGCAAAATAAAAGATTATAGGAAACAGAGAAACAGATCTTTTGCAAAAGGGACAAGGACCAAGAGATGGAGGTAGTGAGAGGGGAAAGGGATTTTAAAAGTTGAAATGTGAAATGTTATGTACATGTTCCAGCTCCACATAATGAATAATGAATGTGATCATTGTGTGCTACAAATATAAACTAATGAAATTTAAGCAATTGTTAAATGTCACTAAATTCAATTAAATAAAAGACAAGCAAAACAAAACAAAACAAACAAACAAAAAAGACCTGCAGAAACACAAAATAGCAGTAACCTGAGAGGCTGCTTATTGTCTTCTTTTATCTTTGGAGACTCAAAGAGAAGCAACAAATCTGTCAAATGCTTCTCACCAAAACTTTGTTTTCCTCTGCTTTCAGGTCCCAAGATTTTGATTAATTTTCATTCCTCAAAGGCTTCATCAAAAATAAATATTCAGGGCTGGTGATACAACTCAGCATAGAGCACTTGCCTAGCACACACTAGGCTTGGGTTTGATCCCTAGAACTACAAAAAATAAAAATAAAAATCCAAATAAATAACATTTCTTTTTTACTATTTGGTTTTGTACTGCAAGTGGTCCTTAATCTTCTCTGGAGAGCAAAACGACCAGTTGGCCCTTGCTGAAAGACAAGAAACACAAGAAAAGATGGAGCTGCTGCTCTCAAATAGCAAATGTGTCTCGGCACAGCCTGAGCACCAGAGCCCTGACATGTTGGTTTCCCTTGGCTCCAGCAAGAGTTTGCTTTCTCCCTATGTGCTTTGCTCACTCCATCTGAAGCTGCCTCTGCAAGTTTATAGCCAACTAAAGAAATCTCCCTCGCCCCAAGAAAACACTTCTCTCCCGTCAAGACCAGATCCCTGCTTGCTCAGGCTGTAGTCTCAGTCAAGTCTGCCCTGACCTCACACTGAACCCTTTTTCTTGCCAAACACAGCCAAAGTCCCACTCCAGCAATACCATCTGCTGCAGCTGGCTGCCACTGTGTAAGCCAACTGCTGCATATCATACAAAAGCCAGTGTCTTCCCACACACAGCATGTTGACTCCAAATTCCAGGCTCCATGTTTGTATTCATTCAGCATCACAGTGAGTAGCAATATTTAGGACTGTGAGGTGAAATTCAAACATATTAGGCTAGGATTAAGTTCAAACCTTGCCCTACTATTCATCTCTCCTGCCCGTACATTTTTCCACCAAAAGAGGTATCATTAAGGAACAGTAAATAGTGAGGAAATTACTAAGAACGAAATCAGCACCCAATAACTCCCAGTGTTGAGGTTTGATAGAAGCTGGATAGAAAAACTGGGTTTAGCCCAGGAGATCTAGATAGGGCTTTCTATATCTTCCCCCTAAATCTCAGATAGTTTGTCTGCAGAGAAATCTGGCATTATATAATAACCCAGTTGCAGAGCTGGGAGAGGGGGAAAAAAAGACACACAGACATATCTTGACTAGACAATGTAACATAACAGTTCAAAATAGAGAGGAAGCGAAGGAGCGGGGTTGAATGTGCTCACCACATGAAGGTTAAAAAAGAAAAATAGGACATCACACATAAGTACTGATATTTAAAGTGCAGAATCCTACTGTTTTAGTTTAGGCTCTGATAGCACAGTTCCATATGCACAAAGGCATGTAAACAACAGAAATGTGTTTCTCATAGTTCTGGAGGCTGAAAGTTCAAGATTAAGGTGCCAGGATGATCAGGTTCCAGTGACATCTCTCTTCTATGCTGCAGCCAGCTGAGTTGTAGCTCATATTCTCACATGGTAGAAGAAGCAAATGAGCTCTCTGGGGCCTATTTTACAAGAACCTTAATCCCATTCATGAGAAGTCCTTTCTTCGAGATCGAGTCACCTTTCTAAAGGTTCCATTTCCTAAGACCACCATGGAGGTTATGATTTCATCATGTGACTTTTGGGGAAACACATTCAGTCCACAATACCTGCCTACTAATAGTTCAGGGCCCTAGCCAACCAGGCTATCAACCTTTTCTCCCTTGTGTAGGAGACACTAAGAAAGGGGTAAGCAGAGGACAAACATGTACTAACGAGGGCCGGGGATATAGCTCAGTGGCACAGCACCTGCTCAGCAAGCATGAGGACCTGAGTTTGATCCCCAGTAAAAAAAAAAAAAAATGTAGGAAAGAAATTGACACAAAAACAAATGCACACAAAGACCTTCATGTTCTGGATTTCTACCTAAACTTGGGAATAAGACAAACTTAATTTCTAGAGGAGGATTACAACACTCCCCTAGATAATGTGATAACAGTAGGAACCAAGACAGGAAATCATGTAAGTTGAATTACAACCAGGATTCTGGTTGAGTTGAGTGAAGCACCTAGAGGCTCCTTTTGTTCCTTCGGTGTCTTATCTTGCTCTAGTCCTGATTCTGTACTGAAACTGGCGTATGGGGTAAGAAGAAAGAGGACTCAAAAGATACCAAATAGAAAGAAAACACAGAAACTCAGGTCTAATGAGAAAGACTTGAGGGAAAATACAAAAACTCGGCAGTCATTATTGGGCAAACCACCCTCAGGTCTACCACAGCAAGTGCACTCCTACCATATTCCAATAACCCATGAAATATAGCACTAGAATATCAAAATTTTTATGTTAAGCATCTCACTGTATTAGTTATCTGTCCCTATGTAATAAATTACCCCAAAATTAGTGGTCTAAAACAAGAGTTATTACCTCACACTTTCATTGGACCATGAATCTGGCCCTCTTACTCAGAGTGATCTCAGGGGCTGCAATCAATATATCAGCTGGTGTGAGAAGCACCCCAAGGCGTCCCTGAGGAAATATATATTCCGACTTCACTTGCATAGTTGTTTTCAAGGTTCGGTTCCCTGCTGACTGTTGGCCAAGTCTCCTCACAGTTCCTTGCTATTTGGGGCTCTCTAACTTGCCATTTACTTCATCAAAACCAGCAAGCCAAGGCCAGGGATTCAGTTCAGTGGTTCTGCCCGCTGCCTTGCAAAGCACAAGGTCCCGAGTTTGATCCCCAGTATCAAAAACAAAAAAACAAAACAGAAGCAAGTCAAAAAGATAAGGGGAAAAGTGCCAACCAGACAAGTCACAGAACCAGTCATGACCCAGTCATAGAAGTGACATCTCTTCCCTTTGATTCATATTCATTAGAAGCAAGTCATTAGGTGCAGCCCAGATTCAAGTGGAGAAGATTACGGACAGATGTGAATAACAAGAAGTGGGGATCACTGGGCACCTGCCTGTCACACCCATGAAGATCAGTGGTGAGAGATAGAAGAGATTTTTACAATTTTAACAAGTGTATCCTATACTGACCTTGTATAGTAACCCAAACGGAAATACCCATGCTTGAAATTTGGGACCTTAAATACTTTTGCATCATTTGATTCAATGCTTAATGCTAAAGAAGGTCTCATAGTAAATCACTGCGCCATCGAAGGCCTTCACTTCACTGTGAGGCAGGTGAGACTTAGTACAGCATATTTGTCTTTTAATCTCCTCAGTACACCTTTTTCTACTAAAAAACTGCCCTTTTTCCATCCTATATGATTCTTTTTTCTGTACTAGGAATCAAACTCAGGACCTTGTGTCTACCTAACAGTACTGTTAGGTAGGATGAGCTACATCCTGTCCCCATCCTATATGATTCTAATGAAACTGTTAATCGCTATATCCCATCCAACTTTTGGTTAATTAATGACACAAAGGCACAAATACGTGAGTCAAGCAGGGCCAGAGTCCAACCATGCAATTTGATACGAGGATACTGGAAGAAGGAAGGTCTCATTGCTCTTCATTTTGAATCACGAATCATAAAAAATGAAAGCTTACAGCAACCAGGAGCCACCTTCCCCACCACATGAAAGGATTTGCTGGTAGAACTGGGGTGGGGGAGAAACCCAATGAGCCCCTATAGAGAATCACGTGGGATGCTTCCTGGCTCCACTCCAATAAATCACATTTTGCCCAAGCTGGCTGGATTTCTGATAATTTCTTGTAACCAACAGAGTCCTTACAGGTTTGCTTTATGGTGGTTCTTCTTACAAATTAATCTTATATTCTATCACTGTGTGGTTCTCAAATGCAGCAGAATTACAGAAAAGTATTTGTTGAAGTACAGATTTTTAGGTTCCATCCAATCATACTGTTTCAGAAATCATAGGGGCAGGATCTTCACATCTGCATTATTTTAAATTCTACAAATACTTCTGAAGTCAGCCAATATGGACAACCATTAATCCATCTTGATTCAGATTGCTACAGTTTAGTACCATAGACTAGAAGGTTTGTAGACAAGAGAAAACACATTTTTTTTATAGCTCTGGAAACTGGAAGTCCTAGGTCAGGGTGCCAGGATGGTTGGGCTCTGGTGAGGACACTCCTCTACACTGTAGCATGATAGACTTTTTAAAATAGGATTTTATTGAGGTATAATCTGCACTTCATAAAACTTAGTCAATCAAGTGTACAATTCAACAATCCTTAGTAAATTTGCAATTATGCAATCAATGATGCAATCATCAGAACAATCTAGTTTGAAAACATTCTTATCACCTCACAGTATTTTTTGTTACTCTGCAGACTATCTTTCCCACTGGCAACCCCAGAAAACCATTCTGCCCCCGTGTTCAAAACATGTATCCATCAAGGCGACAGAAGATCAAACAGCAGAACAGCTGCCTAATGTAAGCACAAGGCTCTCCCTTCTACTTAACTAGCATGTAAATGTGTGCTTGATTTAATGCAGGCAACCTAGAAAGAATTAAAATGGACTTCCCATTACTGGAGTCATTCCACTTCAAAAAATTTTAAGGGGAGTTTGTACATTCAACAGTTCAGGAGTTCTTAATACATGTTGACTGTGATAATTACTGTTATGATATCTCTCAAGTACCTCCCATCCTATAAGTACTGTTCTACATTATTTTTCAGATGTAATAATGCATCTAATTTTTAAAACAACCCCTAGGTAACAGGCTACCTGATAGTTCCTCTCTGCTGCTTGTACCCATGCCGATCTGTTCCACAGAAATTTCTTTGCACAGGACCTTCCTCCGACACCCCTACCTCCCACACATGCATGCACACACTTCTTGGCTCACACATGGATGTCAAGACAGAAACAAATCTCCTTCATACAGTCTGCAACAGTATATCTCAGACTTCAATGTCCATAGGACTCACTCTGGGAACCTTGCTGAAAATGCAGCTCTGATTCAGAAGTTTTTGGTGGGCCCTAGGATCTATATTTCCCTCAGTCCCTAACATGATACTAATGCCTCAGGCCCTCCTGTGCAGGCCTCCACCTACCTCTCAAACTTTATCTTTTACTATGTTCCTGTTCATTCGTTCCAATCCAATTCCTTCCTAGCTAAAGAACTTGGAGTTTCCTCTGCTAATATGATCTTCTCTCTACTCTGCCTTATTAGGTTGTGTATCTTTCAATATTCATTTCTCCCGAGATTCCTTCCCACAACTACCTGATTGGATTAAGGAGATATCCAATCTGTTTTAGAGGCCATATTAGACATTTCCTTTGAAGTGCTTGCTACAGCTAAAATTTTACATTTGTTTTGCTGTTGTTGTTGTTGTTGTTGTTGTTGTTGTTAGGCTTTTTTGAGACAGGGTCTCACTCTGTAGTTGAGATTGACCTGGAACTTACTATGTAGCCCAGGCTAGTCTCGAACTCACAATGATCCTCCTACCTCAGCCGCCAAGTGCCCAGCTCACATTTGTTTTAAATGAATATTTTATGTATATTTGCAAGGATAGTGGGACAAAGACAAGACATGTTATTGATCATCATAGTATTTGATGTTGCTGGAAAAAGGGCTGCTATGGACTGAATCCCCTAAAATGCATATATTGAACCCCTGACCCTCAATATGAAGATATTTGAGGATAGGGCCATTGGAGGTAATTAGGTTTGGATTAAATCATAAGGTTGGGTCTACCGTAATGAGATGAGTACCCTTGTAAAAAGAGAAAATGTGAGCATTTCTCTTTCTGAATTGCATGCACTAAGGCCATGTAAGCACACAGCAAGAAGGCAGCTGTCTGCAAGCCAGGAAGAGAGACTTTGCTAAGAAGTGGACTAGGCTGGCGCCTTAATCTCAGACTTTGAGATCAGCTTCCAAAACTTTGAAAAATAAAGGCCTATTTTTTAAGCTGCCTGGTCTATAGTATTTTGTTGGAGCAGCCCAAGCTGACTTAAATTCTACCTAGCACACTACAGGTATTCATTGAACAAAGGAATGGGTGGATGGATGAGTAAGTTAGTAAATACATGCACATTATGTCTTTGTCTTTCATAAATGGCTACACAAAACCAGCCAAATGACAATGTTTTATCAATTTATTATTGAGAATATTATTAGTCATATTATTCAATGTTTTATTATCGCTGTGATAAATTACTTCAACCCTAAGAACCGAGAGTCTGTCTTTTCTCATAAATTGGTACCTTTCTTTATAGATAATCAGGGTTATGTAACTGGTTTCTATGTTGCTTCTTTCTGGGTCCTGGCTGCTAGGAAACTGATAATAATTATTCTTTTACACCTACCCAATCTATGACCTCTTACATGGTCTGAGCTTCCCTGATAACGCTTTCTTATGAGCTTAATATGTATACAAGTTTCCAAAGATTGCAAAGCTAAGCGTGGGGGAAGAAAGAAGAGTTTTTATGGAACATTATATGTGACTTGGGCAATAGCATTTAAGGGAGGACAAACTAAAACAACTTGGAAATTAGCACCAACAACTTGAATCAGAAACAAGTAAGCATAAATCACAGCAGAATAAGTTACATGAAAGAAGAAACAAAGAATAGGGGAGATAAAACTACAATCAAGTAAAGAATAAAACAAGATAAACTACTACAGCTGAATTTAGCCAAGATTTGCCATTTTTCTTGGCCTAAAATGCAGGAATTATTTGTTCGGTTGTTAAGTCTGCTAAGCGCTAGAGAGACCTCTAAGAAACTGCACAGGAACTGGATGTAATGCCATACATCTGTAGTTCTAGCTAAGACACAAAAATCACTTCAGCTCCAAGGTCTGAAACCAGCCTGGGCACCTAAACACGGTGAGACTTCCATCTTAGAAGAAAAAGAAGCTGCAGAGCAAGACCTAGCATGGACCATTCACAAAAACCATTAGCATGGCTCACTGCTGGAGATACCATCTGGAAAATGAATTTATCAGCTACTTCTTGAGCCCATCTCTTGTTACCTGAACCATTCTCTCCAGGTTCTAATCTTGGGTTCTGTTTGAGTATGTTGTTCAGCCTTAACACTATGATATTTTGAGTCTGATAATTTTTGTTGTGAAGAGCTTTCCAGTGAAATATATGAAGTTTTAGCAGAATTTACAACATCTTAGTAGCTCATATTTCATCCCAACTCTGCATGGTAACAAAGAGAAAAGTCTCCAGACACTGCCAAACATCCTCTAGGGTCAAACTTTCTCCTGGTTGATATGGGTGATTCATCAGTCAGGGTCCAATCAGGAGACAGTAACTCTACCAGTTATTTATTCAGACAGTTGATTAAGAAATTGCTAATAAGGTACAAAATTATTAAAAGGGTAACTTTGTTAATAAGCTTTTCATCGCTGTGACAAAATACCTGATAATAAATTGAACAAAGAAAGGTTCACTTTTGTTCATGGTTTTCAGTAATAGTCAGTGAGCTCCATTACCCTTAGGCCTGTGACAAGGCAGAACTTTACAGTGGAGTCGAGCTGCTTACTGCATGGTAACTGAGGAACAATGACAAAGGGAAGGAACCAGAGAGAAGGCCAGGTAGATAGCCTATATAGTCCCCAAATTAATACCTCATGGTCCAGTCCTTTCCTCTAGGCCCCACCTCCAGCTTCCATCACTCTCCAGTAATGCCATCAGATTATAATCTCATCAATGGACCAATCCACTTGATGAAATTACACCCCTCACAATCCAATCACTTCCCAGAAAGCCTACTGGTTGGCAAGCAAGATTTTAGCACATGCTATCTAGGGTATTGTTCAAATCTCTAATAAAAGGAATTTAAATTATTAAAAATGTCTCTAATGTATCATGGAGACAGCAACTATAAGAAATAGGAGATAATTTTGCAGCCAATAAAGCTCACAGAGAGCAGTCAGTCTCTAAGAGATTATGATGGAAATGAGAATTACAGGTAGACGAAGACAGAAAAAAGAAAGAGATCATGTAAGGCCTTTCCTAAACTGTACTAAGAAATTTTTTTCCTGAAGGTAATGGATGCCACTAAATTATTTCAAGTAGCAAGTGACAGGACTAATCTTGCAATTTAGGAAGAACATTTTGGCAGCTGTAGAACTTTAAAATAAGAACATGACTTGAGACAAAAATAGATGGCAGAAGGACTATTAAAACCTGGTGTAGACTTTTAACTATGACAGACAGACAGTCAGATTTTGATGACCATTTGGAAGACCACCTCTAATTTACCTCATTCAACTCATTTGATATGGACTTCCTGTAATAGTTTAACTATTGCTACCCTAGACATGATATTTATCAGTTTTTATTTTATTAAAAATATTTGAAAAAAACTTTTGTTTCTGACTACTAAGAGCAACTGATATTCAACAAGCCCCTACCACTACCAATAATAGTTTGAAAAAAAATATGTATTTAGAGAAGACACGTGAGCCGGGTGTGGTAGTGCACCCCTGTAATCCCAGCACTGAGGAAGCTGAGGCAGGAGGATCACTATGAGTTCAAGACCAGCCTGGGCTACATAGTGAGTTCCAGGTCAGTCTCAACCACATAGTGAGACCCTGTCTCAAAAAAAAAAAAAAACAAAAAAAAAAAAAAACAAAAAAAAAAAAAAACAAAAAAAAAAAAAAAGACACATGAAATAAATGTTCTTATATGTTAAACAATGAAGTAAGCCCTACAATCACCAAGATTTCTTCCAGGACACACTTTCTAAATAACAATGAAGAAAGGACAGCAGTCTTGTTAACCTTCAAAGATAGAGGTCAGAGATGAAGAATACTGATACTGGTAAAAATAATGAAGTGAACTATGAGAGAGGATGCTTCCCAGAGAAAAACATCCAGAAATCTGTACAGAGTCTTGTGTCTTTCAGCAGATACTATGAGCAAAAACAAAAAACCCAAAAAGCTTCACACACAACTACTACTAGGAAAAGAATGATAGCCAGGTAGTTGTGAGCTGAACACTACTAGAGGTCACCCAAGTCTGGGAGACATTCTAGTGCTGACTGCTCCAAATCAAATGAAATATTTAAGTATAAATCTAACAAATGTATTAGATTTACTACCTGAGAATTATAAAATTCTGACAAAATAAATCAAAGACCTAAATAAAGATGAGCCGTACTGTATTCCCGAATGTGAAGACTCAAAATAATAACAATGTCAATTCCCCCCAAATTGTTCTGGAGATTTAATGCAATTCCTGTCAAAATCCTAACAAAATTTTTAGAGATACAGATAAGCTTATTCTAAAATTTAAATGGAAAGACACAGGACAAATATGAAAAACAGTAATGTAGGAGGAATGACTGTAGCCAGTATTAGGATCGAGAGTTCCCAAGACCACCCCCAGATTTGATGATTTTCCAAGGCTACTCACCGAGCTCTGAAAATGGACATACTCAAGACTATGATTACAGCCTTAGAATGCAAAGCAAAATCAGCAAAGGGAAAGCATATACGGAGGAAAATTTGGAGGAAGCCACACAAGCCTCTGAAAGTCTCTCACAGGAGTCACAGGACACGCCTAATTCCTCCAGCAACTAGTTCTGATTATATATGTGCAATGTTGTCTACCAAGGAATCCCATAAGAATCCTGGTATCCAGGACATTTTCTGGGAGCCAGCCACACAGACATATTCCACATAGCACTTATCAAAGTTCCAGACTCCCAGAAGAAAAGCAGATGTTCAGCATAAACCGTTATAGTTTATACAGATGCTTTAGCCACAGCAACCCACTATTATCATTTAGGAAATAATCACCTGAAATCCTAGTTCTCAGACGCAACCTATGAGCCAATCTTACAGCCCATGGCCACACAAAACATTCTAAGGATAACAGTGATAGATCTATGACATTATTTCTTATTTTGCATATGTTCCAGCTGCATCACTATATTATTATACTAGTCAAGACACTGCAATATTGGCAGAGGGATAGGTACATAAATAAATGGAACAGAATTTTAAAAACATAAATTGACTCATACAAATATGCCCAAATAATTTTTGTCAAAGGTACAAAAACCAGCCAATGGAGGGACAAATGGAGTCAGAACAATTGTACTTGTATATTAAAAAATATGAACTTTCACCTAAACTTCATATCCAATACAAAATTTAACTCAAAATAGGTCTTTGACTCATATGTTTCACAAGAAACATCTTTGGAATAATATTTTTAACTTTCAAAATAATAAAAACAGGGCCAGGGATTTAGCTCAGTGGTCCCACCGCCTTGCAAGCACAAGGACGCGAGTTCGATCCCCAGGCTAAAAAAAAATTGGGGGGGGTGTTGAGACAGGGTCTCACTATGTAGAGAGTCTGACCTGGAACTCACTATGTCTGGTCTCGAACTCACAGTGATTCTCCTGCCTCAGCCTCCCCAGTGCTGGGATTACAGGTGTGCACCACCACACCCAGCTCAAAAAACTTTTTTCTAAATAATAAAAACAAACAATATAATTATAAAATGGGTAATAGGCATGAACACACACCTACTAAAGAGAATATAAAAGATGGCAAATAAGCACATGGAAAGATGTTTGCTATCACCAGACATTAGGACAATACAATGAAAGCCACAACAGGATAGCACTATATATCTATCAGAATGGCTAAAATAAAAATAGCGGTAACATCAAATGTGGGTGACAATATGGAACAAGTGGATCACTGGATCACCTATACACTGTTGGTAGTATAGCCACTCTGGAAAAGAGGTGACAATTTCTTACAAAATTACATATGCATTTGCCCTGTGACCCAGTGCTACACTTTTAGGCTTTTATTGCAGAGAAAAGGAAACTAGGTTCACACAAAAACATGAACACAAGTGTCTGCAACAGCTTTATTTGTAATTACCAAAATCTAGAAATAACTCAAACATCTTTCAACAGATGAATAGTTACACAAACTGTAGTAAATACAAAACATAGAGTGCTACTTGGCACCTCCCCCCACAAAAAAAAGAAAAAAACTTTTGATGTACACAACAACTTGAATAAATTTCAAGGGAAATACATTGACTGAAAAACCCACTGTGGTTATAAAATGGTAGCCTAAGAGCTTCTTATAGCTGAACGAACTGTTCTCTTGGTGGTCACATAAACCTACCTATGTGGTAAAATTGCAGGAAACTAAATGCACACACAAATACATGCAAACTGGTAAGATCTAAATAAAATGAGTGGGTTGTATTGATGTAAATTTCCTGATAGTATTTTAAGTGGTGCAAGATGTTAGGATTAGAGGAAGCCAGGCAAAAGGTACAGAAGATCTCTCTGTATTATTATACTCATAGGTGCGTGTGAATGTAGAATCATTGCACACTGAATGTTTTTAAAAATAGGAATCAGGTTGATATATAAGTGAATTAGCTGCCTTCCAAAAGAGAACATTCTATTAAAGAGATCAAGAAAATCTAGATTTGCAATGTCATAGCATCCATTATGCACAGCATATGTTAAAAATTACCTAGGCCTATAGAGAAGCAGGAAAATAAAATCTGTAATTTGCACTTGTGAGGCAGGTGGTGGAACCACTGAGTCAAATCCCTGGCCATAAAATCTATAACTAAGAAAAAAAAATCAATGAGTAGAAACTGACCTGGAAATTATCAGGATGATTAAATTAGTAGATAAAGGCTTTATAGAGACTATTACCAATGTGATTTAAAAGAAAATGTTAAGTTAATTAAGGAAATACAGGACATGTCAAAGTAGAAAATTAAAAAGAGCCAAAAAAGTTTTATACAACTGAAAAATTAATTATAATATCTAAATTTTTTAAATTTATAAAAATTAAATGAGCGGCAAATTACCCTTCATAGCAAATTGCCCTCTATAAAAGACAATTAAACTTGAAGACAGGAAATAAAAATGATCCTAAGCAAAACTGAGAGAAAAACTGCTGAGTAGAAGAGTCTCAAGGGACTATGAGATGTCAGCTATCTACCATATGTGTAACTAGGGAGGAAAGAGACATTGACACAGAAAAAAAAAATTTTCACAATAGATAATTGGAATTTTCCTTTCTCAAATTCAATGAAAACATAAACCCACAGATCCAAAAAATTCAATAAAGCAAAATATGATAAGAAAATAAAAGCACATAATAATTAGATTTCTTGAAAGCAGTGATAAAATTTTAAGCACAGGCAGAAGAAAAAAAGCATACAATATTCAGGGTCAGTAAGAATAAACACTGGCTTCTCAAAAGAAAGAACACAAACAAGAAGATAATAGACTGGTTAACATCTTATACTGAAAGAAAAAGATTACATAGCATTTCATATGCAACAAAAATAAAGATAAAAATAAAGGCAAAATAAAAATATTTTCAAAAACACAAAATCAGAAAGAAGCCAGGTATAGCAACACTCACCTGTAATCCCAGCTACTGAGGAGGCCAAGGGAGGAGGATCACAAGTGTGAGGCCAGCTTGGGCATCTTAGAAAGACCCTGTCTCAAAAAAATAAAAAGAGCTAGGGGTGTGGCTAAGTGGTAGAGTAACATGGGTTCAATTCCCAGTATCAAAAAGAAGGCAGGAAGGAGGGAGGGAGGGAGGGAGGGAGGGAGAGAGAGGAAGAAAGACAGAGAAAGAAAGAAAAGAAAAGGGAAAAGGAGAGGGGAGGGAAGGGAAGGGAAGGGAAGGGAGCCAGGGGGAGGGAGGAAAGGACTGCGAGCCAAAGAAACTAAGTAATGTTCTGCTTTTTGATCAGGAGCTTGTGATGTAAGAAGTGTGGTAGTTTTAATACATATCCATGGAGTCTTTGAAATACCAACTATCAGAATGTGAAGCTCACTTCCTACCCCCTTCAATATGTGTTGGCCTTAGTGACTCATGTCTAGCAAAAAAGAAGACTAGGAATGGGGCTGGGGATTTAGCTCAGTGGCACCGTGCCTGTCTTGAAAGCACAAGGTCCTGAGTTCAATCTCTGGTACTTCAAAAAAAGAATACTAGGGATGTAGCTCAGTGGCAGAGCACTTGCCTAGCATGTGAGACTCTATGTTTGATCCCGAGCACCAAAATTAAACTGCATGTCTTTCAACACTGGTAATGGAAAAGGCACTAAAGGTGGTAACTAGTCTCCTTTCTCAGGACACCCACACTTACTATCCAGTTGATACGCTGTGAGAAAGCCAAGAACCACACAGAAAGGCCATGTGTAGGTGTTCTGGTCAGAGACACAGCTAAGGTAATGTGAAATAGTTAGCATCAATAACCAGACCGGACAGTGAAGAGACTTCAGATGATTCAAATTTCTGAGCCTTCCAGCTATACTAACAAGCCCTAGCTAAATCACAAATTTATGAACAAAATTAACGTTGTTATTTTAAGCCTTCATGTTTGGGGGGATTTCTTATGCAGATATATAATGGAACATACACTGTATTCACTGTGTAAAAATTCACAAAGCTATATAGTATATATATTCTTCCTTGTGTACATGATGAGTAGGTTTCAGTAAAGATCTGAAATATTGCATCACAGAGAAAAGCTTGAGTCCCCATGAATATTTAAAGAGATCTTCTTGAAAAGCTTTATATAAATTACACATTCAGTATCTTCTCTAATACTGTATTTTTCTTTTAATTACATAATACAAAGAAAGTATAACATATTTTTTCACCACACTTCATACAGACAGTCATTTTCTCATTGTTGGGACAAAATACTTGACACCCACAACCTACAGGAGGAGAGTACTTAGGCTCACAGTTTCGGAACTTTCATTACATGATTGGTAGACTCCGACACAGAAGGCACAGGAGAAGGGACTACAGAGCAAGAAAGCTGCTCACATCATGGCGGGCAGGAAGCAGAGCAAGAAAGGAAGAGCAAGAAAGAGATACACCCTTCCGGGTCACACCTGTAGTGACTGCCTCTGACTAGGTCCTACCTCCTAATAGCACACTCAGGGGCTAACTCATTAATGGATAAATTCACTGATTAGGACCTCTATGATCCAATCGCCTTCCAAAACCTCTGCCAACACAAGGATTTGGTGGGGGAAATCCATGATCTAAACCACAACAGATGGTTTCTAAGAGTCATCAATTTTCCCTCACACATGCCCAATTCCCTTCACTTACTGGTAGAGATGTTAAAAAGAAAAAAAGTTAGGAAGCATCGCTTAGCTGACATTTGCATAACACTCTTTCCTGTTCTATTAATAGGACTTCATTGCCCTTTGGGAAACTACCTCCTCTTTATCAGAGTTGACATCTGATTTTTCAGCATTTTGTTTTATTCTATTATGCCTCACAAAAGTAATAATAATGTATTATTTTACTTAAATTAGAAATAATTTTCCTCATATTTTTTGCAGCCAAAGGACAATTATTGATACATATATCTAGTGCTAACAATCTGACAAATAGTGATAAATAATGAAATGTTTATAGAATTAAGAACTGATTTTTGACAAAAGCAATCCAGTGGGGGAGGGATAGTTTTTGCAAAAATGTTGCTGGAATAATTCAGTATCTATATGCAACAAATATGAGCTAGGCTTTTAATCATAAACATCTGAAACACACTAAGACCATGAAAAAACAAGCAAGAGTGGGTAAAAATATTTGCAAGGTACATACCTGATAAAGGTCTTGTATTCAAAATATATTTTTTTAAACTTTCAAATCTTAAATTAAGAAATCCATTTCTTTAAATTGGAAAAAACATCTGACTAGGCTCTTCACCAAAAAATAGTCAGATGGCAAATAAACACATGAAAAAAGATTCAATATCATTTGTTATTAGGAAAATGCAAACTAAAACTATAAGAGAGTTTAAAACTATAAGAATGAGTTCTGGGAAGATGGCAGAATGGTCAACAGCAGAGAGACAACCTCTCTAATATACGGATATAGCAACACAAAAAGGAGGAGGAGGAGGGAAGTGGGTCCCTGGGACCCAGCAAGGATCTGAGGCAAGAATTAGAACACACGAGGAGAGCAAAGAGAGGGATCACACTCAGAAGAGGGAAGTGGTAAGCAGCACTTTCTCCCTGAGCCCTAGCTCACAGGATGGGAAGGGTGGCTCAAATTTGTAGATGCATGGTGACTAGTGGTGCCCCAGAAGCCTCCACAGAGAAACACACTGATGGAAAAGAGCAATGGAAGCTGTAGGCTGCAGTGGCTAGTGAGTCATGCCAGATACTCCACTCCCAGGAGAGGGAGACTGGCCAGTAGCCATTTTGGAAAGTGGCCAACTAAAATCAGAACTCAAGCAGCTGTGGGTTGGCTCCATCTCGCGGCCTCAAGTATCAGGATGAGGCACAGCTCAGTTCAAGATGGCAGGAGGTCAGGGAGCCAAGTTCAAGCCAGTAGGAGGCACTCAGAGTGTTGTGGGTTCAGGTACTTACCTCATAACCAGAAACCAGAAGAACCCTGAAATTCAGTGGAACTAAGGGCCCAGATATGTTCAGATTATCCAGCACCTCCATAATTCCACCATTCTACTGTTGGCTTTCTGGGACCAATTAACGTGGATCTGGGCTCTATCTGGCCCCCTCCGTCACACCAGTGAGAGAAGAGACACACCCTGAAGTGGACTTTTTTTTCTGCTTTTCTTCCTTTCTTTGCTTTTTTATTTTTTCTATTTTTCTTGATTTTTTTTATATGAACGAGAATGTTACTTCTAGTTTTGCTGTTGTTTTCTTCTGTTGTTTCTGTTTCTTCTTTCTTTCCCTCCTGTCTTCTTCACTAGTTCCCAAAGCTTGTATAATCTTCCTTTGTCCTCTGGCTTTGCTTCTGATCACTTTCTCTTCTTCTGTTTCTCAATTTTTTCCCCCTTAAACCCTTTTAAATTTTCTCCCTAAGGGTAAAATAGCCATATTGAGGGGATATTTATTGTGCACTACTTTCTGGTCTAGTTTAGATTTTCTTATATTACTACAAACCTTGTTCATACCGTTAAAGGTGGAAAGTTAATAGTTACCACAGTTTCTCATTTTCTAGGCAGAGTTTGATGCCACTGTTATTACTGATTGTACTACTTTAGCCAAGGTGACATAATTGTTCTAATCAGTTGTTCTTCCTGGTTGGCCAAGACTGAGATTGCCTAAGGGTCACATACAGTTCTGTAGGCCAGACTTCCAGCTCTCCAAAGGGAAACCCGGGGGCAATGTGGAACAATTAGAAAGCCCCCCAACCTGGACTCTCTGAAGTGGTAACATCAGAAGTAATGAAGCATATGAATGAGGCTCAAAAAGAGAATCATAATATATAACCTTGCTTTCACTGCAATTATTTTGAGATTCTGTGTAAAGTAGTGTTTTTGTTGTTGTTGTTATGTACAGGGGATCAAATTGGGGCCCATGTGTTTGCAAAACAGGGGGCAGAACTACTAAATCAAATCCCCAGCCCTCTTTTATTTTTTTTTGATAAGTCTACTCTATTGCACAGAAGTACTGTGATTTATTCACCCACTAATCGGTCTATAGACATTCAGGTCATGTTTAGTTTCAAGCTCTTATCGGTAGAGCTGCTATGAAGATTTGCACTCAGGGACATATGTTTCCTTTTCTCTTAGGTAAATATCTGGAAGTAGATGGCTGGATGATACAGTAGGTGTGACTTTCTAAGAATTTCCTATGTTATTTATCAGTGGTTGAACCATTTTACATTCCAATAAGGAATATGAGAACTTCAGTTTCTCTGCATCCTCAACAACACTTGGTACTTTAAAAATCCATCCCTCTGTTGATGGATATATAAGTTGCTTCCAAGATTTAGCTGTTGTGAATTGTGTTGCTATAAACACGAGTATGCATGTGTGGCTATAATATGATGTCTTTAACTCTTTGGGGAAGACATCTAGAAGGGAAATAGCTGGCTCGAATAGAATTGTCTATTTTGTTTTTTGAGACATTTCCATACCAATTTCTACAGTTGTACTAGTATAAATTCCCACCAACAATACAGAAGTGTTCTAGGAGCCTCACCGGCATTTGTTATTATATGATGGCATTCTTGATGGTAGCCATTCTTTCTAGGGTAAAATAGAATCTCAGTGTTGTTTTAATTTGCGTTTCTCTCATGGCCAGCAATGTTTGAACATCTTTTCATGTAATTATTGGCCATTTGTACTTCTTCTGTGAACTGTCTATTCATTTACTTGCCCATTTTTTGATTGGGTCTTTTATTTGGGGGTCTCTAAATTTTTGAGTTTTTGTGATATTCTACATGTTAGATCTTTGGAAATGAAGATTAAACCTAAAGACAGTAGAGCACTAGTTGCTTATGTGTAGGAGGTAGGGAGGGAAAAATTACACTTTAAATATGTTGCACATAGGCCAGGGATTTAGCTCAGTAGTTCTGCCCCCTGCCTTGTAAGTGCAAGGTCCTGAGTTTGATCCCTGTAACAACAACAACAACAAAAAATGATAAATACGTTGCATGTATACTATTTTTAAAAATCTGACCCTAAGGAAAAGTGAAAGGGGGAAGGAGAGGCAGGGATGGGCAAGGAAGGGTAGAGGAGAGGGTGGATATGATCAAAGAATGACATGAATGTATGGGAATTCCAGAGTGAAAATCAATAATTTGTATAATTAATATAATCGAATAATTATTTTTTAAAAATCTGCAACAGCTGTCCTGTTTTAAGGATAGTGGAAAGGAAGCAGAATGGAAAACTCAGTGGTGTTTGTGAATTATCCAAGTATGCAAAGAATCTGTGCTTCCTCTACTCAGCTGAGCTTTAGCAGACACGAGCCATCTCACTGCTTTTTCTCCAGAAGTGGTATCAACCACCATTATGTCTGCTTTCAGAAGGGAATGACCTAATCAGCACGAAATGAACTCCATGTCTTGTAAGATATTATGAATTATGAATATAATCCACATCTACAAACGTTTAAAAAGAATTTTTTTAGTTGCAGTGATCAATATGTGAGCTTTCTGCATATAAATTCCAACACATTAGGTTATTTAATTTCTCAAATCCTCAGTATTTTCCTTTCTAAAATGCTGTAAGAAATTAGACATCCCAGGGCCGGGGATATAGCTCAGTGATTCCGCTGCCATCTTCACAAGTGTAAGGTCCTGAGTTCGATCCCCAGTACAAAAAATAATTAGACATCCCAGAAAACTTAAAAGGAGCAGACTGTGCCAGTTTCTAGTTATTACTTTTTGTGCAGGGCCATCTTCTTTCCCCCTCTGTTCTGAGAAGAGACATACTTTCCTCCCCATCTCCATCAGCAATAATCTTGAATAAGTCAATCTTTTCTTCAAGCCTCCCTCTGTCCACCAGACTCCTTGAGAGAAGTTCAAGAGGATCTTGGCTACAGCTACAACTTTTCCTAACAAAGTATGCAACCTCCCTCCAGCTCAGACAGAACCACACAGCTCTGCTGGGCTGGCCTTCGGCTCTCTAAATCAGCCCTGCTGGATTCTGGATTTTAGCCCTCACTTTATAGACACTGTTGAATGGCTGGAATGGGAAAAATCTCAACATCCTGATTTCTAACTGCAGGTGAAAGGAGTTTTCCAGAATGGCCTGTGTTATCTGGGTGGGACTTTTGACTCTAAAGGAGGATTTAAAATATCAGGCTCTAAACAGAAGTATCAAGTAGCTCTAACTTCAATTTCTAGCTCTCACTTGCTGTATAAAAACTTATTATCTCCAGAGCTACTTTAAACACTATAGTAAGGCTAAAGCCTTAAAGGCTTCAAGCATATTCAACTATTTGATCTTTGACAGGGGGCCAGGGATTTAGCTCAGTGGTTCCCCCGCCTGCTCTGTCCCATGTTCAATCCCCAGTACCCCCCCCCGAAAAAAAGTAACTTGATCTTTGACAAAGGGACCAAAGGCATACACTGGAGGAAAGACAGCCTCTTTAATAAATGGTGTTGGGAAAACTGGCTGGCCACATGCAGAGCATTGAATCTCAGATTCATTTTCTTTCACCATAAACTAAAATAAAATAAAAATGGATCAAAGAGCTAAATGTTAAAATAGAAACACTTAACCTGCTAGAAGATAAAATAGGTAAATCTCTTGAAGTCATAGGTGTATGGTAGGCAAAGACTTTCTGAAAAGAACCCTGGTTGCAAAAGAAATACTACCCATTTGTTTAAATAGGATCATAAATGCCACGACCACTCCAGTGGAGTCTGCGTGACAGTGCCGGTCACCTGGCAGAAACCAGACCCGAGGTATCGTCCCCACGGGGTTAAGCCTCCTGGAAGTCCTTGGCACACACCGCATGCGAAGTCAGCCGTGAAGAGAATAGCTGGCCTCTCTGCCTGCAGTTTGGGGACACTGGGTTCATTTATAATTCTGTTCTATTTTGTCTTTATTACTATTTGTTCATTATCTGTAGAACTGTATTCTGGGCCCAGGAAAGGTTAGGAACAATTAGATGTTCCTAGAGATGGGGAGGTATTGAGGCACAAGAGGACGGGCGGCCAAAGTGCTGACCCTGAGCCCCAGACTGTGAAGTCCTGAAGGTGATCCTGAAGGTGACATGCTGAAGCCAGTCCTTTGTTTTACAAACTTCCCCTTCTGACTGCGTATAGGTGTGGTCTTACCTTGACTTAATGGTCTTAGCTTTTGTGATGGTATATAGGTGTGGTCTTACCTTGACCTTGTGGTCTTAGTTTTTACAGTACTATTGTCTATCTTTCTCATGCCTGCCTGTGACTGGAATCACTCTTGAGGTGTGCCCTTGAAACTAGTATATAAACACCTAGAGTTAGAAATAAAATTGCAGCAGCATTTGCAAACTTCACCTCGGTGTTGAGTGCTTTTGTCTGACTGTCATCGCCGAACCTGCTCCCACCTTTCAGAGAACCTGTATCTCCTCGTGAAATCCCGTGTTTGCTGCCCTACGGTCGGTAGCACATAAAGAATTAAAAAGTTTCTGCACAGAAAAGAAACAACCAAGAGTGGAAAGACAACCAACACAATGTGAAAAATATTTGTCAGCTATTCCTCAAACAAAGGACTAACATGCAGATTATCACAAAAACTCAAAAATTTAGACCCCCAAATAAAAGACCCAATCAAAAAATGGGCAAGTAAATGAATAGACAGTTCACAGAAGAAGTACAAATGGCCAATAATTACATGAAAAGATGTTCAAACATTGCTGGCCATGAGAGAAACGCAAATTAAAACAACACTGAGATTCTATTTTACCCTAGAAAGAATGGCTACCATCAAGAATGCCATCATATAATAACAAATGCCGGTGAGGCTCCTAGAACACTTCTGTATTGTTGGTGGGAATTTATACTAGTACAACTGTAGAAGTTGGTATGGAAATGTCTCAAAAAACAAAATGACAATTCTATTCGAGCCAGCTATTTCCCTTCTAGATGTCTTCCCCAAAGAGTTAAAGACATCATATTATAGCCACACATGCATACTCGTGTTTATAGCAGCACAATTCACAACAGCTAAATCTTGGAAGCAACTTATATATCCATCAACAGAGGGATGGATTTTAAAATGTGGTATTTATTCACCATGGAGTACTACTCCCCCGTGAAGAAAAACAAATGAGCTATTTGTACGAAAATGGATGCACCTTGAAACCATAATGTTAACTGAAATAAACCTGACACACAAGCTTAAATATCACATGATTTATCTAATATGAGAAACCCAGTTTACAAATAAAGAGCAAAATAAAATATAGATTATAAGAAATACGGAGACAAATTTTTCTCAAATGGGAATGGGATCAAGAGATGGAAGGATGAAAGAGCAGAGGGAAAAAGAATTAAGATGTGTTATGTACATGTAGCAACTCCCTGCAAGGAGTGTAAACGTATACTGCAAACACGTACTAATTAAAAAAATAAGAAAAACACAAACTGGCATTAATGTCCATTGTAAACTACAACATACTGTCTAATCTTGAATAATAACTTAGCATTTATAACGTCATCTTTTTCCTAAATGCATGCTTAAGTCAAAAGTCTCACACAATTTACTGAAAAAATAAAGTTTTCTCCTCAGAGACAGTAACTTGAGAGGGCAGGACCCAGAATTAAACTAAAATCAAGTCCTAAAATGGCACAAACCTCAGAAAGCCAATGGAGTTTCACAGTGAAGTTCCCCCTCCGTCCAAATCCAGCCCACTTCCGGCCGCCCCACCCACCTTCTCACGCTAGAGCCCCGCCCCCCTCGGCGAGGTCCCGCCCCGCACACCTGACCCTGATTCCCATTGGGCAAATCCTGACGCTGTATACACACTCGACCCACGCACGTTTGGCCAGGGCGTCTTCGCGCGTGCGCAGCGGCGCCGTCCAACGCCGGGAAACTGGGGTCCGGGGGGAGGGGGGCGGAGGTCAGGCAGAATCTTCCTCAGCAATAAGAAGCGACTCGTCTGGCGG
>NW_022900929.1:66190787-66202816 GCF_012274545.1 Fukomys damarensis
ACGGTGCCCCCGCGCGCCCTGCCCGGAGCCCCGCGCGCCCGGGTTTGCAGAGGGGCATTTGGGGGCCTTGGGTCGGGGAACCCTCCAAGGACACCTGAGCCCTAGGAGGATCTGGTATTCAGTGCTCGGGGCAGCTGGGGAACCCGCTGCCACCCCTGCAGCTGACCGTAAAGGAAACGTGTCATTTTGTCAAGGAAGAAACGGTTGGGGAGTGGTCCGGGTTTATCCAAACTGGAGGCCCTGTTGGTGCGGGAAAGTCAAGCCTCCGGTCCCCCAGTACTTCCAACACTGCCTGACAACAGCCTTTTCAGACATGTGGCAACAACTTAAGGCAGTTTTAAGAAAAGCCCTTCTTTGTAGCAGCTCTTTTCCCTCCGTGTTCCTCCTCCTGTTTTTTTGCGGTTTACTTTTGAACAAATCACCGAGTTAATGTTGAAACTACATTAAGTGACATGGTTCTTCCAACCTTCCTCTAAAGAAGTTAGTTTCGTGCCATATGTTTCATTGTAGTTTAATTCTCTTGGATTATAACTATTGCTTTACATTTACCTTCATTAGGTCCTAAGAGATAATTTGAAGAAAAATGCTAGACATACTCACCCTACCAGTGCAATATTTAGGAATCTTGAACTCAAGCCCTTTAAGCAATCTGGAACCTTGCTACAAGGTTCTTTAAAAATTTAACAGATAGGACTCAAACCATGTAGGTCTTTTTACTTTTAAAATAGTTGAATGGCTTATGCTTTCTTTTTATAATCTAAATGATATGAGCTGGTTTCTGTTAAGTTTGTTTTCCTAGGCTTCGGATTTGCCTCACCCTGTAAATGGTTGACTAAGGCCAACATGTTAGCTGAAGATACCTAAACAACTACGCTTCAAACTAAATATAGTGTTGGGTATTTCGGAGCGCACAGGATCATGCTTCAAGCAGGAAACACTGCACACGTGTGTTTCATGTGTTGTAGAAACAAAATGCTGGCCTACTATTGCGAAAGAGTTTTGAACTTAATTTTTTACATAAAACTCGTGTCTGTAGTGTTACAGAGGGTTGACCTCACAGACTTGATGGTTGAAATAAGACACAGACCTCATCATTTCTCTTTCATTCCTCAGATGCTTCCCTTTTTCTCAAAAATACATTTTTCTGTAAAAGTAACATTGGAAAACAATATGTTTTTGGTTTATACGTTTATCCCAAATAAAATGAATCCCAGTAAACTACAATTTCAGGCTTTTAAAATTTTGCTTTATATAACACACGACACATGTTTTGTTATTTCAAGCCTGCCAGTGGCTTTTAAATCAATGTTTAGCGCTCCTCAAGGTTAAGGGAAGGATATTTCTGTTTATTCAAAAACCTGGAGAGGAAAGAATCAGGATATTTGTCAAGTTCTGGATCAGATTTCAAAGCATGGCATATATAGTAAGAAAAACAAACCAGGATATCTAGCACAATTCTAAACTGCAAGTGAAAATCCTAAAGTGAAAAGAAATAATTTGCTATGTTACTTCAGTTATATTCTTGTGATTACTCCTCAAGTTTTTTCAAAGTTAAATGCCAGAACTGGTCTGCGTCTATATCAACAGGTGCTATTATTATATTACATGGTTTCTATAGTATATATGTGTAGTATAATTAATATAAAGGTCATTAAGTGGATATTATTCTCCACCCAAAACTTAAGTGTTTTGTTATGTCACCTTCTTAAGTGGAACCATCTATAATAACAACCAAATGAAGCACAGCTGGTATATTGGAAGGTTCCGAAGACTTACCTTAGGACTACACATAAACAAATTTGTATCCTTAAATCTCTCTTTTTATTTGGAGTTTTTTATTACAGGGTTTTTCTATATTACAGATAAAATCTGTTATGTAATTAATATATAGGCCTATGAATTGGCCATTTTATACCTCAAAGATTTGCCCCCCAAAAACTACTACATTTAAATTTGTTACATTGGAGGTGTCTAACATCCTGTATCTTTAGGTTGTTTTTTAGATATATCTCATGCATTTATATGTTTTATTTTAAACTTTTAAAATTCAGGATGAAGACACTGTTTGAAGAGATCAAAGCATCAATTAAAAATAACTATAACCAAGATCGATCGTTCTGGAGGCCTGTTCTTCCTTGGGGAGGTGTTTTTACTATCAAAGCTGGCCGCAAAGCAGTATCCTGTACACCACTCTATGTTGAAATAAGACTGAAAAATACCTGCACCATAGATGGTTTCTTGATGTTGTTGTATGTCATTCTTAACGAAAATGAAAATTTCCCCAGGGAACTCTCTCTTCATTTTGGTAGAGAGTTTATAGACTGTTTTCTTTACTTAATGGACACCTACAGTTTTACAACTGTGAAGCTACTTTGGATTTGGGACAAGATGGAAAAACAGCAATACAAATCTGAAGTTCATAAAGCTTCATTAGTAATTGATCTGTTTGGGAATGAGCATGATAATTTTACAAAAAATCTTGAAAATCTTATGTCTACCATTCAAGAAAGTTACTGTTCCAACTGGCGATGCCCAACTCGAGTGCAGGAAGATCAGCAGCGCTCAATCAATATAAAGTAAGTTGCCCTAAAGTCTGTTTCATCATATGTACTCTTAGAGTAAACATTGCTTTCAGTTATAAATATTTATATACAAAACCAAGTGATAACCTTTCAGTAGTAGAATAATGGGATTATTCAATATACAGAGTGTTTTGCTGTGTTTTTACTAATATGACAGTGTAGGTAACTATGGGTTGAACCACTGGAAAAGCACATCAGTGCTTTGGGGTATTTCACCCTCTGAATGAGCCCTGTCCCACGTGAGCAAGAGGATTAGAAATACCCTTTCACATCGATACCTGGGTGTAATTGCAGACAGAGATCTGGTAGACCAAATCTGGCACCTTATACCTGGAGGAGTGGATGTGAGAAGCTTTTACACTGCTGGGATAGGACTGGGAGCCAGCAGTGTTTTTGGCTTCAGAGAAAAGGCAGCCCTCCAAGCTGGTAAATTACAGGGATGGAGGCCAAACTGGCAAGCCCTATGGAGTGCTGGGAACGATTACAGCCCCAGGGGACAGACTTGGAAAAGGACTCATTGCCAGTGGAGGAAAAACAGACCCAAACATGTTGTCAGAGAGTATTTGGCCCTGTGGTGTAGAAAAACAGCCTCGTAGATTGTTCCCACTTGGGAATGGACATAACACTCCCTAATTAATTTATCACGCGCATTTTTTCCTGAAGTATACAGTTTCTCTGTGTTGCTGAAATAATAATACTGATTTTGAAATCTACCAGAGGAAAATACTTTCTTACTCTATATCATAAGAGACTAAAAAGTGTTAAAATTATCTTGTTTTTTAAAAACTAGTATCTTGGACTGGGAACGTGGCTCAGTGGTGGCCACATACATGAACCCTGGGGTTCTATTCCTAGCACCACAAAAAGTCAGGGAAAAAAAAACTAGCATTTTACTCTGTAAATGTTTTGGAATTATAACGAAATTTTAATTTTATGTTAATGTCTTATACTTCTCTCACTTGATATTTTCATCATACTCTAAATTTTTAAGCTTCTGGCTTTTTAAAATATTTGTATTTAGGGCCAGGGATGTATAGCTCAGTGGTTCTGCCTCCTGCCTTGCAAGCGCAAGGTCCTGAGTTCAATCCCCTGTACCAAAAAAATAAAGTGTCAAATAGGTAATGAGTACTTACCATAGACATTAACATTTTTTAAAAATTTGTATTTAAAATGATGTCTGCATCTGAGTCCAACAATGGTTTTTCTGTTTGTTTGTTTTTTACTTTCTTTGAGACAAGGTCGGTCTCTGTAGTTCAGGCTGTCCTTCGACTCACTAAGTAGCCAGGCTGGCCTGAACTCATGTCAGTATTCCTGCCTACCCCACTCGAGGGCCAGGATTACAGGTGTGCACCAGCTTTGAGTCTTAGTTTCTGCTCACCATACTGGTCAGACTTCTTTAATTGAGGCACTTTTTTTTTTTTTTTTAGGTAAAGTAGCAGCAACTGCATAAACTTTAATGTTTCTTGGAAAACTTTATGTATCAATATGCGTTTTTATACTATCTAGAAGTATATAGATGGTTAACAGGGGTTATGTTGGTATACTTGGTTCTACTGATAATGGATTGACCTTTAGAATTTGTTATTCTAATAATGCATTGACCTATAAAATGTTGAAGCAGTTCTTAACATGCATTTTGCAATTATTTTAGTCCTCCCCAAGAAATTCCACATGGAAATTTAATACGACTGGCTGTGGATGAGTTATTCTGTTCCAAGATTGAATTGTGTGAAGAGCATGGGTGAGCATACAACAGACATTTAAGATGAAAGTACTTCTGCTTTGTTTATAAGGAAACCTGGACTGATAAGCTCTTTGAAGTTAATTCATTATAAAATACTAACTCATAAGTATTTGGGAAACCTAACACTTTTTAAATCTTATCAACAAACCTACTTTACTATGCCATCTTACAGTGTGTGTTCATTATCAATTACCACTATATAAAATATGGTACTATATCTAATTCCCAAATACAAAGCAAATACCTTTTCTTCTTTTCTCCATTGCTGAGTAGGTACAGTAAAACCTTGGTTAACCAGAACCCTCAATTAACTGGATTTTTCCCCTTACATCCCTCATTTAGGAGAAGGAGATTCATGACAATCAAAAGATTTAACACAGGAAAAAATCATCAAGAAGGGTACTACACATTAATCCCAATCTGTTAGCAATTTCTTTCTTTTTTTGTCCTTTGGTACCAAGGATCGAACTCAGGACCATACACTTGTGAGGCAAGGGCGGAGCCACTGAGCTAAATCCCTGGCCCTGTTAAGCAATTTCTCTGTCTACCATATTGTACAATGAGAATTAACATTTAGAAGGATGATCTTATAGCTATTTAACCACAAAGACAGAAAAAAACATGGTCACTTAATTATTCTTATTAAGTCCAAATAATGAACTAATATATTTTAGCAACAAACATTAAAATAAATGGTTTTCTGCATAGTTAATAATGTTTACTAACTGGAAGACTATGCCCTGAGCATTCCAGCTAATCAAAATTTTACTGTATATCATTTGTTGTATTTTGATCTTCATTTCTGTAAAAGAAAAAAAAAAAGAATTTGCATCATACTAATAGAAGATACTCAATGGAAAAAGGAAAAATTAGAGTCATAATCTTCCTCTCTTGGTCATTATTTGAAAGCAGTTTAAGAAGGAAAATGTATCTACAAATAAAGCTTTTATTAACAGTTCAGCAAGCTCACACTTTCATAACCCTAGACATATGTAGACAGACTTTCCCAGAAGTTTTTAAAGTGTGATCCTAGCATAGAGAACATAGACTTCTAGGAATAGGTATACAAGGTCATCACCATAACCCATACCCGTAATAGATAATTATGCTTCCTAGAAGATCATAAATGCAACTCATAAGTGTTAAAAAGCAGCTTTGTCTCAAGTATAATAATGTTCATGCCTGTTTTCCTCTTTAGGTGTGGTGGCTTAAGAGAATTTTCCCAACGAGTTTTCTGCCATGGGGCACCGCCTTTTGTTGTCTTAAATATGCAGCATTGGAAATCTGAAGATCTCGCATATGTACCCTATTACTTGGATTTATCTGATCACAAGTAGGTGTTTTTTGGTTTGCTTGTTTCAAAAAACTAGTAAAAAATAAGTAGTTTATCATGGTTTTGACCAGCCATTAAGATTGTTTTTTAAAAATCCTAGGGCTGGGGATTTAGCTCAGCGGTTCGGTGGCCTGCCTTGCAAGCACAAGGACCCAAGTTCAATCCCCGGTACCAAAAAAATTTTTAAAAATTAAAAAAAAAAATCCTAGCTATCTATAAATGTATGTATTCTGAATAGGATCAGAATCGACTGAGGGAGACAGCCATTAGCAGTGTACATACAAACTATACAGGGTCAATAACTTAACAAGTATGTACATCAGTTTTTTTGTTCCTTGGCAGTACTAGAGATTGAATGTAGGGCCTTTTCACTGAGCTGTGTCTGCCTCAGCCTCCTGGAATGCTAGGATTTCCGCTGTGCCACCATGCCCAGCTTAGTTTTCTTATCTATAAAACAATATCTGCCTGGTGACATTGCTATGAAGATCTAATGAGACAGTACATTTATGCTAAGTATTAGGATAATGCCTGACACATAGTAAGCAGACAGTAAATACTGCTATTATTTGTATTTTAAGTCAAAGTAGCATATAGTATTATACACAAGATTATCATTAAAACAAATTATTATTTGTCATAATTATAAATAAAGATACCTGCATACAAATCACAATCTAGCTGGGCCTGGTGGTGGAGGATGCAGGAGGATCACTGCAAGTTCGAGGCCAGCCTAGGCTACATAGTAAGTTCAAAGCCACCTTTAGCCACGCAGTGTCTCAAAAACCAGAACAAAAAGGAAGGAAGGGATGGAGGGAGGGAGAGAGAAGGAGAAGAAAAAGAAAAGGTAGAAATTCTTCTAACTTTTGACTTTCAAAGTTCTTGTGTACATTTCTCTTTTTTAATAGAATACAGGTTATAAATTAATCTGTTAAAATAAGTTTTTAACTCCTAAGTTGTATCAATTTATTTAAATGTTTAATTGAAATTCATAGTACATGATTTATATGGTTGGATCCCTTTTTTAGGAAAGAGAACGCAAATAGTCCCACTCCTTAGTTAAGAATATAAAGAGTTGCTGGGGATGTAGCTCAGTGGTTCTGCTGCCTGCCTTGCAAGTGCAAGGTCCTGAGTTCGATCCCCAGTACCCCCCCCCCAAAAAATATATATATATAAAGAGTGACATGTCTTAAAATAAGGTATTACAATTTTCTGCTGCACTTCGTCACTTGATTTGCAGGTACTTGTTGGAAGGTGCCACATTATTTAACAAAGAGGAACATCATTATTCTGCAGCTTTCCAGATTGATGGACATTGGATGCACTATGATGGCCTCAGAAATGTGAATTTAATTTTGTTAAATAAACCCCCAGAGTTTCTCCTCTTGTCATCATTGGTTTATATTCGAGCAACAGAGAAATAAATAGAGACTGATGCTAAATTAAATTGCTTTCCCTCCTGCCCATGCTCCCCCAGAATGAAGGGCTTTTATTTTGTGTATACTTGGTATCCAAGGAAAGAGTTCAACTATACTAGTTTCAGAGGTGTATTTCCCAGTGTTTAGCTCCAGGTAAATGTTTTATATCAAAGATCTATGCAAAAAAATTTGTATTTCTTTTTTTACATTTCCTGGGTTATTTTTATACAAGCATATTTTATGTTAAATATATCTGTAGTCATTGTATTTTTTTAATATGTACCACAAAATTTTTTTACAATTCTATCCTTAAATCTAAAAAAATACTTTGTCACTTGAATTCTAAATATTTCTTTTTGGATATCCAAGTAAAATCTGGGTAAAAGTCAGTAATTTAATTTATGTAAATTTAAAAGTTTGATATAGCTGACTCTATTTCTTACCTCAACTGTAATCCAAAGTGCACTATTAGGATTTAGTGTGGATTTGAATGTACAATTTATGGATGACTTAAATTTTACCTATTGCTTTGCCTAATTTCCTTGCTCCAATTTTTTAACAATAGTCATGTGAGAATTTTTTTTTTCTGGGCTTAAATGATTTCTTTATAAAGGTAAATTAAGTACTTGCTAAAAGATTGTAAACCACCAGTGGATCTCCATGTGTTAAGCATGCTTCCCACCTTGAAGTTACTGTTCAAAATAAATGACATAAGTACCCTAAATATTAACCTCATAATTAAATGTGATGGAAATTCTCCATTAAAAACTCATTTTACAGAAAAAGTAACTATTAAAAATAATATGCAACTGGATACTTCCTAATGTTGGGCTAACAAAAATGTACTTTAAATATATGAGCAAGTGAGGCGGGGATTTAGCTCAGTGGTGCTGCCACCTGCCTCACAAGCACAAGGTCTGAAGTTCGATCCCTGGTACCAAAAAAATATATATATATATATATGACGAAGTGTCTGACTACTGAACTACATCTCCTGCCCATATCTCTTCACCTACTTAAGTTTTATATTGGCACTGAAGAAAAATATATTTTAGCGTAGTACTTGCTGGCTCTCTCATAGATAGTGACTGGTAGCATGAAGCTTTAATTTGCAATGTAAATCACTAGAATTTTATGGTTATCAGAATATTTTTTATAAGGACCCCAAAGATTGTGTTTTCTTTTATAGGAAAATAATGAAAATTCTCAAGGGAAAATACTTCTTGGAATTTATCCCCATTCTTTTTAGTGTTTACATTTCAACACAATCTGCTTTAGGTATGGGGTTGAGAATTAGGTGCAATATATTTGAAGACGTCTAAATGACTACTCAGTTCACTGCCATAAACCAAATTGCTGAGGTTTCATTCTGTAAATTAAATCTTACATTGCCTTGGTGCCATGTTGAGATAACTTTCTATAGCTTAGATAAATGTGGATGAAACATTGCTGAGAATTCCTCACTCTTAGTGAGTACTATGAGACGTACTTTTATACCTAAGATAAAATGTGATTTAGTTTACAAAAAAAAAAACCCAGCATTTATTTAAATAGTCCCCCAAATATAAAAAATATGATTTGGTTTACAGTAAACTTAATCTGTAACGTATTACTGTATTGCATGAGTCAAAATATATAAGAACACAAATACTACAGCATATATAAGTGATATAATTAACAAACTATTAATATTATCAGTAAGTTATTCCCGATGCAGATTTATTCTTTTAAGAATTGCACTTTATTTGGAATATTAGTTTATTACAAAATAATGACTTACCTACCTCACAGGGCTGTTGTGGGGATCATGATGTTTGTTTGAACCTTGACTACCTTGAACATGCTAATAAACATACTTTTCTACCTCTCGTATGTACAGGCAGTCTCAGATTCTCTATTGAACTTTTCAGATATTTTAGAAAATATTTAGGTAGCTCATATCACTATTGTACTTCATGTGTAATGGGAATTAAATAGGTCTTTGAGGTAGTTGAGGTAGTGCCTAGTTGGTAGCAAGAAAAAATTATCCCAGGCTAACCATGCAGTGAACAGAGTCAAAAAGAATGAACTGGCTGGGCGTGGTTGCATACACCTGTAATCCCAATACTCTGAAAGACTAAAGCAGGAGGATCGTAAGTTGAAGCCCAACCCAAGCAATTTATTGACTAAAAGTCAGAGGATATAGCTCAGTGCAAAAGGCCCTGGATTCAGTCATCAACACCATAAAAAAGAAAGAAGGGGTGGGGGGAAATAAGAACTAAACTGGACTATAAAATGTGAAGTTGAGGGTGTGAAAATTTCTGAAATTCCAGACATCCTTGAAGAAATAAAAATAACCTGGGAAAAGGGGAGCAAAAGATATGAGGGAATAATCAGACTCTGTTTTTGATAAAAGTACCACAAACCGCTACATTTATGGAAAAGCAAAAATAATTTTAAAACCTTGGTCATAATCAGAAAGGACAAAGCAAATTTAAGAAGGAATCTACAACTTGCTTCTCTTCAACAAAGGAACCTTTTTCTTCCCAATTTGTGTGAATAATTTTACTTAAGTTACTCCTTTAAAGTAGCTTTTCACTTATAAATGATTTGGTTTAATATCTGAGGCACTGTCCGGAGATCTGATCTAATAAACGAGGAAGTAAAACTTAAGGCCTGAGTAAATAATAGTGAATCTCACGTTCTATTTCTTTCTTGGACTTTGAGCAAACAAACTAAGCAGATAATTACTATGAAACATGAACAAAAAGCTGCCCATGTTCAACATGCTAAATTAATGATACATAATTAATTGAAAATAAGTACAAGTTGGGTAAGCGATTCATGAAAAATAACTATAAATAGTATTACTAAACTACAGCCCAAACACTCATATTCTTCTTGTCTTTATCTGTTAGTGTTCTGCCCTAAAACTGCCCAGCTTTTAAAGTTTGTCTTATTGTGGCAGTCATACAAAGTTCTGAAATCTAATGTTTGTTCTCAGGGTCTTCCATCCCACCTAACTGGTCCAGGTTGTAGCTTCACGTCCCCTGGTCAGCCTCCTTCCTATAATTTCAGTGAGGATGTCCTGTCCAAAATTTATGTTGAACTTAATCCCCATGGCAGTGGTGTTGAAAGGTGGGATCTTTCCAGAAGTGACTGAGCCAACAGTGCCCTTCTAAAAGAGCTTGAAGGAATGAATTTGGCCTTTTTGCCCTTCTGCCTTCCACCATGTGTGGACACAGAAATAAGGCCCTTCGTGGATGCTGGCATGTGGATCATGGACTTCGCAGCTTCCAGAACAGTAAGGAATAAATTTCTGTTCAGTCTCAAGAGGATTTGTCAAAGAAACACAAAGACACTCCTTTAACTTCAGATTTAATTTGGTCCCAGGAAGAACATAACCTTTTACCCCGCCTTTTACCCCTCCTCTGGGAAACAGCAAGAGGAAGTTAGTAGGGAAGCCTCTGTACCTGGATGATTTACTTGCTGATGTCTCCCTGAGGATGTGTATTATATTATTTACTTCCCAGGGAACAAGAAATGGGTTCCATAGTCTATCCACAGTTTCTCAGGAAGGTGTTTTGAAAGGATCCAGAGAAATAGTCCTTAAAATGAAAAACAGCTGCTTTGGCAGGGCCTCAGGTTGGTTGTAGAGCAGGAGTTTTGGAAGAAAATTAGCAGTGTAGATAAGTCAGCAACTTTGTGTGGCTGGCTCTATTTTTACCACTTGTTTTGTCTTGGAATTTTGTAAGTCCCTTTCTAATATAAGAATAGTATGTAAATGAGTAAATATAAAAACATAAGGAAATAAAGATTATCTACAATTTCTCTGCCCAGTGATAATCATTGGTTCCTGCTGGTAACACCTTTCTGTAACATACTGCCTGGCTGTATGGTACAGAACAAACCAAGAACCAAGGAGTTACAGCTTTGAAAGAAGCACGTACTCCTGGGAGCCAGTGTAGTGGTGATGATGTTAATGATATGGGAAAACTCCAGTAGGACGGGAAGGTTCCAAAAACAGCTGCAGCTGCGTGTACAGCTCAGTGGAAGATCACAGGCTTATTATGTGCAAGGCCCTGGGTTTTATCCTCAGCACCACAGAAAAGGAAAAAGCTATTGTCCACTTTCCAGGTACTTCTTTCCACCCATGTACTTGCCTTCTTGAAGCATTCATCTTGTCAAAACTTCAAGAACTCATTTTATGAAGGGTGCTACTCCTTTATACTTTTCCCTACATTTGTCATAGTATCCGAATGCCAGAGTTGGGAAGCAATACTATAATAGTATAAATTGTTAAAAACGAATACAAGCAGCGAGTGCCTGTAAATCCCAGCATTCAGGAGGCTGAGGCGGGAGGATTACTGAGATCGAAACCAGCTTGGGCTACATACTGAGTTCCAGGTCAGTCTCAACTACATAGTGAGACCCTGTCTCACCCCCTGCCAAAAAAAAAAAAGCAAAGAGATTTCCTGCAAATCTACCATAGGCATATGTCAAAGATATACATCAAACATAATTAGCTTTTTTTAAAAGGTAGGTTGGCTGAGGCAGTTTTGGAAGAGGTGAAAATAAGCACAGTAAATAGTTCTGCAAGCTGGGCGTGGTGGCAGATGCCTATAATCCAAACACTCTGGGAGATGGAGGCCGGGCGGTCACAAATTCAACCCCAGACTGAGCAACGCAGTGACTTAATGAGATCCTGACTCAAAATTTTAAAAGGGGCTGGGAATGTAACTCACTGCGAAGGCCCTAGTTCTAATCCCCAGTATAGAAAGAAAAAAATTCTGTGTACCCATATGTGGGAATTTGAGCACAATAAGAAAGGAGAAGATGGAAGAAGAAAGGGAAAATAACAGGACTGACCTGTGCCCATTAAAAAGAGACCTGGAGGGACCGGGGATTTAGCTCAGCGGTTCGGTGGTCTGCCTTGCAAACGCCAGTACCAAAAAAAAAAAAAAAAAAAAAAAAAA
>NW_022900929.1:66202994-66221857 GCF_012274545.1 Fukomys damarensis
AAAAAAAAAAAAAAAAAAAAAAAAAAAAAAAAAAACCAAAAAAAAACCAACCTGGATAAGGGATGGAGAAAATAGCTGGATAGCTGAGAAAATACTTGTCCAAGATGGTAAATTTGATTTGGAGGCTCCAAGGTAGAACAAGGTAACATCAAACACTGTCTCCTCTGTATCACTCACCTAGTGCATACTTATTTTTGAGTATCTCTTATTTGCAGTGTGAATTAGATGTGCCGTCTGCCGTAGAGGTGTGTACATGTTGTGTGGGGGGGAGGGGGGCAAATCAGATTCCTGGGCAGAAGGAAATGCCCTCCTGTGTCAGGGTGGTCACCTGGTGAGGCCTTTGAGACTGACTTTTTACGGGTGCTGCAGGAGCATGGAGGGAAGAGACTGTAGAGCATCCAGCTTGTGATTTTCAGGGCAGTTATAAAGCCCTGTTGCCTCACTCTATCTCCACAGCCCAACTACCCTTCATTTCCAATAGAACGAGTATAAATGATCTTTCAAACATCTTCGAATCTATGGTTTTCGATTTTTCTTCAGTACATGTCTGCAGGACGTGACGATGACAAGCCTTGTGGGGAGTCGGTACTTGGACATAACACGCCTCACTCCTTCCATTCCTTCCCTCGCCACTCTTCTCCCCTTCTCTTGGTCCCCTTCTCTTCTGCAGAAGAGCTATCTCCCCATTTCCGGTTATCTTTTATTTTGCCCTTTACTCGTTGGTTTTCTCATGTAAGAGAAACCATTAGTATGTTTTCGTGAAACCCTTTCAAAATAAAAAGATATTTATTGTAGCTAAAGTAACCCAAAAGGATTAATAATGTCAAATTTATTGTATTTCTGATTTTAATAAGAGATGGACAGGAGAAGTCACTTGGTTTGGGCCTTCTTTGTTTTTTTATTTGCTAAGTTTATTGGTACATTTTAGGTATACGTTAAGATCCCATTCATCATTGGGAATTCATACCTATACGTGGTTTATCTTGATTCTTCTTTTTTCCCCTTTCCTCTTCCCTCCCTCTACCCTCCACCCCTATTTATAAAAAATTTGTTGTTTCCATTTTTCCTTCTTTTCTCATTTTTTTCTTTCCCTTCATTCTTCTCCCCTACCCCCCATCCTTCCCCTTTTCTTCCTATTCTACATTATCTGGTATTCATTTACATTATCAGTTTCTCTCACCAGAAAAAGAAAACTATTCAGTATTTACATGTGCGTCCTATTTTTTCAATTAACTTTTGTTTTGTATTGTTTTTTGAGACAGAGTCTCACTATGTAGTTGAGCCCAGGCTGGTCTCGAACTCACAGCAATCCTCCTGCTTAAGCCTCCCAAGTGCTGGGATTACAAGATTGCACCACCATGCCCAGCTTCCAATTAAGAGTACAGCCTCAGTCCACATCATTTAGCTCTAAGTGCCTCTAGTTGGACCTTCTTTAAATACTTCTGTGAATGGTCTGCTAGACTTCGAGGAAAGGGTTATTTCCAACTCTTACAGTATAGTTATGAACACTAGTGACAGGAGCTCCGCAGTATGTAGGGAAAGGGCCAGGAGAGAAAACTATCTGAACTTTCTGGCCAGAAAGTATTAACTCATCCTATAGTTAGGGTGAGATGAGTAGTTTCATTCAAATATAAGGTTGTGCTGCCTTTGGTAAGACTGACTTCTCTTTCTGCCAACACTTCAGCTAAAATAATTGAAGTTGACTCCTGAGGTTTCTTGACCTACTGTACTTCCTCTCTTCCTTCATAGTTTCTGGAATCTTCTCCTCTTTCTTTCGTGAAGTCTTAGAAACTTCTTTTCTTGGCAAGCTTATGGAAATGCCAGAAGAGCTGCTTCAATGTTACCCCCTTTTCATCAGGAAATATAGCGGACCCTCAAGTTTCATCTGGCCTCATTTGCAAACAACTTGGGTTGATTAGGTTAATGAAAGATTCATCTGCCTCTTGTTATTATAGCATGTAGCCAGGTAACCATGCAGACTTCAGCTGTATTGACTTAGTTACAACCATCCTGGAAATGATTGAGTTTGTAAGTGTAGACTCCACTGTATGTTGGAACTACAGACTTTCTAAGTGAATTATGGTATGTCATCACCTTACCACTGATTATCTCTAATCAAGAGAAGGGGGGAGAGAGAGAGAGACATGGCCTTGAATTCATGGTTCTCCTGCCTCAGCCTCCAGAGTACTGGGATTACAGATGGGTGCCTCCTGCCACACTTACATGGTTCTTCATTGCTGGTTTTCACACTATCGAAGAAAAGCAAAAACATGACAGTTAAATGACCGGGTTCTTAAATTACACTGGCTGAGTTCAAGTACTCCAGGCTGGCTGTGTGTCTTTGGGTCTAACAGTACCCTCGCTGTTCCTCGGTATCTTCTCTGCGGAACAGAGATTATGAAGGACACATCTCATAAGGTTCTGCAGAGGGTGACACGATCATGCATGGCACTTAGTAACTCACACACGGCGAGCATCTGTGAGGTGTCAGCCAGCATCACGGATTCCTCTTTTCAATGATTTATCAAGAAATTAAATTAGAAGCTGAGTGTTGCTGCTATGGAAAACAAACTCAATTTTGGGCACGTATTTCAAATTTGTTGGCTGAAAATCACTGTGAATACTTCTGTGGCAATGAAGTCACAGAAACATTTACAATATTAAAAACATGAATGAGTTTGAAATGCAAAAATGTGACAGTAGCCAGGCATGGTGGCTCATGCCTGTAACCCCAGCACTAAGGAGGCTGAGGCAGGAAGATCACTGAGGTACCAAACCAAATAAAACACAACAACAACAAAAGAAACAATAAAGTGAATGGCTTAAATTTCCTTCAGTAGCAAATGATTGTGAAAGATCTCATCCTGTGCCACATCACTTATCTACCAGGTACTGTGCAAATTGTTTTGGTTGGTTTGGTTTTTTGAGACAGGGTCTCACTATGTAGTCCAGGTTGGCCTCGAACTCACAGCGATCCTCCTGCCTCAGCCTCCCAAGTGCTGGGATTATAGGAGTGTGCCACCACACTGTGCCTTTTATCCTTCTGCTGTGATCTGTTTATACTCCCCTGCCCTCAGGTTCATATTTGAAATCCTCACCCCCCAGGTGATGGTATCAGGAAGTGAGGCTCTTGCAAGGTGACTAAGCCATGGAAGAACAGCCCTTATCAGATTAGTGCCTATAGAAAGCAGACCCAAGAGAGCTCCCACACCCTTTCTACATTACTGAGCATGGGCCAAGAGGGCTCTCTCCCTGAGCCAGGAAAAGGTCCTCACCAGACACCAAACCTGCCTTAGTTTTGGACTTCCCAACCTCTAAAACTGTCAGAAATAAATTTAAATTTGTGAGCTACCCAGTTTAAGACCTCATGTGAATTTAGTTGGAGATGCTATCTAGAAAGATAATTTCAAAGACTATTAAAATCTGCCTTTAAAATTTTGAGACATAATTCTGTACTGAGTGGGAAATGCCTACTCTAGTAAACTATAAGACCCTTGCCTATTTCAATTCTTAACTCTCCTCAGGGCTCTCAAAGAAATAATTTTCCAAGACTTCCTTCCTGATCAGCAAGGCAGAAGTGATTGGTTCGCTCTTATTTACATCCTGCCTTAGTAATAAGAGTTTTAAATCAGCTTTTAATGCATTTTAAAATGTAAGAAACTTTATATTTAAAATTATATTCTAGCCGTGGATTTAGCTCTGTGGTGTTGCTACCAGCCCTGCAAGCCCAAGGTCCTGAATTCTATCCCCTGTACAAAAAAAAGAAAAAAATAAAATTATATTCTAAGGTTTGAGCCAAACATCACTTTTCAGTAGGCTCACAAGTGGGTAGAGTTAGACTGATAAAAAGAGCACCTAGGGGCCAGGGATTTAGCTCAATGGCACCACACCTGCCTTGCAAGTACAGGGTCCTAAGGTGATCATCCCCAGTACCAAAAAAGAGAACCTAAGTCTTGTCTGTTGCTAAATGGTACAACCTATTGGTAAAACTGGGTGAGATGGAGCAAAATTATATATCATCTACCCTGGTCCAGCAATTCCACTTAAAAAAAAAGTCCTCAAGACACAAAATGGAAAATGCACAGGACTATTAATTGCAGCATTATTTGTAAAAATCACAACTGAAGCAATCCAAATGTCCAGCAGCAGAATACTGCAGAATGCTGTGGTATATACACACAATAAAGTCCTGTTCAACTCTATAAAGGATAAAAAGTGATCTACATATAATAACATGGAATAATCTCCAGAACATATTAAGTGAAAAAGTTTTTTTAAAATGTTCCTGTAGTACACTATATTTTCTGTGATGAAATAAGAAAAGAGGTATCTTTGTTTTTCATTTTTTAATTTTTACTTATTTATTTTGGTACTGGGGATCAAACTCGGGACCTTTGGCTGGCAAGGCAGGCGGCAGAACCACTGAGCTAAATCCCTGGCCCTCATTTTTTAAATGAATAGGACCTCTCATAAAAAGAATTACTTGTAGAAGAATAAACGGAGTGGAAGAGAAGAAAATAAAAAATTCCCATAAATGCATCGTCTATAGTTTCTGTCAATTATCTTATAAAATTTAAAAATGAAATCAAATTTTAAAATACCCTTGAAAACTGATACCTGTATTAAAATAACCTAACTACTGGACTGGAATATAGCTTGGCAGTAGTTTGCCTAGCATGTGTGCTTGGGTTTGATTGCCATCACTCAGATTAACAATAATAACCTAACTGTTCACCATTGACTTCATTTGATTCTAAAGCCAATGGTCTTATTATTATTATTTTATTTGTTTATTTTGGTACCAGAGATCAAACTCCTAACTTTGCACTTTGGAGGCAGGCGCAGTGCCACTGAGCTAAATTCCCAGCTGAGGTTTTATTATTTATAGCTATATCAGTATTGTTTTGAAACTATAAAAATGTTGTAAGATAACACAAATACATAATTATTTTCATGTCAGTACACCAAAATTTTCACACCTAGACTCAAAATTTTAATATATCCCATTTTCTCTTAAAATTAAAAAGGGCATTTCTTGATTCTTTCTATTGTATAAGCCTTGTATAGATTTTGACTCAAAGCAACCAATGGTAACAAATATTATTTTTGAGAAAATTAGGGACGTTTTAATAAAGACTGGGTACTAAATATCACAAAAGTATTAAAGTTTCAAGTATTCTATCAGTGTGGCTTATACTTTCGTTTTGTTTTGTTTGTTGTTGTTCTGAGAGAGTCTTGCCATGTAGCCCAGGCTGGCCTTGAACCTAGGATCGTTTTGTCTCAGCCCCCCAAGTGCTGGAATTACAGGCACACATGTAGTACCAACATGTCTCACTCTAGAATAATTTTGGATACATTTTTAAGTGATTTTTTTTATCATCTAGAGATACAGCCTCAGTTACTTACTGGCCATGTCATATGCTGTCTGGGATTCTCTTTAAAATGCCCAGCAGAAATATTAAAAAAAAAAACAAAACACCCAGGGTAAATAAACAGATGGGGTTGATAAAATGTGGTTAATAGTTAAAGCTGGGTGATGCGCACTGAAGGACTCAATTCTATTAAAAAGAAAAAGAAACAAAAAGGCTGGAAGCTATACCAAATCTCACTTGAGCTATTTTAGTACTATCTCATCATAGCTTACAATTTTACTCTTGAATTCTGGCTTGGCACTAGAAGGGCTTTTTGCATTCCGTTGAGTTCGTTGCAGACTCCTACGATCCATCCATCACACTCTATTTCTGCCCCATGACTGCCCCACACAAGAGAACCATCTAGTAACTTTATGAAAGAATCCAAGAGACACAGATGAAGCTCTGTCAAAATAGCACATCATTCTTTTTGCCCTTCCTGGGTGGGGTGGTGGGAGAAGCACTCTGAAGCTTCTTTTTCCATCTCAAGTGGGATTGCAGCATGCGGCTTATATCACTCCTTTTCACCCTTCTTCCTGTCTGCCACATACTAAGCTCTCACTAAATGTCTGCTGACAGATCTTACAATAATTTCTGGGTGATGTACAGGCTCTCCTGGAATACAACATTAGAACTTAGAAAAGCATTGACTTAGCAAAGGAAACCCTCCCCCCAATACTGGGAATCAAACTCAGGACCTTATACTTATGAGGCAGGCATGGTGCCACTGAGCTAAATCCCCAGCCCAGGAAATCTTAATTTTAATAAGTAGCTCACTTTAAATACTTAGCATATATCTAAGTTCCAATTTCAACTCCAGGAGTTGCCCTCCTCATCAGGAATGCAGCTGGCATTCCAATCAGGAAATCATACTGTGGGATCCCCAAGTACTTCTATCACTGATAATCGACTGGCGGCTAAGAGTTTGTTAATAATGCATATTAAATGCCAGGACTATGTATTGGAGAAGCAGCTCACAGACTAACATAGTATCAGAATTTGCTCTTACTTGTGAAATTAATTAGACCCATTCAGGTGTATGACTTACACCTTCCTTTAAAGACTGCGCCTGGGTCTCCATTACCTGTTTTTATTCCTTTCTTCAGTATTGCTGGTTCCTTGATACCAACCATAAAAGTAAGGAAATCTTTTGGGAGACTGCTTTTGTCTGCCAGAAATAAATCTCCCGTAGAAGGATGGTTAGAGAATCTGAAAGGACAGCAAGTTAGGACTGCACTGAGGTTAAGAACAGCTCTTGTGCCTGTTTTGCTCCGTAAGTGTCAATGTGAAAGCTGGCAAGGCGGATGTCAGCGAGCGGTGGCCCTCACCCATCTCGAATTTGAGGCTGCTGAGTGTCTACGAGAAAGAACCCGAGTGAGAAGGACACACTTAGCATGGTGCAGTTTACAGTGATCCTCACAGGGTACACGTTCGAAATTTTAAATTTTATTTTAAACATGTCACATTAAATGAAATTCAACCATAATCATTACAGAGCATAACCACAATAATATATACACACAAAAAAAACTTAAAATAAAATACAAAAGAATAGTATTTTCAACAAGTTAAATGCCATTTTACTGTGTAAACAAAAGTAAAATAAAACCCTGATGCTAAAAAGGTACATATTCAGAGGTAAAATATAGATACAAAAACATTTAAACATCAACATTACTCACTAGATCACATTCTCTGCAAGAGTACAAATATTAGTACTCTACATCTACAAAATTTCAGAATCCTGTTAAAATCAAAACCATCTCTGGTTCATGATACAGCACAATTCATAAGGCAAAAATATAGGCATTATCATCCAGTTCTTTAATTTCACTTGTATTTTAAGGCAAACTTGGAACTTTTTGCTTAGTATTTTAAAATAAATGGGACCTTACACATGATAACATGACAAGAATTAACAATAAATTATCTCTAAATATGTAGGCTAAAAAAGACATGGATAACAATTTTTCTCTCTGCAGAGATGTAAACTGGATGTTTATTTGACTCCATATTCACACTAAGAAAATTTGTAAACCTATAATATTGAAAGCATGTTGTATTTATTGTATTTCTCAGTCTTCCCCAATGTGTATCAACACTGAATCAATATATTGTAATATATTTCCAGCCACGGAATTGTTGTCTAATTAAACCATGTCTAAATTGCCGTTCACAAAGTGGGGAAAAAAGTTAAGAAGAACTGGATGTTAATTTGACATGTGACATAACTTTTTAACTTTCTGACTACAGAGGTTATGAGGTTATCACAAGTTTCTTGAACTTGAAGCAATAAGTTTATTGTAGAGTCTGATTTTCCTGAAAATAAGCACTTAGGTGACAATACTAGGAATCCAACACCAAAACCAAAAACAAACACAGCATGATATATGTATGTTTCCCTCAGTGTCAGCCACAGGCTTGATACTCCAGGATTTAGCTGGTTTTTGCCCTGTACATTTGTTTTTCTTCTAGAAAATACACTATTCAATTTGAGGAGATGTGGAATTCTATAAGCACTAAATTTTTCAAAATTTTTTTATGTCATTAAAATTTACTTGAATACTAAATAATTGTTTAGATGTAAACTATGTCTCTACTCACTTTCTATGCTGGAAATAAGGAATTAGATCCATACTTTACCATAGTTGCTACTGGGGTACAGAATTCCTCCATTGTATTTTATTCTTGAGTGAAAGGAGTGTATATATTTCTATTTCTAGCCACCACAGGATCTGATATAGTAGCTCATATGTATAGTTGGCCATCCATAGGCATCAAACTATCAAAATGCATTTCAAAACCTTCCTATCACGTGATACTACTTCCTATCATTTAATATTCATTTATATTTAAAACAATCATGACCCGAGTTCAATCCCCGGTACCAAAAAAATAAAATAAAATAAAACAATCTTAGCAATAACAAACGGAACTTGTAAATATCCTTCAGGTTATATTAAAAATCAGTTAAACTAATATTAAATAGCTAAACATTCCTAACAGATTATGTCTTTATAACATAATTATAGGAGGTAATTATCTTGCAATTGATTTAATTTCTATTTCTCTTACTATTATTTTCCAAAATATTTCAGGGCAATTTAAAATAGCATTCTTATCCTTGACTGAATATGTACAATCATTTCTAATACCATTAAACCTGGGGATTAATAGTATTTAGATCCTTTTAAATTAAGAATCATGTGGCTTTAAATTCACAATTTGTCAGCAAAATCTTCCAAATGAAATTCTCACAAGTGTGTCAGAGAAGGATCTATAATAAACCTATCACCTGTCAGGTCATATTGGCAGGTTAGGCTGTTATAAACAGTACAACAGCAATCCTATGACAAATATGTTTCTAAATTTTAAATGTTTTTTTTTTCCTTTAACCTTCACAGGTCTTCATAATTTTTTCACCGGTACATAGCTCCTACTATTGCCCAAGATATTTAACATTTAATTTTCACCAAGATGAGAATTAGATTTTTAAAAAACAATCATCGATACATACTTTCGATAGAATTTGCCAAATGATTATATATTTTATACTAATTTGATAGTGGAAACAACATGAGTAGAACATCATATAACACAGATGTGTTTACAAGTAAAATAATTTTCTACAGTCTTTCAAATTCCTATCTTTTGGGAGAAGGGGATTAAAGATAGTATAAGATGTATTTAATAATTGTGTTATGGTGTCTATCCAGATGCCCCCTCCCAAAGCCTACTGTTCTCCTAGGTAAGGCTTTTGGGAGGTGATCGGATCATAGGGGCTTAATATTCATGAGTTCATTGCTGAGTTTACAGCTGTGATGTTGCCAGGTGAAGCCTGATTAGAGATGGGTCACTGGGGGAGTGGCCTGTAAGGACCTATCTCCTTCCCTCCTCCCTAGATCCCTCTCAGCTTCCCACCATGCCAGCCAGGAGTTAGAGCTCTTCTCTGCCATTGGAGCCCGCTGATTGGAGGGAAACCTCTACAGACTGTGAGTCCCTCTCTTAAATTGCGGGTAGTGAGTATTTTGCCCCAGCAACAACAAAAGTGACTAAGACACTTTGACTGATATAAACATAGAAACAGTTGGGGATTTAAAACAAGCATTGTACGTGGTGGAATCTATTTTAAATTGCTTTTCTTTAAGGTTTAGGCCAACCACAGTAGTGCACCTTATTTCTATTCAACAGATTTATTCAAATCAATGAAAAAGTTATTGCTATATATTATTATGTTATTCAAACAAGCAACATAGAAATACTCAGGTGACTTTATTAGTAGCTCCTGTTGAGTTCTAAATTAGAAGAGACTAAAAATCACTTGCAAAGTTTTACAATCTGTGCAAATATCTGTAAAGCATGATACTACTTTTATGACGAAAGATGATTTTATACAATTTCATTGTATATACTCAACTCTACAACTGGTAATTTATGGAAGAACAAGGAAAACTTCAAATTGGCTGGCTATAATTTTCAAGAAATAACATGTCAACAACTGAACCTATAGTTTATAATTACAAATGGCTTCTTAACAATAGTTTTGAATATTATGGCACTTAATGCAATATGAATTTTTCTTAGGAAAAACTATACACTGGTCTCACAGAGGATATATAAAGTGATAGTGGGAGGGGGAAAAATGAAATGAAAACAAAATGACTATAGTACCAAAACCACAAACACAAATACCAGTATCATTGTAAAATGCAAGCTAATGTGTTTGAGACTAAGAGACAGCCACTAATACATGCGAAACTAAAATAAGTTAACCATTTCTTTTAAATAAGCTGTTGCTGGGTAGAGCAAACAATTTTGTTTTAAAAGATTCCTTTTTTAATAAAAGCAGAATCGAATTTTGAATCATTAATCAAGTAAACATCGAGTTCTAGTTTTCCTCAATAATATTAAAATATTCAGTTACCTAAGAAATATACAAAGTAATGCATAACTGTTAAGTGCCTTATATTTAATGCATATATTTGTTTTTAAGGACATGTAATATCTAGCACAAGAAGAAAGATAAAAGTGTATCTTTCTTTAAACCACTATTCAGGAACCATGAAAAGCATAACATAGACCATTTAGATGGTTTTTGGGTGTTAATATTGGTGCACTCACTAACATTATAAGCACGAGTGAATCAAGCCAGTAAAAATGACAGACTTATCAAAATATGTCATGCATATCTTAAACATCCAAAAGAACATTGGTTATAATCTTGTTATAGATCCTACAGTTAGCACCATTTTTAAATCTGAACACTTTGAAAAAGCAAAGATCTTAAAGCTAAAATTATTATGAGGATATATGAAAAAAATCAATGTGCATTAAAGTACTAAACACTTTGAATATTTACATCAACACTGGGAAGCCTGCTGTACTACTAAGAAAAAACTGAAGTAACTGACATGATTAACTCCTTTTATCCATAATTACCATGGCATAGATGAGTAACTCAATCTATGCAGCATTAGCCTGCCCATATATATAAAAGGCATAAATAGTAAATAGCTGACTTCTTAAAATAGGGCCCCAAATATGATAATCAAAGCAACTGTCTTGCAGACTTATTATACCACCAGTCCTAAAACTATTCAGCAGGAAGAGTACACAGATGACTCACTAGGGCACGTTATTTACAATCTTTAGAAGTACCAAAAGTAAAAGCAGCCCTTTGTTTTAAGAAATGTAAAGCATATGAATTTATATTTGACAAGCAGTATAAGCAATCTGTCCAGTCATTCAATATACTTCATAGTTCTAAAGCTTCTCTCATCCTAGTAAATCATAATACATGTCAAGGAGGGAGAGCTCAAATCAAAAGAAGAAAAGCAGCAAGGTTTTGTCCACATGTACATTTAAGAACTATTGCAGTCTTGGTGGGAAAAGTGCACAATTCAATTGGTAAGGTCTTTTTTATTATTATTATTATGGATTTACTGCATAATGAAGAGCAACCAAAACTACTTGTTAATTCAAAGTACCCTACGAACTGTGAGTCTTCATGCCACCTGAAGATACAAAAAAGCAATGCAGCTTTTAGAAAACCAAGCATCCTTTCATGGGTCACAAGTTTCACCACCATGCTATTTTCAAGAATCCACACTTGTCAAAGTGCAGTCAATCCAAAATTGCAGCGACAATAGATCATGCCTGCTGAATCCAGCCATGTGTCTGAGATTGGGTCATACTTCTGCACTGCGTTCAGATAGGAAGACCCTGAGTGACCACCAACCACATACAGATAGTTATCAATTACTGCAGCACCGACTCCTAAGAAAGGTGAATGAAAAGAAACATGGCAACCGTGAAGTAGGTGCTTTGCTCACTAAAAACAAATGAGGTTGTATTTTAAAGTTTTTTTAAAATACATTAAAACAATTGTAATTATACAAGCAATACAGCAATATGTACTTAATGGAAAAAGGACTCAATATTAAAGTAAGAGTTGAAGTCTTCCTTTACCTCTGCTCTCCCATCCTATTTTCCCTCTCACTTTACTCCAGAAAAGTTTTATTTTTTCAAAATAGAAATTTATTTTTAATTGTACATAGTCATAGGTACAGTGTGATATTACAATCCATGTATACAATGAATAATGATCAGATCAGGATAACTGGAGGGAAAGTGTATTTCTAGCCAGGTATGGTGGCACATGTCTATAATCCCAGCACTTACAAGGCTGAGGCAGGAGGATAGCTGCAAGTTTGAGACCAGCCTGGGCTACATAGTAAGTTCAAGGCCAGCCTGAACTACATAGTGAGACCCTGTCTCCAAAAAAAAAAAAAAAAAAAAAAAAAAAAAAAAAAAAAAAAAAAAAAACCACCCAATATAGTGTATTTTCATATGCTTTATAATCGATTTATACTTATATGTTTTTCTAGAAATTGTTTCATCAGGTTTTCCAATATACTGACATATAATTTATGCTTTTAAAATATCCTTTAGATATTATCACATATAGTTCTAAAAAAGAACAGACCTACTCATATTTTTAGAGTTCTCATTGCTTTTATGGCTTTCTTTATCAAGAATATCTAAGAAACTAATTGTAGTAAACACTTAAATGGTTCATTCCATTTTGTCCTTTTAATTTCCTTTGAATATTTATGTATCAAGACTTTCTTCAATCATCAATATAAAGAATACCCCTGGGACAAACACTTTACCTTTAAAGTATACCCCCAGCAAGGAATACTTCTAAAGCATTTCCATCAGTAACTTAAAACGTGTATTATAAAATGTGACTTGAATTTGGATACAAAAGTAACAATTTCTTCTTATACTCAACAGCATACTTGTTTTTTCTCTAGCTATCTTGAAATCCCACCCTTTTTGATCAACTATTCCCACTTGGAGATAGAACATGTGAAAGTGAATATATGGATTACTGATGTACAAAATAGAACAATCTATGTGAGAGAGGAAGAAACACAAAATGACATGTTATAATGCACAAAAAGCTTATAGTAAGATAGACTATTATCAGCATTTCCCAAAATGTGTTCAAATTTGAGAAAAGATAATATACACCCTGATATATTAAAAGCACAAAAAAGAAGTCTATACAATCTTGTCTAGCTAGTTATCTTTCAAGTTTACTACAAAAAGTTTTTCTCAAACTGGCTTTCCATATGCTGAAGATTGAAACTAGACCCATATTTTTCACCATGCACTAAACTAAAATCAAAATGGATCAAAGATCTAAACATTAAAACAGAAACACTAAATTTGCTGGAAGAGAAGAGGTAGAATGATTGAAGACATAGGAGTAGGCAAAGACTTTAAGGACAAAACCCAGGCTGCATGGGAAATACTATAAAGAATCAAAAACTGGGGCCTTATTTTATTAAAAGCTTTTCTGCGCAGCAAGAAAAACCACCAACAGAGTGAAGAGACAACCCACAAAAAGGGGAAATATTTTTACCAGCTATTCAGATAAAGGACTATTACTCAGAATATATAAAGAACTCAAAATGATCAGACCTCCCAAATTTAAAGACCCAATGCAAAAATGGGCATCTGAAATAAAAAGACATTTCTCAGATAAGAATTAGAAATAGCACATAAATATATGAAAAAAATGTTCAACATCATGGTTATTCAAGAGAAGCACGGGCCGGGGAATTAGCTCAGTGGTTCTGGCACCTGCCTCGCAAGCACAAGGACCTGAGTTTGATCCCTGGTACCAAAAAAAAAAAAAAAGAGAGAGAGAGAGACACGCAAATGAAGACAACACTCCAGAAAGAATGCCTGCTATCAAAAAATCAATCAATAACAAATGTCAGCAGGGCTATAGGAAGAAAGGAACCCTTCTCTACTGCTGGTGGGAGCAGAGGCTGGTACAACGACTGTGGAAATCAGTGGAGAGACTTCTCAAAAGACTAAAACTAGTGGTTCCATTTGACCCTGCTATACCTCTTGTTGGACTCTTCCCGAAAGAATTAAAAGCATCCTACCACAGCGTAATATGCACACCCATGTTTATAGCAGCACAATTTGTAATAGCTAGATGTTGGAAACAGCCCAATTGCCCATCAACTGACGAGTGGATAAAGATTTTTTTTTTTTAAATACAACTCTTCTTCAAACAAGAACGAGCTACAGACAGTTATAGCTAAATGGATGGACCTTGAGACCATACTCTCAAGTGAAATAAATCAGACTCACATGTTTAAACACCACATTATTTCTCCAGTGTGAGAAAAATGAATGTGGAAATAAGGACTGAGATGTATAATGGATGTTGGGAAGAAAGTGTTCAAATGGGAAGGAGAACAAAGGAAGAAGGAGGAAAAAAAGGAAAGAAGGGCCAAGAAAAAAAAAAGTGAAAATGGGAAAAAATAAAAAAAAGTTTTTTCTGGACAAGTTATACCCTTACTGCTATATTACAAGGAATTACTATAGAGTTACCAAGAGTATTACTATAGAAAACACTGCCTACATGTTTAGAAATTAGGAAGTTGTTATTACCTGTTCTGGGCTCTTTCATTGGTCTGCACACAGTCCACTGATTTTGATGAGGGTCGTATCGTTCAATGCTTGACAAATGTGAGACACCATTATGTCCACCCACGACAAAAATAAAGCCTAGCATAACACCCACACCAAAGTGAATCCTTTTATCTGCCATGGATGCAACCATCTCCCAGGAGTCCTTACTGGGATCATAACGCTCCACACTGTAAAAATTCACATGAAAAAGAATTAGTTTATAGATGCTTTGTGTCACTCTTCCTGCCAAAGCAAAATGAAAAGCTACCATGAAAAAATGCAAACAGACATAAAATAAGTCATTTATTCCAAACTGCTTAGATTTGGGGCCAGAGACGTAGCTCAGTGGTGCCGCACCTGCCTGGCAAGCGCAAGGTCCTGAGTTCAATCTCCAGTCCTGTCAATTTCTTAGATTTTATTGATGAGATTGCAGGGATAAAGTTTACCTTGTGGACAGAGCCTAATAATAGCCATAGGCTATTCCATTGTACAGCTTTTCCTTGGTATACACAGGATTGGTTCCAGGACCTAGTAGATGTTCGAGTCCCTCACATAAAATGGTGCAGTATTTATATATAACCACCTATATACTTTAAAGCATCTCTTGATGACTTATATCTAATACAATGTAAATGATGCACAAATAACTGTTATATTGTTTGGGAAGCAATGACAAGGATAAAAAGTCTACATGTGCAATATGTGTGCAGTTATTTTTCTCAAAATTTTTTTGATCCGAAGTTTGATGAACTTACAGATGCTGATCCTACAGATATAGAGAGCTAGCTGCATTATATGAGCAACAAGGCATATTAAGGGCACAGGACTTGGGAGTCAGAAGACCTGGGATTAAATACTAATCTAGGGCCTGGGATTTAGCTCAGTGGTGCCGCCACCTGCCTCACAAGCTCAAGGTCCTGAGTTTGATCCCCAGTACTAAATAAATAAATACTAACGATACTAATAATACTAATAATAAATACTAAGCATAGTACAGCTAGACTAGCCTTACCACTTTGGATCTGGGTAATCCTAAATAAGTTATTTCTTCACCTGCAAAAACGGAACTAGTGCAGACTCAAAGGATTCATGTAAGAATAAAGCCAAACAGGTATTGCAGGTGCAAGTACTGTGGAAGCTACAACTGAATATCGATTTTTTAAAAAGAATACTAAGGATACACAGATTTTTTTTTAAAAAAAGGGAACAGAAAGGACAATTTTTTTTTTCCTGCAGAAAAATCCATGTCTTTAAACCCAAAGTAATCACTTCAGGTTCCATAACACAAACCAGCTGTTCATAATAATCCCAGAATGACTGAGGAGAACTCAGGGATTTAAGTCAAGTGTGCAGTCCAGAAAACCTGTACTATTTCCAAGCTGCTTTATGGAATTACAAATTTACTCGGACTTAAAAAAAAAACCCTTTAAGTCTGTAGTTCATTCTGAAGGATCACAGAGGCACAAAGGTAAGCTTGTTGAGTTTGTTCTAGTTCTGACCTAACTTCTTGAAAAAGGCTTAAGCATTTGAGAGCTTATATCATCATATGGACATCCTAACAGAGACTAGATAATAAGTGTTCTCAAAAGACACCAGGATAAAACTATTAGACCAAAATGACTGGATAAGAAGAGTTCATAAGTTGTAGCAAAACCTTAAACTTAAAAAACATTCTCTCAAAATTAAGATACTTAATCTTTCACCTTAGAAATTCTTGCCAAAAGCTTTTGAACGCTTTGGCAAATCCATGTTTAAGCCCCAAATCCTTTTCCTTTGACTGTGGAGCAAAAAACGGGAAACAGTTTAGCACAGCCAGAAACAAAAATTTATAGATGAAATGCAGTTTCTCTGCACTCTTAAACCACAACATCTCTTCATTGCAACACTCACAATCAATAAAACACAGGCCATTTCAATTAATATTAGACCTAAATTCTTTAATATATGCGTGGCCAAAATGAGTACTAGAGCTAAACTCTTTAGAACATCCATTTTCACAAATATTCGAATTGTGATTAATATTTCATATACGGTTAATTTATATTTTTTTCTGATCTATATTTCTCCTTTTTTTTCTTTGTTTTTTTGAGACAGGCTATCACTATGTAGTTGAGACTGACCCGGAACTCACTATGTAGCCCAGGCTGGTCTCAAACTTGCACCGATCCTCCTGCCTCAGCCTCCCGAGTGCTGGGATTGCAGGCATGCATCACCATGTCCAGCTATATTTCTCCTTATTCAAAGACTATACTATAAAATACTGAAATCTCCAATTCAGATTTTAACATACCCCAGACACATGATGATACATGTATGAAAATCCAGAAAAGGGATGCTGGGGATATGGCTCAGGGGTAGAGCACGTCCTCGCATGCACAAAGCCCTGGGTTCGATCCCCAGTACTGTGAAAAAAAAAAAATCCAGAAAGGATATATGTTTAAAACTTTGTGATGTATCATGAGATTGTATTGGCATGTAGGAGTTACATGTCCACTTTATTACGTAACGCAATAAAAGACCACACACATGCATAAACACACCCCGGATGACATGCAAAGTTATCTAAATCTCATTTTTAGGTTTCTGAGTTTCCAAATATAGCCTATTAATACTGAATAAATGAAAACTTTAATAAGAGATGCTTGAATCTTAGGTTTGTATTAATTTCCCATATAAACAAATTTCCTTAAGGAACAGATTAAATTCTCAAATGCCTGTCAGTATTACTTAAAAATATAATGAAGGGGCCAGAGATTTAGCTCAGTGGCACTGTACCTGCCTCACAAGCACAAGGTCCTGAGTTTGATTCCCAGTGCCAAAAAAAAAAGGTAACAAAGGAAGTTCATTCCTACATACAATTTGTTTAAAACTCAGAAGTCATTGTTAATATGCTTTTTTTAAAAAAAATCTGCAAACATAAGCAATTTGATTATTAAGTTAAATACCTGTTCATGTGAGCAGGACCATACCCTCCAATGGCATATATCATCCCATCCAACACAGCCGCAGCAAAGCAACTTCTTGTTGTAGTCATTGGTGCCACTGGTTGCCATTTTCTTATTTTGGGAATATATTTCTCTACAGATTGTAAATAAGATTGTCCATCATATCCACCTAAAGCATAAAGTTCTCCTGCAAGTACTACTACTCCGAGGGTACTTCGGCTCTCATTCATTCTCTCTAGAGAAGTCCAGATATTTGTATCAGGATTCCAGCATTCTACTGAATTTTCATGTTTTCTGATAGTGTCACCAGGACGCACGTTAGTTTCAATACCACCTATAACATATACTTTTTGGTCTAAAACACATATTCCAAATTCATAGCGTGGAATGTTTAGGGGTGCCAAACCAATCCAAGAGTCATTCTGAGGAAAGTACATCTCCACACTAAAGAATAAGCAGAAAAAAATTACATTTTAAAAACAAAATGGCCCATAAATAAAAATATGTTTAAGCCCATTAAAAATCAGGAACATGCAAATTAAAGTCACAATAAATTATGACATATGTTCCAGATTGGAAAAATTGTCAAGTCAGGTAATAACAACCTTGGCATGAATGTGGGAGCAAGGAATGCACATTCTACGGTGAGAGTGTAAACTAGTATACAACCTGAAAAGTAATTTCACATTATTTAATGAAGTTGAAGATACACAGATGCCTTCACTGAGCATTTCTTATGTGTCTATCAAATGTTTATTGTAGCAAGTTTTACACTAGGAGCACAACACAATAATTCATCAAAAGAAGAATGGTTAAATAAGGTAGGGCATTTCTGTCCCATGACTAATTACATTCTTAGATATGTACCTGAGAGAAATGTGTACATTTGTATAAGTACAAGAATGTTCATAGTAGCATTACTTGTAATATTCAAAAACTGGAGGCAATCTAAATGTTCATTGACCATAAAATGGATAAAGTGGGGTGATCATAAAAGGGAATACTGTCAGGATCGAAAGTGAACAAAGCATCGGGGTGAATCTTACACATATAATGCGTAATATATAACAGATATCTAACTCCAAAGAATATCTTTTGTATAATTCAGTTGATATCAAGTTCAAAAACATGAAAAACTAATCTCTGGATTACAGGAGTAGATTGTGATTATCTTTGGGATGGAACAGGAAGGGCACAAGATAGACTTCTAGGTGCTGGTCGGTTTGATTTTTTTTCAGTACTGGGGATTGAACCCAGGGGCTTTGCACTGAGCTTTTTGTATTTTTCATTTTGAGACAAGCGATCACTAAATCATTAAGTTGCCCAGGCTAGACCTGAACCTATGATACTCCTGCCTCAGCCTCCCAGAGTGCTGTAATTGTAGGTGTGCACCACCATGTCCAGCCAGGTCATGTTCTGCTCCCTTTATGACAATTCAGTGAGTTGTACACGTGGGATTTGTATACTTTCTCACAGATAAATTTTACAAACTTGCTGTTCTAATATATAT
>NW_022900929.1:66221916-66243646 GCF_012274545.1 Fukomys damarensis
ATATATATTCTACATGTCAAAATTATAATGAAAAGCAAAATAATAATACATAGAAAATTGAGGATAGTGGTTACTCTGGAAGGAGGGAAAGACCATCAAGGAGGGAGAAATGGGGACTTTGAAGGTACCGTTAAGAGTCTCCTAGGATGGTTGATGGGTCCCTCTCTTGGCCTGTTTGCAGTTGCTAATAACACAATACGACAGACTGGCTAAATTAGAAAGAAAAGAGGGTAATTTTGGCTGATGTAGCTTTTAGTCTCAGGTCACACACAGGGCTGAATGTTTTGATGGCATCTTGGTGGCAGTTCAGGGGAGCACAGTGAGAGACAAGGAGCATGTGTATACTCTGGTCTCTCCCGCTCTTAATACAAAGGCCCCATATTCACCCATAGGGACTCCACCCCAATGACTTTAACCCTAACCACCTCCCAAAGATTCCACCTCTCTGTACTATACTCAGTTTAAGTTCTACCCAATTACCTCACAATGGGAAATAAATTTCTATAAATGAACCCCTGGAGGCACAAAAATCATACAGTTCTTTTTGTTGTTGTTTTGGTACTGGGGATCGAACTCAGGCCCTTGCGCTTGGGAGGCAGGTGGCAGAACCACTGAGCCAAATCCCTGGCACAAATCGTACAGTTCTACTTCTGGCTCCTTCTCAGAAATGCAAAATACAATCATTCCATCCCCAGTAGTCCCAAAGATCTTAATTCATTCAAGCGTAAATTCAAAATCTCATCTAAGACTCCAGGCAAACCATCCAGCTATAAGCTATAAGCCCTCGTTTTAAAAACAAACAAACAAGATACATTCTTCCAATGTACAATAGCAGGACAGGGACAGAATAAACAGCCTATCTCTAAATGGAATAAATAGGCAAAAAGAAAGGGGCAACCCACCCAAAGCAAGGTTGGAACCCAGTAAGGAAGACATTAAAGACTAAAGTTCCAAGTCCAGCAATCTTGTGCACACCACAGTGAGGGGTGGGCCCCAAGACCTCTGGCAGCCCCATTCCTGTGACTGTGCTGATTGTAGGCTACTGGTATGCACACTGACTGCAGTTCTCCCTAACTGTATCTAATTGGTCATCGTAATTCTTACGGCTCTAAGCATTGCCCCAGCAGGGTTCTTTACAGGGGCTGTGACTGTGGCAAACTTCTCCCTTGTCTTCCAGGCTTTCCTTTGAAATTTTGGCAGAAGCTGCCATGATCCAATAACTCTTGTATGCCATATACCTGGAAACTCAGCATGACATCAACATCAAGATTTGGGGCATGAGCTGTGGACTGCCTGAACCACACAAGCAGCTTCCTTGGTTAAAGGCAGGGAAATAAATCCCACGGGATCCCTGGGCAGCAAGCTCATGGAGCATACACAAGGGCTCTTTTCTGAAACAGTTCTGTTCTGGAATCCCTTGAGAACTTTTTCCAATGTTCTCCATGCAAAGCGACTGGTTTCCTTTTATTCTTTAGCAAGTGGCTTCATGGCCACACCCTTACAGGCTTTTTCACTGCTCCTTCCTTGGCCAGGATGCAAAATTTCAAATCTTTCTTCTCTGCTTCCCCTTGCTCCCAAGTCTCAATGTAAATCTAAAAGTGGGTAATACCAATGCTGGAATACTTCACTATTCAAAGTTTCTGCCAAATGTCCTATATTATCCCCTTGAAATTTTCTCTTAGAGTTCTAATCAAGTTCTTTGCCATGGCAAAACAGGCCTTTCAACCCCCTCCCCCAAAAAATCCTCATTTCAGCCAGGCATGAAGGCACATGTCTGTAATCTCAGCTGCTTTGGGAGGCTGAAGGAGGACTGCCAGTGTCAGCTTAGTAAGAACTTGTCTCAAAATCAAATAAATAAATAAGAGCTGGGGTTGGAGCTCACTGGTAGAGTACCTGCCTAGCAATCCTCAGCATTGGACCCCTCCAAAATTCCTCATTTCCATCTGAGATTAGTTCCCTAGTCCTAAACTTCTCTAGAATTGCCCATAATTCTTCATTTATAGCATTCTAGGAATTTTCTAGCCTACTCAAAATGAACCTCTGCCTGTTACCAAATTCAAAAGCCATTTCCATATATCCAAGTTATTAATCATTAGGTAGTATCTCTACTCCTGGTATCAATTTTCTGTTCTAGTATATTTTATGTTACTGTAACAAACTACCTGAAGCAGGCTAACCTTATAAAAAACAATGCTTGTATTTAGCTCGCAGTTCTACAGATTTAAGGGCAAAGTGTCAGCACTGACTTGGCTCTGGTGAGGACCTCATGGCAGATCTTGTCACAATGGCAGTAGCACATGTGAAAGAAAGAGATCACCTCTCATAACAGGAAGCCAGACAGCTGTGTGGGGCCAAGTATACTATTTTTATAACCCCTTTATAGCCAGGAGGACTCAAGGACACCATATGAACACCCACAATTCCTTGTAAAAGCAAGTCCTCCCTAACTGACCTACAGACTTTCTACCAAGCCCCACCTCTTAAAGGTCCCACTACCTAAAAGACACCATACCAAAGACCAACACGTGCACCCTTGTGGGTTAAACTACATCCAAACCATAGCAGTTCTTTGTGCATATCTCATTACACTCATATATACTTCGTGCATATGCTTTCATTATCTTCCAAAATTGGAAAATTAATCTATGCCCCCACACTCAATACATTAGCACAAAATATGTGTATTCTTATTCAGCATGACCAAAGTACACGGATTAATTCAATGGTTGTTGTGTCTTTTTATAGTCAGTTTTGTCATACCACTTGTTTTTAAAATGTGAATTTGTAGCAATGAGAATGACATTATCAGGGACCAATTTGGTTTTAATAAGAGATGTACCATTGAAGTGACAGAAATAAACCTTGAGTGGAAAAGAACAAGAAATGAAAACAGTGGTATAGACAAATTTCCAATGGTTTTTACTAAAAAGAACAAAAACTAAGGAGGCACTTATGCAGTGAAGCACAGAAAGACCATGAGGGCCAGGGATTTGGCTCAGTGCGCACAGACGCGAATTTGATTCCTGGTATAAAAAAAAAAAAAAAAAAAAGACCACGAGGAGCACAGAAGATTAATCTGGGAGCTTAACCCAATAGATGTGTGTATACTGATGGCAATGGTGCAGCCAGCACTTCAGGAGATGATGATGATACAAGAAAAAGATGGGATCATCAGAAGAGCAAAATCTTTGTGTAAAGAAGGAATGGAATCTAGTGAATATGTATTTAGTTTTGTTTGGTACCAGGGATCGAACTCAGGACTTTGCACTTGTGAGGCAGGCAGCGGAACCACTGAGCTAAATCCCTGGCCTCTAGTGAATACGTGAAGAAGTGGAAAAGTTGGTTTAGATGGAAATAACAGATTTGGTGATGGAAAGATGTGGTGTAGCAGTTCTTTGGTTGCTTTTACCTTTTCAGTAGAATAAGGGATAAAGCAGTCCGCTAAGGGTTGGAAAAGGGTTTGGAATGCTCTTAAGAGAGAATAGGTAGTAAGAGACAATTCTAAGAAGTAAAATAAACTGGGGAAATTTTAGTGGCTGTTGCAGAGTGTGGGGGCACCAAGTGAGATGAGGTAAGGTGGACATGTGTATTTCTCTTGCCATCTTCCAGTGCTCAGGTGCAGCTATGGCACTGGACATGATTTTAACTAGATGAGTATTGACAGGCCCCCAAGTCAGACCCTCCCACACAAACAGACCCACTACCCAAATCCACAGGAGCATAGAGATAACAGGGAGTCAGAATCTGCCCTGCTGTTCCTACCACCACCCTGTGTATCAGCCAGCCCAGGTCCATCACTCACAGGACTCTCAAATTTTCTACCCTCTCAACCACTGGCCCCTCCTCTACCTAAACTCCCCCATATCAACCATGCACCCTCCTCTCAGTGCCAACGGCCTTTCTGCCGTTGGCCCACCTGCACCCAGTTGGCAATAAACTCTTTGCATGTTGCTTGAATTTTACCTGCCTCCTCTGTGGTCTCAATCGTGCCTCTCTCTGACCTTACAAGTACGATGAAGGAACACAAGGGCAATGAAACCAAGGAGGTACTTTTAAACAGCAATGTTTATGGAATCTAAGCTGGGTAAGCATGAAAGATTAAGATACGTGGTGGTGAATAAACAGTTTTATTAACTCATTATAGGACCAATGGATCAAAACCCTAAATGACAAGGCTGGGGATTTAGCTTAGTGATTCCACTGCCTGCCTTGCAAGTGCAAAGTTCCGAGTTCAATCCCTGGTACAAAAACAAAACAAAACAAAAAAAAAAAACAAAGGACAAAAACAATGTCTTAGTCTATCTTCTGTTGTAATAACAGAAAACCACCAGACTGAGAATTACAAACAACAGAAGTTTATTTGGCTCAGTTGCTGAGGCTGGGAAGTCAAAAAGTAAGGGTCTGCATCTGGTGAGGCCTTTTTGCTGTATCATAGTATGGTAAAAATATCACATAATGAGAGAGCACACAAAATTGGAAAGGAGACCAACCCCAATCTCCACTAACCCATTCCTCAAATGATGGCCTTAATCTATTTATATGGATAGTGATTCTGTGACCCAATCGCTTCTTAAAGGTCCTACCACTAAACACTGTTGAATTAAAGATTGGTTCCAACACATGAATTTCAGGAGTTTACATTCAAACAAAAGCATTTTGCTCTTGGCCCCCAATATTCATGGTTCTCTTATGGTGTAAAATATATGCAATAGTTCTAAGAATCTTTACTCACCAAAATCATATATAGGTAAGCCTGAAAGAACAATTCCCTGGACCTGAGTCATGACCTCAAAACAAGTTCCATGTTTCCAAAATACAATGGTGATAGGAATTTGCATTGCAAATTAAAGAAAGTGGTAACCTGGCCCAAGTAAGCACAAAACCCAACAAAGGAAAACAATAGTTAAGTTATACTGATGCAGAATTATCTCCTTTGACTCCATGTCCTGCCTTCTGGGCACAGTGGTGCAGGAGTTGGTATCCCATGGCCTCAGAAAGCCCTGATTCCATGGCTTTGCTAGGTTCAGTATACCTGGTACCTCTCATAGTTCAAGTCTTGCGCCTATAACTTTCCCAGGCTGGTTGTATGCTAGTTGCTCCCAAGTCTTTGAAGTCTTAGTAGTATTCCCATTCACGTGTCTCTAGTAGGCATTACCCCAGTGTTGACACTCTGGGGGGCCCCATTCCCATACCTCTGTCGGGCACTGCACTGGGACTCTCTACAGTAGCTCCACCACTGACCCAACATTTCTGCTCAGCATTGTCCTGGAAAGTGCTGTCCACAGTGGCTCTGCCCCTACCACAAATCTCTGTCAGTGCCCCCAAGCTGTCAACCACTTTCTCAGAGGTCATGACTTCAGAGATTTGCATTCTCTATCTTGCAGAATTAGCTCCAATGTGAACACTGCCAAGGTTTACCCATTTGCACCTGCTGCAGCAGTGGATCAAAATGTAATTGAGCCTGCTTAAACCACAGAAAATGTAGTCAAGAAGTTCTGTGTTGGAATGCAGGGAGACCCAGCAGCCATCCTGTGGAGGATGCCTGGAGCTTGTCCCTATAAGGCACTCTGCCTCTGCCCTCCTAGAGCTCTGGCTGGGTCTGGGATGGAAGGGGCAGCTTCAAAGATCTCTGAAATGTCTTCTGGGTCTTTCTCTAATTATTTTGATGAACAGTGAAATGAGATCCCTTCTATCCAAGCTAATGTCTTCAGCCCATGGCAATCACTTGGGCACAGCTTTTTGTTTAGAAAAGTAACTTTTCAATTCTTTACATGGCCAGGGTATGAGTTTTCCTAATCGTTCCATTCGCTTCTCATTTAACTGTAAATTTTGTTTTTAAATCATTTCTTTCCCTATTTATTTATTTATTTATTTATTTATTTATTTATTTATTTATTTATTTATTTATTTTTGGGTGATGGGGTTCTTTACATGGCCAGGGTATGAGTTTTCCTAATCGTTCCATTCGCTTCTCATTTAACTGTAAATTTTGTTTTTAAATCATTTCTTTCCCTATTTATTTATTTATTTATTTATTTATTTATTTATTTATTTATTTATTTATTTATTTTTGGTGGTGATGGGGATTGAACCTAAGGCCTTGTTCATGCTAAACATGCCCTTTACCACTGAGCTACACCCTCCCAACCTCCCCTCCTATTTCACTGTATGGATGTTAAAGTAGCCACAGAGAAAGCATTTAAACTGCTGAAATGCTTTGCTTCTTAGAAATTCTTCTACCAGATATCCTAATTCATTATTCTTATGTTCTGTAATCCATAGGTCTGAGGACATGGATACAATTCTGCCATGTTCTTTGCAGTTGTGTAACAGGATAGCCTTTACTCCAACTTCCAATTCCAATGGCCTTTATTGTTGATACTTCCATCAACATTCTGGCCACACAACCATGCAGATTAACTCCAAGACTCATTTTGCTTATGGCTCTCCTCTGAGCCCTCACCAGAATCATTCTTAAATACTCTACTCATATCACTCTAGACATTTTTCTAGCCTGCTCCTCCAAATTCTTTCACCATCTACCCATTATCCACTTCCAAAGCTACTTTCATATTTTCAGGTATAACAGCCTCACTTTTCAGTACGAATTTTTCTGTTTTATTGTTTTCTGATTCAATAATAATAATACCACAGACTAGGTAAATTATAAACAATACTCAAATTCCTTGGTTTTCATGACACTTTGGCCCTAGTTCTCCTACCTCTAAGACTGTTCTTAGTGATCTGATTTTGAATGTTAATGTCTGCCAGATTTTCATTCATCAATCCTTTTTTCTCTTCTTTTATAAACACACACCTTTTTTTTTAAAGGATATTAATCTTTAAATGTCTTTTTCTGTTTGCTTTGTTTCCTTGGCTTTAATTAGTTTTTTTGTTTGTTTGTTTTTTCAGTACCAGGGATTGAACTCAGGACCTTGCGCTTGCAAGGCAGGTGAGGCACCACTGAGCTATATACATCCCCAGCCACCCCTTTTTGAGGCAGGGTCTCAATATACATTTTCCTTTCTATATATGTTCTTAGTGGGCAGAAAGGAGGGACACTTAAGCCAGTCAAAAAGACCATCAGAGATATTACAGTTTTAATTTATACTATATGTTAATGACTTCGATTCTGGCCCTGGTCACTTCTCTGAGCTGTGTACAAATATCCAGTTGGTAGTAGCCTACTCTTTACTTCGATTTTTTTTTGTTGTTGTTGTTTAACTGGGGATTGAATCCAGTGCCTTTCCCTAGCCCTTTTTCTTTTCAGACAGGGTCTCACTAAGTTGCCCAGGCTAGCTTCAAACTCATAATCATCCTGTAGCATCCTCCCAAGTAGCTGGGATACTCAGTATGTACCACTATACCTAGCTACTTGGATACTTAATATACTTTAGTATGTCTAAAGCTGTATACATTACTTTTTTCCTCAAAGGTGGTTCCTCCTCCTCTTCCTCCTCTGTTCTCTTGATATATAACCATTCAACCATCATGTAATCAAGAAACCTCATTCATCTTTGATTTCTTCTTCACTATCTCCCCCTATATCCAACCAAATACCAATTCCTGTCCATTTACTCTCTAAAACGTCTTAATGTCCTAGTCTTTATTTTTTCTATTTATACTCTACCCCAGGATCTAAAAATATCTTGTCTGTACTTCTAAAGTAGCCACTTATGTAATCTCTGATGCTAATCCTATTCCCTCAATCTTTATATGCCTTCTTTAAAATGCTTTGCAATACACATAAAAATTACTCTTCTTTTCATCACAGCATACAGTAACTTCTTTGACTTGGTCCATATTAACTATTGCTTGACTTTGTTAGAATGTTACACTTTCCAGTACCAAGTAGCTTTTAACTCTCTACATAATCCATTTGCACATTTTCCTAAGACCCTCACTTGGCTCTTAGCTTTCAACACTAACACTTTCAGGGCATTAGCTTCTCTATAAACTCCTCTACAAATCCTCCAGATGGCATAAGTGCCTCTCCTTAATAATGCACAGAGTTATCATTATTTATTTATTTAGGTACCGGGGATCAAACTCAGGTCCTTGCATTTGCAAGGCAGGCGGCAGAACCACTTAACTAAATCCCGGGCCCAAATTACCTTTATCTTTACATCAACACTTTGTATTATAATTACCTATATAAATACTTTTCTCTTTTACTAAGTTATAACATTTCTGAAGCTCCATTCTCTAGTAGCATTTGATGCACAGGTATTTAAAAATTTTTTGCAGCATTAAAATGAATGATGATTCATTTTTGTTCCAATTTTCCATAGTTATAAATAATCCTGAGATAAAAAGCTCTGTGCAAATGATATTTTAATATTTAATTTAATTATGATAGATTCAAATACAAAAGATTAACAACTAGGTCTAAAGCTATGAACAACTTCTATGCCTCAACAACACATATTCATTATTTTCAATATTTGAGAAACCAACAACCAAGCAGACTTTTCCCAATATACATGCATATTCGGAATTTTTTGTTATATTAGTCATTTACTTCATCCCAATAATCCATGCCTGTAAGCATTAAATAATTAATTTGTGTAAACTACCATAATTAATGCTCTACCTGTAGCCCAATCTCAACAATACTAGTTTTAGACTAGAATTAAAATGTATAGTGAAACTGTTTTAAAGATTCAGAATGTGTAACTTACCACTGATGAAACATTAATAATTCACTACCATCAGATTAAAAAAAGCAATCTAACAAATATTTGGAAATAACTAGAAAGTAAGCCACAGATTTAAATACATATCAAACACAAAAGTCATGAAGCAATCCTACCCAAGGAAAAGCAAAGAAATATTAAGCTGTATTTTCAATATCTAAAATTCACTTAATGCTCTAAATCATGGCTTGGCAATCTATGGTCATAGGCTAAATTCAACCCAAGAGTTACTTTTTGTAAAGTTTTACTGAAACACTCTGATGGTCATTTTTTTATCCACTGTCTATATCTGTTCTCACACTACAATGGCAGAGTTGGATAGCTCTGACACAGACTATGTAGGTCACACAGTGTTTAATCTACTATTTTGCCCTTTAAAGAAAAAGAATGACAGCTCTTGCTCTAAATTATTAGGAGAAAAAAAAGCAACTTTTACTATTGCTTTAAATAAAATACAGTGAAGAAAGTAAACAGCATATAAAATCCATGATTTACAGTAGTATCCTATTTTTTCTTCATTTGTTTGACAATTCTAATTAACTATTTGTACTCAAACTCTGTCCTGTCCCCAATCTGCTTTTATACAGGTATGTCGCTAGCTCTTTTTTTAGTACCTCTGATAACATCTGACAATAATAATCTCTCCTCCAACCTGGTCTGACCCAAATAAAGATGTAAATGGTTTCAGGAGAAAAAAAAAAAAGTTAGTAACTAGGATGGATACAGGTACATGCTTGGGGATGAAAGAGGGGTTAATAACGGAGAGTATTGTAAGGAATGCATGACAATGTGATTAAAACAACTACATAGATATTCTAGGAGGAAGAGAAAAAAACAAAAAGAAGCAAATAAAGTAAAAAAAATATTTAAAATACAAAAAATGGGCACATTTAAAAGCACAAAATCCATTAGCATCATTCCTTTAAGAAAGCCTTCTATTTACCTATCCAAACAGGCAAAGAGTCCAGATTTTCCTCCTACTGCACAAAGTACTTTGGGGGCACAGCGAGGTCGTGTTACCAAGATTGTCTGATGAGAGAGTCTGTGTTCAGGCATAAAGTGGTACTTTAGCGCCTCATTCAAAAGATGTTTACAAGTATGATCATCACGAATAAGATGATTTGCTTCGTACAGCCTTGTGAGAAACTTAACACTCAGCAATGGTAACCGTACACTGTTTAGGAGCCGTGCTAAGTATTTCTGGCGTTCTTGTACATCATACTTGATCCAAGACTCCAATGCGTAAAAAACAGTCTCTTCGGTAGCTACATTCAAACAGTCATTGGAAACAATTTCATCCAAATCAGCATGTGGAAGCTCAAAAAACTCTTCGGTCTGACAAACAGCTTCAAAATTCTGGCATATATATTTGGTGGCTGCCAAATAAAGGTCGTGACAACCATATGTCTCTGCAAAACGAGAAATTCCAATGCAATTACCAGGATCAAGCTGGCTTTCGAGAAACGCACAACATTCTTTCAGGACAAGCTTTATTTGGAGTAGGTTTGCTGCTGGAAGAAGAGATTCAACTGTGTCCTGAGAAATAAAAACAGTCCCTGTATAGGCATACTCCACAATGGCCTGGAGGGCAGTCTCATCAACGCACTGAAATTCAACCTCACTGTTCTCTTTTTCCGAGAGATTTCCAGTGAACATCGCTTTGAAATATGGGCTGATGCTGGCAAGTACCACTTTGTGAGCATGAATTTTAACATCACCTACACGAAGAATGATGTCACAGAGTTCGTGATGCTGACGAAGAAGATTCAAGCCCTGAAGAAGTTGCTCAGAATGTAAGTGGGTTAAATTAGCAAGCATGTAGGTTGGGGATGTGTGGTCCATCTACAGAAAAACAAAAAGCATGGACAGTTATTTCAAAATAATAATAGTACCACATAACTCAAATTTCTTGTTTATTTGCCTATTTCTTGCTTTTTAAGCAGTACTAGAAAAAAAGACTTTTAGAGTTAGAAAGAACTTAACAATCATGTAATTAAACTCCTTTGCTACAGCTATTAGGAGAAGGAGACCAAAATGTTACATACACTCCCCAAGTCATAAAGCTCTTTGCATAATGGACTTCTGGATCAAAACTGCCAAATCTTTCTATTTCCCTTAATTAAATTCAAGTCTGATAAATAGAAGAGGACCAAAAAGTAGAGGGAAGGTAGAAGCGGAGAAGCGGACCTAAAAAGAATTAAGATGTATTATATTCATGTAGCAACTCTCCGCGATGAATGTAATCACTATATACTACCAACATGTACTAATAAAATTAAAAATAAACTCAAGTTTGAGCTATCACTGAAAATGGAAATATGGGGAGGGGGAACTTGCTAAAGCAAAATTCATTTTGAAACAACAGTAGCTAGTTTTTTGTTGTGGCTGTTGTTGGTACCGGGGATCGCACTCAGGACTTGGTACTTGAGAGGCAGGCTGCGGAACCACTGAGCTAAATCTCCGGCCCCTCTAGCTAGTTGTTTGTCAAGTATTTGACAAAATACTTGAAAATGGATAATAGCAATTGCTTAGAATAAACAAAGAGAACAGGGCTGGGATTTAGCTCAGTGGTTCCTCCGCCTGCCTCCCAAGGATAAGGAGTTCCCCCATACCAAATAAATAAACAGAAGGCACCTATATAATATGACCTATTTCCTCCCTCTCTCACAATTCAAATATAAGTTATGGAGATATCAGTAAAGTAGGTTTCATTCCTTGTTTGTCAAATATTTGATAAGACCAGGGCCTTCGGTTGGAAACAAATTTCATGTTAACTCAAATCCTTTACCTTAACTTTCAATAATTTAACAAAGTCATCAGTGCTGTCAATTAATTCTACAACAACAAATCACTGAGAGCAGAATACAATATTCTACAGTGAAGGCAATACGTAAGGCTCATTGATCTATTCCATAGCAACTCAACCCCTGATCATAAATTCAGATTAAACACTCAGTCTACTTATACATCTAGAAGATGAAAAAGAATAAAATAATAAAAAAGAAAAACTGGAGAGACAGTACTGTGGCAGGCAGCAAATGGCTCTCCAAAAGACATTCCCATTACCACCTCTGGAATATATGAATGTTACTTCTATGGCAAAAAAGGACTTGGCAGATGTGACTGAGGATTTCAGATGGGGAAGTTAAGCTGGATTACTCAGGCTGACCCTATATGCAATCAGCATGTGCCTTACAGGAAGAGGGAGATCTGACATAGGCAAAGTGGGAAAAGCCCTGTTGAGTAACTACAGAAGTAGACTGGAGGACTGCAGCCATACACCAAGGAATGCTGGCAGCCACCAGGTGGAAGAGGATGTCTGCCAATGTGTACTAATTTCAGACTTTCGACCTCTAGAACTGTGAAATACATTTTTGCTGTTTTAAGCAACTGAGTTTGTGGTAATCTGTTACAGCAGTCATAAGAAATTAATACATGCATACTTCAAAATGAATCATAGCAAATGCTTAGAATAAACAAAGAGAACAAGGCCGGGGATTTAGCTCAGTGGTTCTGCCGCCTGCCTCACAAGCATAAGGTTCCGAGTTCACCCATACCAAATAAATAAATAAAACAGAAGGCACCTATATAACATGACCTATTTCCTCCCTCTCTCACAACTCAAATACAAGTTATCTTGCTACCAAGGATCAAACTTGGGACCTTGTACTTTCAAGGCCAATGGAAGCACCAATGAGCTAAACTCCTCTGCCCGGTTTCATTCCTATCTTTAAAAGCATTACCAAATTATTTAAAAGGTTTTGAGGGCTAGGATTTAGCTCAGTGGTGCCTCCGCCTACCTCACAAGCAAAAGGTCCCAAGTTTGATGCCCAGTACCAAAAACAAAAACACAACAAAACAAAACAACAAAAAAACCGGTTTTGAACACTGTTAAAAGAATATAAATAGTGGATGGAATGGGAGAATATAGCATTTCTGGTTTTTAAATGGGGAAAATCCAAACACTGAAATCTTTATCGTCACCAAAAATTTCCATTGTTTCACACTTTTCTCACAGCGAATTTTAAGGCAGTTAACAAATTACATTAATATTGCCACCTCCACATTTGATCTCTCCAAATAATCCTAACACCTCTACCATAAAACTCCTCAGGATCATTTCAATCAAGGAATGAAGAAGTCTAAAGAAATTTCCTGGTCTTCCAGTAGCAACTTCCTACTTAAAATAGAACACTGCTGAGAAGCCAGCAATCAGGAGGTGTTACATTTAGACATGGATATGTTTCTGTTTCTACCATGCTGACCTTTATAAATTCCCTTTTGCTTCAATTTTTTGAAGAAAGTTAGTATCTAGACCGAAAAGTGAAAAATCTATAACAAGGCAAGGTGTTATAGAAAATAGGTGACAGTTAATAATGCAATCCTATATTTATATCTAGTTAACATTACCTTCTCTCATCTTCATCTTCTGTATTTGCAAAATGGAAATCACAGTAGTGGCCAAACCACATACATCTCACAAAGTTTTTGAGGATCAAATCAGGTAATTTAAACAGGATAAAGTGTAAAAGTTTCAAGTATAGAGTATTATGTAAGGCAATTAGAAATATAAGATAATTTTAGTCCTAACTGGGTCAAATATTTTTAGATGGAATGGTGCATTTCTTAATCAAAAGTATTGATTTTTTCATGCTTAAGTAAAATGAGCTACCTCCCAAATGTTTTCTTACGACATGCTATCTTGTGTCTATAGCCTTTCTCTCCCCTCATCTCCCTTTCTCCAGTTCATTCTCAAAATTTGTCAAAATTAACTTTACCTGAAAGTCTACTCTTTTACATGCAATAATAGTTACATGTTATTTTGCAAAACATACCCCTTTTGACTCTCATTTTTCTAATTTAACAAGAATTATATTCAGACTGGAAAGTGAAGAATCAGCAATGGGAAAGGTAAATGAATACAAAAAATAAGAGAAGGGACTGAAAATGAAGACATAGATTTTTTAAGTTCACATCGCTCTCAGACTAAACATCTGTGTTCCAAGTTAGTCAAAAGAGCATGCGAATGAAATCTCTGAATCACTCTCAATGATACAAAACTGGTGACTATTTCCCTAAGCCCAGTATACATGAGCTAATAATAGGACATGTCACAGACTAACCTTGCTTTTTTTTTTTCAATGTGTTGAGTGTGTATATCAAGAAAATAGACTTGGAATTTAACTACATGTTAGTAAAGAACTTATAATTTGCCTTTCATGATTTTCTTGAGAATAAAACTAAAAAACAAAAACAAAAACAAAAACAAACCAACCTAATTGAGTTAGCTAAATTAGCAACTGGTTGAGCACCAACATAACTACTTAATGGAATGAGGACCACAGGAATGTATCTAGGCGTGTGCTAGAAAGGCCAAGATTAAAAGACTCAAAGTAGATACTGTGAAGCCATAAAGCCAGGAAAAACACTGAATAATAAAATGAGGATCCAAAAAGACCTGAGGAAATCTCAGAGGCATAAAAGTATATTCCAAAGCAACTACGTGTCTAATGCAGATTCCAAAGCAACTACATGCCTAAATGAAAAAATGACTCATCTGTAGGTTATTTTTAAAGGGTTCAGTGGTTCTAATTTTAGTGCTACTTTAATAAACAAAGACTATGTGGGATTAAGCTATATTAATGGAACTATAATACACAGAAAACCAAGGACATTTTTGTTTTTCTGCAAATGTGAGGCTACATCTTGGGGCACCGATTTTTTTGGTCACTATCCTTTAAAGGGAATCTAAATGAATGAGAACACCTTCTGAAGAAAAGAAATTCAAACCTTGTCTTCCGAGTAATGAAACTGAGAATGCTGAGTGGAAAAAGAGATCTGATGGTGACTGCGTGAAAAACCAAGGGATAAAAGTTACTTATAACATTTTTTCTGTTTTTGGTTTTGTTGAGACAAAGCCTCATTTATATAGTTCAGGCTGACTCTGAACTCATTTGTAGCGCAGGCAATCCTCCTGCCTCAGCCTCCTGAGTGCTGGGATCACAGGTGTGCGCCACCACAACCAGCTACAACATTTTCTTAACCACGGCAACTAGTGAGTGAAGTAGTCTATTCATTTGAAGCATCAGTTTATTTTCCTCCCAAATAATAAAAAAACTTTTTAAAATTTAAAAATAAGTCAATGTAAGGCACTGCTAAAGATTAACTACAAAAGAACATCTAAGCTTATGCGTCGTCATAATGAAAGCAAAAGACATAATGTTCATCCGTTTTATGTATCAACAATAAAATTTAAGACTTTTAAGGCACAATCAAAAAGATTCCAAATTAAAACTTTAAAGGGCAAGGTAAAAATAAGCAATTTAAAATGAATTTGACTGGGCTTGCATTACTTCTTTTATTTGGTAGGGTTTTTTTTTTTTTTTGGTGTGTGTGTGTGTGTGTGTGTGTGTGTGTGCGGTACTGGGGATTGAACTCGGCCTTGCGCTTGTGAGGCAGTCTCCAGAGCCACTGAGCTAACTCCCCGGCCCATCATTATTTCATTCTGATAAATGATAAGACCCCTTTTCTGCTATCCAGAAATACGAATTAGAAATTCATAGAACTTTAACTCTTTCAGGTACAGAGCTCTAAAACAATGGGCCTCAAAATATGGTCCTTGTACCCAACAGCTTCAGCATCACTTGGGGACCTGCTAAAAACACAGATTCTTGAGCACTACACAAATCTGAAGAATCAGAGGACACATGGGTGGGAGAAGACTGGACAAACTCTGTTCTTCTGAGGGGGGGCAGGGGGGTTGTTATGCATGCTAACAGTTGGGAACCAGTTAAACTATTTCTAGTGTAAACGCTTAAGTATTACTGACAGTTATAATTGTCATTCATTCAAAATAATGAATTACAACTGTGACTGGGTTGGGTTTTGAGTAAAAGTTACTCAAGACAACATTTCAGATCTTCAGAATGCTACCTTTGTCAGTTTTACATGGACAGTTGCAGAAGGAAGGGTAAATAACAGAGAGAAGAAGGAAAAACAAGGAGTGCACATCTAAATTTCAGAGTAGAGAGACTTAGGCTTTGGCTACTTAATAGCTGTAGGACATTAGGCAAATTATTTCTTGTGTATGTGAACTCTGTGAGATTTATGGTGGATTAAACAGAATAAGTTAATGGAAAAGAACAGAAATCAAAGAAATAGATCATTTATGTATGTATATTTGCTATATGATAAAGGCAGCATCTCAGAAAGTGTGAGGAGTAGAGGAACCTTTAAGTAAATATGTCATGATAACTAAGCATACAGAAGAAAATAAAGTTAGATCCCTTCCACATACTCCAGGATAAATTCCAAATGGATTATAGGTATAAATGAAAAACATTCTGAATGAAATCTTACTTAGAACTATATATGCTGAAAAATTATTTCCAATAAATATAAAATGTATATAATTAAAATATAAAACACTTCTAAAATTCCCTGGCCTTATAGGGGAAAAATGACCAGAGAAATGAACAGATGGTTAATAATGCAAATGGCTTTTAACCGTATGAAAAATTTGCTTCATTTTACTTAAGATGAAATTATATGGAGTTAACAGTTCTCTCTTGACAATATACCATTAGCTACATTGAGATTTTTTTTTTTTTTTTTTTTTGGTACCGGGGATCGAACTTGGGTCCTTGCGCTTGCAAGGCAGGCCACCAAACCACTGAGCTAAATCCCCGGCCATTGAGAATTTTTGTGAACATGAATGTGGTATATAGAACTTCCTTTATTTCCTTTATTGGTATATTTTAGGTATACAATACAGTTACATTCATCATTGAGATCTTGTACCTTTATATGATGTATCTTTTTTTGTTTTGTTTTTGGTACCAGGGTTCAAACTCGGACCTTGCACTTGCAAGGCAGGCAGTGGAACCAGGGAGCTAAATCCCCTGCTCTATATGATGTATCTTGGTTCTTATTTTTTCCCCATTCCCCTGGCCTCCCTTTACCCCCTCCACCCTTCCCTACAGAACTTCTTAAACTCTTATTCAAACCGGGTGTCAGGTTGCTGGGTGTTGTGACAGATGTCTGTAATCCCAGTACTTGGGAGGCTGAGGCAAGAGGATCACCAGGAGTTTGAGGCCAGCCTGAGCTACATAGTGAGTTCAAGGCCAGTTTAAACTACACTGAGACCCTGTGTCTTTTTTAAAAAAAAAAAAAAAAAAAAAAAAAACACAAAGGTATAAGGCTAATACTTGCAGGTCTATTTATAAAACTTTATATAAAGCATCTTGTTTTTCATGTTTGACAGAACAAGAAGCATCTAACTCATAACAACCCTAATATCCAGCAACAAAACAATGGTAGAAAAACTGGCAAATTAGCATAGTAAAGCACTATGCAATAGTGAAAAGGAATGAAGAATCTCTATGCGTACTACTTTTCCATAACCTTTCTAATCTGAGCAAGGAAAAATATGTATATTATAGTTATTTAAGAAAGCAAAGGTTGCAAATACACACACATACATGTATATATGCATATATACATTTAAACATGCATGTATGTGTATGTGTGTGTGTGTGAGAAAGTATTAACTTTTTAAACATTATAAGAGGAGGGAAGGAACTAGCTGAAGGAGAGACATTCTTTTTAAAAATTTTTATTTTATGTGCTTATAGCACATAATGATCACATTCCTCATGGGGAGCTGGTACACGTACATAACACATCTTAATTCTTTTTTATCCCCTTCCCCTCCTCTTCCTCCTCCATCCCTTCATCTCTTGGTCCCCTTCCCTTTCGCCAAAACTCTAGCTCCCTATTTCCCATTATCTTTTTTTCCCCCACTCTTTATTTATGTTTTAGGTTTCTCATAATAGAGAAACTATGAGATATTTAAGGTTGTATGTCTGATTTACTCTACATAACATATATATCAAGGTACATCCATTTTCCTACAAATGATCCAAGTTTATCCTTCTTTATGGCTCAAAAGTATTCCACTGTGTATAAATACCACATTTTCTTTATCCATTCATCTGTTGAGAGTAGAAGCTAGACATTCTTGAATATAGTAAATCCTTCTATAGATTAGATTTAAAGTTGGAAAGTGTTTCACAGAATTCTAAAATAAATTAAATCTTTGGGGGGGGTACTGGGAATTGAACCTAGGGCCTTGTGCAGGCAGGAGCAGCACCACTAAGTCTCTAGCCCTAAAGTAAATTAAATCTTAAAACACAGTATTGAAATTTGGAAATGAAAAGAATTAAATATGTACCTAGTTAGTGGCTTAATCTTAATATTCCAAATACATTTAAAACAGTAATTTGACTATCCATCTCTAGTGTATCTTTTTTGGAGAGGGGCGGAGTACGGGAATCAAACTCAGGACCTTGTGCTTGCCAGGCAGGTGGGACACCACTGAGCTAAATTCCCGGGTCAGGATATATCCTTTTTTTAAAAAAAAAGTCTTAGGTGGGCGCAGTAGTGCACACCTTTAAAACCAGTACTCCAAGAGGATGAGGCATACTGTGTCTTAAAAATAAAAAAATGGAAGGATTTCACCACAAGCAAAGGCCCAGGGTTCACTCCCAGTAAGATGACGGGTAGGCTGGGAGAGCCTTACAATCACATTCTTAATAAAAGTATTATTTGTATTCCAAAACTATTGGGTATGCATCGCATTATAAAGCAAATGAGTAATCATGTGATGTTCTAATTCTGGTATATCTGAGACTACTATAATCCGAGCTCAGTGTGGAAGAAAGGAGACAAAGATGGAGATTAAATGCAAATTTTATACTCTTAATTTTGCATTAAACATATAGATTAAATATATATGTAGAGACAATAGGTTAGCATATATTTACATATATTAATATACAATTTACATACAGTATAAAAATACATGTATGTATATTATTTTATAGAAAAAATAAATTGTATGTCCTAGCTCTGTATAATCAAAAAGCCTAGAAAATGGTGACCACTGCAATACTAAAAAGCACTCCTAGCCCCTAGATGTGGTCCCTAAATACCATTTCTCTCAAAGGGATTAGAACTTGGACAAATGCTGATCCCAGGGCGGGAGAGAAGATGTCAAGATAAATTTGTAATCTTGTAATCTTGCATATACTCTTTACATGCTACAAAAAAAAAAAAAGCTGTCATGACTACTGGGGTCATTTAAAAAAAAAAACAAACTAAGGAATCAAAATAAACACGCCTTCATTAGTCAAAGATGGGACAAACTTAAGATCAATAATAATAACTGCAATTTATTAAAACACATCAGATACATTAAATCCATAGTTTAAAAATAGGAATTAAAAAATAACCATCAGTCACCTGTGGAAGATGGTAATGAACCAATTCATTAAGTGAAACAGTAAATAAAGGGGAAGAAGCATTTATCATACTTTCCCTGAGGCAACTGTATCACTGGTTTACTCTCTATAAAAGCACTCCAGTTAATAAATAAGGAATGATAGAATGTTGCCAATCTGCATCCTTAATGAATTAACAGAGGGAAGGCACTGATTCTGAAGGTCTATTAACCTCATATTAAGTAGAGACCTTTGACAGCAAAACGAGGGCCTTTTGACAGAACACCAACTATGAATAATCTTTTATTTTGGTTTTGTGAGACAGGGTCTCACTATGTAGTTCAGGCTGGCCTTGAACTCACTGTGTAGCTCAGGCGGCCTTGAACTTGTGGCGGTCATCTTGCCTCAGCCTCCCAAGTGCTGGGGTTACAGGTGTGCACCATCACGCCTGTCTCTATGAATATTCTTGCATCCTGCCAACCCACACCAAAATCAAACTACAGTTAACCCACTAGATGCGACCATTAACTTACAAAAAATACAGGAAACAGAAAAAGTGTGTTAAAAAATATCTAAAAGATGCAACTGCCTAAAACATACTAACTCTGAACATTTTTATGGAATAATCTAGATGCTTCAACAAACTGCAAGAAATAAAGAGAATAAACATACAAATTAGAGTAAATGTAAAAGATGCATCAACTAAGTACAAAGTCTAATCCACACATGTGTACACATTTTTTGGAAAGCAACTGAAAATCTGTATGATGACTGTATTACTGAATAACCAATCACTGCTACTTTTGTTGTTAAATAGTGGTACTATAGTTATGACTTTAAGACTTTAATATTTTACAAATAATGCTAAAATTCTTCTATATGAAATATGATTGGATCAGAGATTTGCTTCAAAGTAATACAAGATGAGGGATGGGCTGGAGATACAGATAATGTCATGAATTGGTAACTGTTAAAATTGGATGATGTGCACACAGAAGTTCACCATGTTCTACTTTTACCTGTTTTGAAGTTTTACACAGTAAAAGTCTTTTTTTTTAAAAGGAGAACACACTAATTAAACTGTGAAGAAGACTTACACATAAAGAATCTTAAATTTCAAGAATTTAAATTACCTAGTAAAAAATCACAAGACTAGGACTCATTACTGCAACTAAAATGTTATCTTTATCTTAGAACAATGTTCTCTACACATTACTCAAGAAATTGTAATGCTAATCAGTGTTGAGATGCTTAAAATATTTACTGACCCAAATTGTAAAACTTTGTTCAACTGCCATAATGTACTAGGTACCATTCTAAGCTTTTTATGTGTATAAATTCCCTTCATGTACGCAGCAACAATAAGAGATAAGAACTGTTATTTTTCCTATCTTATAAAGAAATTTGAGAATTTAGCCCAAAGCAAGACTCAAACCATGGCTGTTTCTAAAATTCTGAAATATTATGTTATACTGCACATTAAACAAACTAATTATTTCTTAATTTTGTTGAAATTTTAATTCAAGCAGGAAACTAAAAATGTGCAGAATAGAAACTTGAAAAGGATAGAAAACACCCATACATACACACACACACACACACACACACACACACACACACAATACAGATCAGATTAAAAAGAATACATCAGACCCTTAAAATGAAATAAAGACTATTCATGGAATAATAACTCTCTTTTGTTATTTGTATAATAACAAATGGCTCCTCCATATATCTGCCATTTTTCTGTTCTTAATTTCTGTTACCATAATAACAGTTTTGTGGTTTGAATAAACAGTATCTGAAAAGTCTTAGCAAAGTAATAGCACTATACTTCACTTTGAATTATACTCTTGTAGAAATACCCAAAATATGTTACATGATATAAAAATAAAATCAAACTCTTCATACCAGTAATTTCATAACCTTAGGTTCTGGAACCAGATAATAAAGGTCAAGCTGTTAGTTTACTTTCTCTCTACTTAAATGACATCTAAGCTACAAAGCAGTGATGCTGAAATCAGTTGGGAGACAATTATCTGCCACCATATAAACACTCACAGGTCACAATCAGAGCAAATAAATGGTGAACAGAAAGGAGGATGCTTGCTTAAAAGCAATCAAAACAAAGTTCCCTGTATGAAGCATGATATATAAAATGAGGAGAGTATTTCAATGCAACTGTTCTATTCTTAAATTTTCTTCCCCCAGTTTAACTTTCATCACAGTAGAATTCAACAAATGATAGTATATAATTTTATCTATGAGGCTATGAAAAAACTGGTATATTTTCCTTTTCTCTGAGATTGATTTTTATTATATCTGGAGAAGCAAAATTGGAAGCCTCTCATAACATGCATCATTATATCATGGAACCAGAACTATCACAAAATAAAGCAAGTCCCCAAAGGCGTTACTACATGCAGTAAAAGCTCCAAGTTACATAATTAACCTATCCATTGAAAAAACAGTTGCAACAGTAGGGACATCCTGTGAACTTGTAAAAATAAGCGCTCAGGGCCAGGGATGTAGCTCAGTGGCACCACGACTACCTGGCAGTGCAAGGTCTTGAATTCAATTCCCAGTACAGGGGGAGAAAAATAAATGAAAATTAAAAAAAAAAAATTAGTGCTCAAAATGCAATAAAAATTAGATTTATAGGGCTGGGTATTTAGCTCAGTGGTTCTGCCACCTGCCTTGCAAGCCCAAGGGCCTGAGCTCAACCCCCAGTACCAAAAAAAAAAAAAAAAAAAA
>NW_022900929.1:66244014-66251843 GCF_012274545.1 Fukomys damarensis
CCCCCCAAAAAAAAAAAAAAAAAAAAAAAAAAATTAGATTTTTATAGCTTTCAGGGTAGAAATGTTTGGAACATATATGAAGACATTTAATCCCATAGCTATAAAACTAAGCTCACAATTATTTAACCATATTAATGTTTTGACTCAAGCAAATAAGATTCAGAATAGAAACCAAAAAAGATTAACATATATAACGAATAATACATAGAAAAAATACAAATGATTAAATGGAAAGATCTAACTATATCCTATAGTTTCAACAACCACTTCCTCACCAGTCTCCTAAAGCTTTAGCAGATAGCTAAATTGATTTATTTGAGTTTTACTTTCCTCTGATTGTTCTCCAGTGGAAATACCCATAAAATCTACCCATAAAGTCAAATGCAGAATATGTAACTTCCCAAATATTATGCTTAAATTTATGTTCATTAAGTATGTAGCACAGAATGTGGCCTAAAGCAAACACAATAAATGGTATTATAATTATTTAATATTGATAGCACCTTTCATGTGCATAGCACCACTTCACAATAACTTCTTAAACTATAACTACTCTTCAGAGTTTATGAAATTTTTTTGTGTGCAGATGTCCCACTGTTTATAGGTTTTTGTTTTTTTTCAGAGTTTATGAAATTTACAATGGTTTCCAATACTCTTAGATGCTGGTACAGAAAAAGTATAACGATTCATCCAACAAATTTATTATCTCTGACAGTGGAAATAAAGGATGTCTCTACAGCAATTGTGTGTATGTGTACTCTGCTTAAATTCAGCTCAAAAAATTAGGGCATGTAACATACATAATCCTGTATTCCATTAATTTAACTAAATTATTTTGAAATCATTAAAATTTTTACTTTTTACACAAATATGCAATTTCTAATGTATCCTCAACTACTTCCTTTCTATTAATACAACTAAAAGTGTATTACATTATTCTGGAATTTGATTAAAAATCTGTTAATTGTCTGTATCTATGATTAAATATAAAGGCTTTTCTAGTTAATACACAAAGGACTCCTAGAATCAAGAATAAAAATGTCATTTTTTTAAAACCTTGGTATTTGTAATAGATATAAACAGAATACTGTATACACTAAGTGGATGAGATTTATACTTCACCAGATGACCATAGAAGATAATTAGTAAGACATGTGATAGCAAAGAAGGCTCATTTCCTAAATATTCACCATGGATACTACTGATTTTTCAAGACTTCATCAAGGAGACAAAATGCAATTATAACAATAGCAATCTATAGGAACCCCCCCAAAAAAGTCAAAAGGAACACTCATTTTACTTTGTTCCCAGAAAAAGACTCACTGCTTCATTTCAGTATTCGGGTCTCTTGAAAAGTATACAGAGAGAAGGAGTAATTCTTAAGCATCACCATAACTGTTAATGAAATATCATTCAATACATTCCAAGTTCCTTTTCTTTGACTCTAATTACATGCAAGCTCTTGTTATTAACTTCCTAAGTAAATACTTTGATACAGGAAAGATACACTGAATTTTCAACTTGAAAATTCTGTTCAGTGGAAAGCATTATCTTCTATTGCAACATAAACTGGCATTTTAATGTGTGTATTCTAATGTGTTCATCATTCTCATTTCCTTTCTACTGGACTGGGTTCCTGAGTCTGAGCATACATGGGGAAAGGTACACATCTGTGCTTCTTAGGTGACGCAAGAGGACCTTTTTCACTGACAACTGCTATAATTACTTCTTAGTTTTTACTCCCCAGGCCTCACCCTGGTCCTAAAAATGGAAAAAGGGTGTTTTTAGTATTTTTTTGGCATAATGAAATGTGCTAGCTAAGCCGATTTAGACAGATTTATTTATACACAAAAATGAATAAAAAATTTAACGCAGAATTTAAAACAAAATGTAACAGATTTACACAGCCTCACTAACAGCTAATACTCTACCCTATGCTATTCAAACTGTGATGTAATGCAAAATTTAGAAGTCATCTTTGAACTTGTATCAGCCAGAAATTTTATAAAATGGTTTGGCTATATGATTCAAGTATCTCAAGAATTTAAAAATATTTGGGAGGCACCCTACCTGGCACAGAGGAACAGGAATACTCAGATTTGAAGTGGACAATATTGGCATTTCAAATTATAACTTAGACATTTCTCATTCGGTCATTAAAAAGTAACTATTACTCTTTAAAAAACTAAACAAAACAAACAAACAAACAAAAACCACCAAACCATTCAGCCTCACACAAGCTACTCTAGTTCTTCCATTAAATCCGCTTACCTTTTATTTATGAGAAAGAATTCCCACTAAATTCTCAGTTCGCCTAAAAGAAAGAAATATCTATCAACTCTAAATCCACAGGGCAGAATTCTCGCGGGGTAGTGATGCCAAGAATTCCCACCGCAACGGATTGTCTTTGCAATCTTTGTTTCCAGGAGACTGAAAGGCTGCTCAGAGGCTGGGGCGGTGGAGGGAGGGCCGGGGGAATCCCACAGCGGAACTGCATGACAAGGGGAGACTCTCAGTTCGTTTGGGGCGAGGCGGGTAACAACAGAGGAAACAGATCACGTGCAGATCTCCATGTGCATTGTCGAGAGAATTTACAGTGATGCGGGTAAGAAGTGACAAAACCGTGAATCCCTTCACAGGCAGCGGGTTAAGAGACGTACGAGGAGGGGAGAAGGCGAGGTAAACAAAGTCCCAAAGCTCTAGGAATTGAAAGAGGAGAAAAAACAAAAAAAGTACCCGGTCTATGTCTATAAGCTTGGCCTAGGTCGGGGTCACCAATACCGATAAGCGGACTGCAGAAGGAAAGGATCGCACTTGCTCAGGGTTGAAGAGAATAACATGTTTTCAACGATAACCAACGGTGCAGAAGATGTCACCTCCCTCACTGTCTGTTCCCATCTATTCCTTTCTCTCTAGCTCCACGGGCAGTGGGGCAAAACCCTGCAAAAGCCTGAGCCGCCGGAGGATAGCAAAAGGGAAATACCTGAGTCCCAAGAATCACACCTGCACCGACAGCAGGAGGAGCAGTGCACAACTGGAACGTTGGCAGGATTCTCACTTGCTCTGGTCAAACCTCAACTCTTACGGGCGGGGCGGGGAACTTCCGCGCGCAGCGTGAGGAGCGTCACTTCCGCCGACTGTCGGTCTCCGTCCCTCCTCTTCTCCCCTCTAGTACGTGCCAACGTTCAGACTTCCTCTTCCAGGAGTCTCTGGATCAGGATTAACCCCGGACGTAGACTACAAGACCCAACATTCATTTCGGCAACGCAATTTCCGGGTCAAGAAGTCTGAGCTGGGTCCATCACCATGGAAGCGATCGGTTTGGTCACGTGGTGCCCCTGGTTACGCCCGGTGGCCGCTGTGGGGTCTGGGGTTTGAGCGGGGGCCATTTTGCCCGAGGCTGCCTCCGGGGGAGGCAGCCTGGCAGCTGACTGGAGCTGTTTCTTTTCCTCTTCCGCATCCGGGGGTCTGGAGGAGAGCTGGAAGGCTGGGCTTCGTCGAACCCTTCGGAGACGGCAATGGTTCCCTCGAAGAACCTGACGACCCTCCATGGCTGCTGCTCCTTCAGCGCTGCTCCCGCTGCCGCCGCTTTTAGCCCCTTGTGCCTATCGCCCCCAGAGCCGCAGTCGCCCTTCCACCCCGGAGACTGATGTTCGTCGAGGTGGGAGCATCATGAGGGGAGAGAAAAGCTACTACTGCCGTGGAGTTTCTGGGGACCATGGTTCTTGCCCCTCTACGCCTTCGTCGCTGGCTTCAACCCTCTTATTACCTGCGGAGGCAGTATCAAGTAGCTGGTCTGGGCCTGGCGGAGGCTTGTCAGGGGGAGATGAAGAGACCAGGCTCCTTCAGCTCTTGCGCACCGCGCCAGATCCTTCCGAGGCCTTCCAGGCTTTGCAGGCTGCTTTGCCGCGGCGGGGCGGTCGACTCGGCTTCCCCCGACGCAAAGAAGCTTTGTATCGGGCCCTGGGCCGAGTGCTCGTGGAAGGAGGTAGTGATGAGAAACGACTATGCTTGCAATTTATTTTGGACGTTCTCCGGGGACAGGGAGAGGCAGGCCAGCTGGAGGAGGCCTTTAGTTTGGGACTTCTGCCTCAACTAGTTGTCTCCTTACGCGAAGATGATCCAGCCCTGCGAAAAGATGCCCTTCAGATCCTGCATATATGTCTGAAACGCAGCTCTGGACAGGTGCTGAGAGCGCTTATTCAACAAGGTCTGGAAAGTACGGATTCCCATCTTATAGCTTCCACTGCACTGCTGCTCCCTATCTTACTTACTCCCGAGGATTTGTTGCTCGGCCTGGATCTCACCGAAGTGATAATAGCCCTAGCTAGAAAGCTTGGTGACCAGGAGATAGAAGAACAATCGGAAACAGCTTTCTCGGCACTTCAGCAAATTGGGGAGAGGCTCGGCCAAGAGAGGTTTCACTCCTATATCTCTCGCCTGCCGTCTGTCCTGAGGAGACTCTACAATCGCCGCCTGGAGTCCCAGTTTGGAAGTCAGGTTCCCTATTATTTGGAACTCGAAGCCTCTCGATTCCCTGAAGAGCCTGTCCCCAGTGCGGTGTCTGTTTCCAATAGCAATCTTAAATTTGGGATTATTCCTCAGGAACTACATTCAAGATTATTGGATCAGGAAGACTATAAGAACCGGACTCAGGCCGTTGAAGAACTAAAACAGGTGCTGGGGAAATTTAACCCTAGTTCTACCACTCATTCCAATCTTGTTGGTTTCATTAGTTTGTTGTATAATTTGTTAGACGATTCTAATTTCAAAGTGGTCCATGGCGCACTTCAGGTTCTGCATTTACTGGTTGTCCGCCTTGGAGAACAGGTGCAACAGTTCTTGGGACCAGTTATAACAGCTTCTGTCAAAGTACTGGCAGACAACAAGTTAGTAATCAAACAAGAATACATGAAAATCTTTCTCAAGCTAATGAAAGAAGTAAGTCCTCAACAGGTGCTTTGTTTACTCCTAGAACATCTCAAACATAAGCATTCCAGGGTAAGAGAGGAAGTGGTGAACATTTGCATCTGCTCCCTTCTGACCTATCCTAGTGAAGATTTTGATTTACCCAAACTGTCTTTTGATCTTGCCCCAGCTCTTGTAGATACCAAACGCAGGGTACGCCAAGCAGCTCTAGAAGCTTTTGCTGTGTTGGCATCATCCATGGGCTCAGGTAAAACCAACATCCTTTTTAAAGCTGTTGATACTATTGAAATGCAAGATAATGGAGATGGAGTGATGAATGCTGTGCAGGCTAGATTGGCTCGAAAAACCCTACCAAGGATAACAGAAAAAGGATTTGTGGAATATGCAATACTCATGCCATCTTCAGCCCAGAGCAGATCAAGCCATTTGGTACGTGGAGCAGATACAGACTGGCTTTTGGCTGGTAACAGAAATCAGAGCGCACACTGTCTCTGTGGTGACTCCACGAGGGATAGCATGCAAATGTATGGATCTTACAGCCCAACTGTCTGCACCCGGAGGGTACTAAGTGCAGGAAGAGGAAAAAACAAATTACCATGGGAAAATGAGCAGCCCGGAGTCATGGTAGAAAACCTGACCTCCAGTGCCAAGGATATAGAGCAGGTATGCATCTCTCTTTATATATAACATATATAACAGTAGGTAGTCGTATTTAAATTTCCTATTTGCCCTCCAAGTGTGCTTTATGTTTTCTGTTTTACTTTTATCATTCAGGATGGTTCATTTGTTTAATATGTCTTTTTTTAAATCTACCATATGTCTGACCTGTTGGTGCTTTAGGTTTTCGTGACTTAACTTTTTTTTTTTCTAAGAGTCTGGAGATATAACATATATAACAGTAGGTAGTCGTATTTAAATTTCCTATTTGCCCTCCAAGTGTGCTTTATGTTTTCTGTTTTACTTTTATCATTCAGGATGGTTCATTTGTTTAATATGTCTTTTTTTAAATCTACCATATGTCTGACCTGTTGGTGCTTTAGGTTTTCGTGACTTAACTTTTTTTTTTTCTAAGAGTCTGGAGTAGTTCTTTAGTAGAATATCTCACATTTCAAATTTATCGATTATTTCCTGTGAGATTCAAGATGAGCATTTTTGGGCCGGGGATTTAGTTTAGTGGTTCCACCACCTGCCTTGCAAGCCCAAGGTCCTGAGTTCAATCCCTGTATCGCCCCCCAAAAAGGATAAGCATTTTTACCAAATGCATTACATAGAAGATGTGTTAATATTAACTTCACAGTACACCACATCACAAATAATATTAAGCTGCCCCACTACTAGTGATGCTTCATTTTATCATTTGATTAGGATGGTGATAATGAGATTCATTGTAAAGATATTTTCCTCTTTATAAATGGCACTTAATCTGCAGGATCATACTTTGAGAACCTTCCACAACAACCTTCTACTCACTGTTTTTAGCATCCACTAAGGATTCTAATCTTTATCATTTATTACATGGGGAAATGCAAAAAAGGTAAAGAAAAAAATTAATGTTTCTTCTGTATTTGTTATCTGGAATTCTTTTTTCTTCTAAATGTAGTAATTATGTGTTTCATAATTTTTTGATACTAAAAGATATGTAACTTTGTCGATGCTAAAATTGCTCCATCTGACTTGATAATGTGTCCTTTGGCTATGCCTTTTTATTTACCAGTAATCTTTTGGCACTTCTTTAAAGTCTAGGCTATACCTTGTATTTTCCTTGCTTCAGACCTGGAATCAGCTATTTTTCCACCAGTCATAATCCTGCCTGTGTAGTAGAAAGTGGTATTTAAATACCGAAGTCTGGGTACAGATTTGCTCATTGCTGTTTCTTGCCTTTGCTTTTTAGAGAACAGAACCAGGGAGGATCCTTTATTTATTTATTTATTTTTAATTAGTTCACATTAATACCTCCAATTCAAATCCTATAGTGCAGAGTTGTTCCATATTTTCTTTCATTCTGTATTCTGCTCTCCATTTTCCTGTTGTAAAACCTTAGTTCTCAACAGTAGTCATATATATTTGTATTTTGTATTTTACAGTACATAAAAAAATTACTGCGCAAATAACACAACTAAGTTTTTTTTGTACTTAGAATTACCCCACATAATTCTGTGTTCAGACTTTTCATGAATTCTGTTGTCCGTGTGATTATGATTCAAGATGTGATGAAGGATGAATGGATGTTTACTAAGTGTGGGTGGGTCATGGTGAGTTTCAGACAGAATAACATGGACACCAATTTATGAAAGCATTTAACAAAATAAAGAATGGGGAGTTTTTTGCACAGCTGACAGTGGGTCTGACAAGCTGAAATATGACACTAGAAATATAGGCAGGAGTAAAGCATGGAGATCATGTTTTATTGGTGTCCATGCCAGTAAACCCATTATAAATTGAAAATATTGTAAGTCAAAAACATTTAAAATTGTGTACCAGGAAGATTATTTTCAGAGAATAATACTAAAAGTAATAACCCCCCAAAAAAGAACATTGAATACCCCTCACCTATTGAACATCATAGCTTAGCAACCCAGTACACCATAGAGAATGAGCTGTTTACCCTCCTGATCCTGTGGCTGATTGGGAGCAGCAGCCACCTGCTACTATCCAGCATTGCAAGAGTATAGTGGTACATATTGCTAGCCCGGGAGAAGATCAAAAAGTATGGTTTCTGCTAAATGTATATTGTTTTTTGCACCATCAAAAAGTCAAAAAATAGTCAGGCATGGTGGTACATGCCTGTAATACCAGCACTTGGGAGGCTGAGGCAGGAGGATCACTGTGAGTTTGAGACCAGCCTGGGCTACATAGTGAGTTCCAGGTCAGTCTCAACTACATAGTGAGACCCTGTCTCA
>NW_022900929.1:66251865-66296014 GCF_012274545.1 Fukomys damarensis
AAAAAAAAAAAAAAAAAAAAAAAAAAGTAAAAAAAATCACAAGTCGTGGACTGTACGTAATAAATTTGGACTACTTTTGCAGCAGATCCTAAATAGGTGGAAATGACCTTAGTGTTCTCAATGGTTCCTTTCAATGCCAAAATTTGCAGATTTTTAAAAATATTTTTCCATGGAAAAACATATATGTATTTTTTTTCAGGTTTATATAATCTGGTTATATGATTACTCTTATGTATTGTAAATTTACCTGACAGAAGGTGATTTTCTAAAAGTGTTGATTTTAAGACTGCTTATTATGTGTTAGGTCTAAAATGACAGTCTTGGCTGAGCGTGGTGGCTCATGCCTGTAATCCCAGCACTCGGGAGGCTGAGGCAGGAGGATCACTGTGAGTTCTAGACCAGCCTGGGCTATATAGTGAGTTCCAGGTCAGTCTCAACTACATAGTGAGACGCTGTCTCAAAAAAACAAAACAAAACAAATAAATAAGTAAAATAAAATGACAGTCTATACATGATATAATGTAATACTAAGATTCTAGCTGGATAAGGTGACTCACACGTGTAATCCCAGAACTCAGGAGGCTAAGGAAGGTGGCTGCAAGCTCAAGGCCAGCTTGGGCTACTAATAGTGAGTTCAAAGCCAGCCCACTCTACAAATTGACACTCTTGGAAAAACAAAAAGGAGAAGATGATGATTTTGATATTGGCTAATGCAGTAATAATCAGAAAATAATTGCACTTTTGAAATGCCAACATAGACATAATTTACATTTGAAAGATGCTCTGGTGAAATTATCCAAGAAATCAAGATATAATTACTTGCTCAGAAATGGTCTGTAGAAGTATAGTGAAAATTATCTTAGTGAAGGACCAAGAATGAATATATAAATATTTTTATGTGTGCAATTTTTAAAAAGTATATATATTGTACCTGTAGATCAGTGATATTAAACAGCCCATCAACAGACAAATGGATAAAGAAAATGTGGTATCTATACATGATGAAATGCTATTTAGCCATAAAGAATAAAATGTTATTTGCAGGAAAATGGATCAAAATTAAGACTATAATGTTTTGTGAAATGTCAAGACATAGAAAGTTAAATACAGCAGTTTCTTTTATATGATCAACCTAACACAAAGGAGGAGAAGGTAGGAAACAAATAGGGGACTTGTTTTAAGTGGCAAAGGGGACCAGGGGAAGGATAGTGAGGGAGATAAAGGAATGGAAAATGATTGAGATTAGCTATATACATGTACCAGTCTCCCAAAATGAATGTAACTATGATGTATTGCAAATATACACTAATTTTTAAAAAAATGTTTCACTGCCCTACAAATCCTCTGTGCTATGAATGTTCATCATTCCCCTCCTTAATCTTTGGTAACCCCCTGGTCTTTTTACTGTCTCCGTAGTTTTTCCTTTTTTTAAATTTTACATAATTGTGATTATATAGTATATGTGCTGGCCTCATGAAAAAAGGTAGGAAGTATTTCCTGTGATTCTTTCTTCTGCATTAAAACTGTAGAAAATTGGTCTAATTTCTTCCCTAAATGTTTAGTAGAATTCACTAGTAAATCTAGATGAGCCTGGTGCTTTCTGTTTTGGAAGGTTATTATTTATTTAGCATCTTTTAGAGTTTTAGGCCTGGTTGTATTGTTTATTTTTTTCCTTTTTGAGTTTTGTAAGATTGTATCTTTGAAGGAGTTAGTCCATTTCATCTAGTTTATTAAGTTTCTGAGCATAGATTTGTTCATATTGTGCCCTTATTTTAATGTCTGTTGTCTTCTGTAGTGATGACCTGTCTCTTTCATTTCTGGTGTAATTTGTGTCTTTTTTTCTTAGGTAAGCTCATCAAAGACTTACAAATTTCATTGATCTGTTCAAAGAACCAGCTTTGGGTTTGATTTTTCTCTCTTGATTTCCTGTCTTCATTGGTTTTTCTGTTGTTTTTCTTCTTATTTTAGGTATAATGTGCTCTTTTTTCTAATTTCCTAAGGTATAAGCTTAGACAATTGAATTTAGAACTTTGTTTTTTAATACATACATTCAATGCTGACTTTTTCCTAAGCACTGCTTTCACTGATTCCCCCACATTTTCAGAAATTATATTTTGTTTTCATTTCCTTTAAAATATTTTAAAAATTCACTTGAGATTTTTTTATGTGTCCATGTGATTTACAAGTGTGTTGTTAAGTCTCAAGTATTTGGAGATTTTCTAGTTTTTTTCTCTCTGTTACCTATTTAATCCCCCTGTGGTCTGAGAGCACATACTGTATCATTTCTATTCTTTCACATTTGTTAAAGGATATTTCATGGCCAAAGATGTGGTCTGTATGATGAATGTTCCTTCTGAGTTTAAGAAGAATGTGTAATCTTTTGTTGGATGAAATCTCATATGTAGATGTCTGTTACATCCAGTTACTGATGGTTATGTTAAGTTCAAGTATGGCCTTAACTGACTTTTTTGCCTGCTGTATCCATCTATTTCTGACAGAGGGGTGTTGAAGAAAGTCTCCAGTTAGAATAGTGAATTCATCAGTTTTTCCTTGCAGTTCTGTTTTTCCCTCATGTAATTTGACATTCTGTTATTACATGCAACATGCATACACATTGAAGATTGTTGTTTCTTGTAGTGTTGATCTTTTTAATCATTATGGGATGCCCCTCTTTCCGATAATTTTCTTTGTTCTGAAATCTTATGTTGTCTCAAATTAATGTAGCTATATCTATTTTCTTTTGATTAGTGTTAGCATGGTATATCTTTCTCCATCCAGTGATTTTTTTTTTTTTTTTAATTTTTGGTTTTTTGAGACAGTCTCACACTATGTGGTTCAGACTGGCCTTGAACTCACTGTATAGCCCAAGCTGAACTAATGGTGATCCTCCTGCCTCAGCCTTCCAAGTGCTAGGATTACAGGCATGTGCCACTGTACCTCACTGCATCCGGTATTGGTGGTGGAGATGGTTGTTGTTTTGAGACAGGGTCTTACTGTGTGGTTCAGGCTACCAGATTCCATAGCTATCATTATATTTAAAGCTGTTTCTTACAATATGTAATTGGGCCTTGTTTTTTCATTTACTCGGATAATCTCTATCTTTTAATTGATATATTTTACTTGGTGTTTAACATGATTATTGACATAGATGGATTAATATCTACCATATTTGATGTTTTCAATTTTTTCTCATTATATTATTCATACTTTAGGTTTCCCATATAAGAGAAACCATGTGTTCTGTTTGTTGCCTGTGTTCTTTATTCCTTTTTTGTCTTCTTTTTTTTTCCCCCTTTAGTGGTCCTTAACTGAGTATTTTAGATTATTGTGTTCTCACTACTTTCTTAGCATATCGATTGTACTTCTAATTTTTACTTTTTTAGTAGTTGGTCTGTAATTTGCCGTGTATGTTTGTACATACCCACATGTCCACAAAGCGTATTACATGGTTGTTATCTTGAGTTTATATTAGATCAAATAAGAATCAGAAAAATAAATCTTTATTTTACTATTTTACTTTCATTTATTCTTCCTCCAGTTCACTTTCTTTATATATGAGGAGCCAAGTTTCTGACCTGTATAATTTTCCTTTTTTCTGGAAAACTTCTTTGAACATTTCTTGTAAGACAGAATTTACTGGCAGATTCCTTCAGTTTCTTTTTTGTCTGTGAATATCTGTATTTGTCCTTCACTTTTGAGGATAATTTTCCAGGGTACAGAATCCTTGGTTGGTAAGGTCATCTTTTTCCTCTCAACACTTAATATTTCACTCTACACTTCTCATTTGCATGGTTTCTGAGAAGTCAGATATGATTATCTTTGCTTGTCTGTAGGAACCTCTGCTGCCCGGATTTTTCTTTATCTTTCATTCTCCATAGTTTGAAAATGATATGCTTAGCCAGATGTCATGGACATTGGGCAGGTGAGGCAGGAGGATCACTATGTCTCAAAAAATAAAAAAAAAGGGGTAGGATGCAGCTCAGTGCAAAACGTCCTGAATTTAATCCCCAGTGCCCCCATATCCCTCCAAAAAAAGATATGCCTACATGTAGTTTTTCGGGCATTTATTCTAATTGATGTTTTCTGATGTTTCTGGGCCTGTGGTTTGGTTTGTGACATTAATTTAGGGAAATTCTCCATCATTATTGCCTCAAATATTTTTATTTATTTTCCCATTTATACTGAACTTCCCATTACATATGTTACATCTTTGTTCTCACAGTTCTTGTATATTGTTTTGTTCTTTTTTCTTTCACTTTTGGATGTTTCTATTGTCATATCAAGCTCAGAGAATCTTTCCTTAGCCATATATAGCTATGTCATGAAAAGCATTCATCCTGTTAGTGTTTTTGATCTCTAGATTTCATTTTGGTACTCTTAGAATTTCTACCTCTCAGATTACATTATTTATTTGTTCTCGCATGCTGTCTGTTTTTTCCAGTACAGCCCTTAGCATATTATACTCTTGTTTTTGTTTTTGGCCTTGAACTTACTATGGAGCCCAGCTAGGCCTCAAACTTGTGAAAATCGTCTGGCCTCAGCCTCCCAAGAGCTGAGATTACAGGTGTGTGCCACCACGCCTGGCTTTATAGTTTTTAAAAAATAAATCTGGGTCTGATAATTTAAACCTTCTTGCTATACTTAACACTTGTTCTGTTGGTTTTTCTTTTCATGTTCTTTAAAATATGTTTTGCCGGTCAGTAGGCCTTGAAAAAAAATTTTTTTTTTTGCCTTGAAATTTTTTGTGGTAAGGTAGATATGATGTACTAGATCAAAAGGAATTGTAATAAATAGGCCTTAGGTAATGTACTGTTAAGGCAGAAGGGAAAGGGAAGTGTTCTTTAGTTCTGTAGCTGGGTCTCAGTTTGATATTTCTTTGTGCCTATACTACGAACTTCACTAGTGCTTTTCAATATCCTCCTATTTCAGATAGCACAAAATGGCTAAAAGGAACTATATTTCCCTTTTTCCACATGAAAAACTAGATAGAGCCAGCTAGAGAGGGGTATTTTCCTTCCCCCAGCAGCTTAGGCTCTAGTAGAAATAGCCTGAAGAGCATAACATTAATTTGTCATAATGGCATATAAACATGGGTTTATTGACTGAACCCAGGATCTTGCACTAGGAAGCTATCCCTCAGCTTTCCTTCCATGTTTTAAGGCCACTCTTGACACTAAAATTATTTCCACTGTTTTTTCAGATTCTTCAGGAGAGAAGAGGTATTTATCTTCAAAAATGAGCTTGAAAAGTTCAAAGTCAAACCAAATTCCTTGAATACTCTTAATAGATTTATGTATTTTAAATTTTATTGATTCCCTATTTTAAACAGATCCATATTTAAACATATTTTAAACAGATTTATATTGCTCCAAATCAATAACAGAAGTAGTTTAAGACATAAATCTTAGGATACCTGCTGTTCATATGAAAATAAAAGCTGGAACACATCTCCAGAATACATTAATGATTATTCATTATAAAATTTGGCTAATATTTGTATATATCCTAATGATAATTAAAACTGTCCTTTCTTTAAATGTGGTCATTGATTTGACAAGTATTTAGTTAGCTTTTTTAGATGCTAGGCATCATTCAAGGTTCTAAATAGATTTTGAGGATTATAGTACTAATACTTTTTTTAAGTCATTTTATATTAGGCCCTGTTTTAAGTGTTCTCCATATTTTTAGTCCCATAATCCTCACACACACGTTTTTAAGGGAAAGAGTGTTACAGATGGGGAAACCAAAATATGAAGACTTTAAGTGCTTTTATGTTACCCTGATAAAAAAACAATGGAGCAAAGATTCAGGTTCAGTAAGTGTGACTCATAGCTCAAGTTTTTGTGTAATTTATTATGTTTATCTTAAAGTTTCCATGTATCTGAGTTAATGTGTTTGCTAAGAGCACCTTTTTCCCCATTAGCAACTCACATACTTCTGTATCTTTAAAAACTTGAATTTTATCTTGAAGGCTTTTGGAGCCACTGACAGACTTTAAACAATGGAGAGCAACTGGGTGAGATTTAAAGAATAGGGTTGGGCCAGGGATTTAGCTCAGTGGTGCTGCCTCCTGCCTCACAAGTGCAAGGTCTTGAGTTTGATTCCCCAGTACCGAGAAAAAAAATAAAGAGTGTGGCTACAAGATCGTATTTACTCTTAGACCCATTCTGAAGGCAATCTAGTTAATTCAAAATTTACTTCACTTTACCATATTTCAAATGAATTTTTTAAAATGTATAAACTGGACTATGAAACTACTATAGTCCTTAGTTAACTTCACTAAGATTTTGTAATTCATGATATTCTCGATTGTTACCAAAATATTATATTCAATGTTCTTACATTGTTAACCAGGGAGTTATCCCAACATGTCTTGCTGTGGGTCACTTTTAAAAGAAACATTGTTCAGTGTTGTATGAAGGGAGAGAAGGTTAGCACTCCCCTTTGTTGTTTTTGTCCGCTAGCCTGCTCACAGAACAAAGATTCAGGGACTCGGACTGGGAGGGCAAGGTGTGGAATGACCAAGCAGACTCCAGGGAGGTTTCTGGAATGCTTCTACTTTTAATAAGTTCTGACAGCAATTTATAAAGTTTTGAAAGAGGGAGTGGCAAAGGGGGAGTAATATATTTGGCTTAACAGGATTGGTTATTGGAGTGTCTTTGGCCGAGGCGATGGAGGCATCCAACTAGGGGGAACGGGTGAAGCCATAGCTGGACATAGACAAAGCTCAACGCATGAGCTAGGCCTCTACGACTGTGCTAGGAGACATACGAGCGGTGCACTTGTCCCAGCCAGACTTATACCTCACCTGTATCCCTTGAGAAGGATGGAAGAGGCCCTTGGGCCTGACAACACGCATATGGTTAGGAAACATGGTTCAAACTCATTTCATTAAAAAGGGAGGGGGGTAGGAAATGAGTCTGTGGAATTTATATCCATTAGCAAAATGCACATCTCCCTTGAAAGACACCAGAATTCCCTTTTGTTAGCATACATTAGACAAAGCCATTCCCTATACAAGAAAATACAAGTTGCTCCCACTAATATTTATTTCTGTAACATGTTTTGGCTTAGGGGAACTATTGAGTTTATAAATTCTAATATAATTTAGTAATTGGATGTTTTCAGTTGATTAGTGTGGAAGTGGTTTTTAATAATCACCCCCTCCCAAAATCACAATTATTTCTGCAAGATGGATGAAGAAATCAGCAATTGCTCTGTTGAAATGTTAAGAAAATTGAACTATAAGTCATTATCCTGAAATGATGAGGAAATTGAAAGGGGGTCGCGTGCCCCTTCAGGTGCCCCTTCCCAATTAGGCCACTCACACACCAAGAGGTCCGGCAGGAGATCTTTATTGTAGAGAGGCCAGCAGGAGGCAGGAAGGCAGAGAGAGAGAGAGAAGGAAGAAGAAGCAGAAGGAGAGAGAACTAAGAAAGGAAGGTCCTTTTATCAGTTTTGGGGTGGGCTATTGCTTATTTATGAGGAGTGAGCTACTTTTAACCTATCACAGGCCAGATTGCTTTTATGTGCCCAGTCCTGCAGACACAGGTTTCAACTTTCCTGGACCACTGTGGCCTTGGAGGGGAGGGAAACCAGAGATAAGGGCATGAGGTCATTTTAGGAGCCAAGATGTACCAGGAGAATGCAGCCTGTGAGGCGGCGTCACAGCATGCTTTAACATGATCAATTCCCTAACAGAAATAGACAGCATTTATTCAACATCTGTCTTTTTGATCATCTGCTAGGTGCCCTGCTGAGTGGGAGATTATAAATTACTTTTCAAAGCCCTGCCTATCATTTTTGCCTCTTTTGGTATTTAGCACACATGAGTCATGTCTTTTTTCTCCTTGGTAATAGTAGAACACTATAATAGTAAGGACTATTTTTATTTTTATCTTCATTAATAGAACTAACCACAGTGTTGTTCCCATAAATTGATACCAACAAATAACTATGGCAGTGGTGGAAAATCTATGGGATTCATGCTGCAGCCAGCTGTTTATCATTGAAAGCTCTAAAAGGTTCACCATCACTGATCTAATGGTTTGACTGTGAAAGAAAAGGCCAAGCAAGGTAGTAGCACAAGAATATAACAAGAGTTATTATTTCTATAATTTACTTTTAAATAGGGAATACCTGATTTAAAAGAGAAAAGGGATCCATGTATGAATCCAACATGCCTAGTCTATGTCTTTGCCGTAGCAAGTGTTAAATACGAAAGATATAGAAGATTCGGGCTGGGCATAGTAGCACATGTGTGTAGTCCCAGCACTCAAGGAGGGTTAAGCAGAAGGATCACTGCAAGTTTGAGGCCAGCCTGGGTGCCTAGTGTGTTCAAGTCCAACCTGAACTACATAATGAGACCTTGTCTCAAAAAAGAGAAGAGAAAAGAAAAGAGTGAGCCTGCCTCTATAATCACAGTTGATAGAAAAAACAAACAAAATAATGACCCTAAAATACTGAATGGTCAAAGAGATTTAAGAGAGGGTTACCTTGGGCTGGGGATTTAGCTCAGCGGTTCTTCGGTGGCCTGCCTTGCAAGCTCAAGGACCCGAGTTCAATCCCCAGTACCAAAAAAAAAGAGAGAGAGAGAGAGAGAGGGTTACCTTGAGCGGGGGACTTAGCTCAGTGGTTCCGCCACCTGCCTTGCTAGTGCAAGGTCCAGAATTCGATCCCTGGTACCAAAGAAAAGATGGTTACCTTAAGAACAGGTGGAAGTCTTTTCATCTGAAACTGAAGGAAGAAAAAGTAAGATGACTTAAAATAAACTTTTGAGATAGCAGGAAAGTGTGTGTGTGCATGTTTTAAAATCAAAAGAATGTGGACATGACCTCTGTTTCAGTGTTTAGCAAACTTTAATATCAATATAAATTGCCTCAGAAGCTTATTAAAAGTACAGATTCAGATTCAGTTTTCTGGAGTGGTTCCTGAGACTACATGTCTACTAAGCACCAGTGGGTTGCTCATGCTCCTGATCTATAAACCAGTTATACAACCAAGGATCTACTATTAGACATCCAGATTCTGTTAAATTGAGAGCAAGATCATCCAGTATTTGAAGAATGGGAAATACTTAGAATACTTAATATAACAAATTTAATAGGAATCAGAAAAGGTAAAACTTTTAAATTATACTACTATGTTCAGTATGAACTTAATTCTAAAACTTCATGTTTTCTTTGGGTGTTGGATTATTTCCAATAAGTAGTCTTTAATTTTCTTTTAAAGGTATGATTGGAGTGTGAATAAAGAAATCTTTCACAGAGAAGCTTATCAATTTTATGAACAATACAGAGAAAATCAAGTCATATAACCAAAAATTATGTTTTCCTTTTGTCCATGAGTATACATTTCATATCCTTTTTACAATTAAGTGATAAAACCAAGTATATACATTAATATCATCCAAAGATATGTCCTTTTTTAATGGACACATATGAGATAAGGATAAATTATAAAACATTTGGTGATCATGATTTGCATTTTTATCTTAATTAGAAATTATTCAAGGACCCGAGTTCAATCCCCAGTACAAAAAAAGAAATTTTTGAAAATCTAAAAAGTTTTTAACTTTATATTAATCTAAAATCTTAAAGTTAACTCAGAGCCTGAACATTATAAGCTATAGTAAGCAATATAAGCTTTGTGGCATCATAAGAACTAATCCCTTTTTATAATGCTATTATCTATTATAAACTTTGAGAAGAATTTTACAGTTTTGTGCAACACTTTGAAAAGAAATGTAACTGTGAAACCAATGGAGGAAATTAGTTGCTACCTAATTTTTTCCTAAGAAGATAAATTCAAGATTTTCCCAGTTGTATCATCCTAATATCACTTGTACATGGTAATAAAATCTGGACAAAAAGAAATACTACTGTTAAACAAGTGTAGTATTGCCAAAGAACCATCTTAAGTAGGATTATGTGAACTTTTTCTATACAGTTATGTCAAATATTAAAACTTAAGGACCCCCCCCTCCTTCTTTATCCAAATGACCAAGGCCAATATTTAAACTGACAACCTATGTTTTTCCCTGAGTTTACAGCTTTTGGCTAGATAAATTTTTTTTCCTCTTAAAGAGACAATATATTTAAATCATAAGAAAAATGTTTAAAAGCAAAAACATATTTCTGTGATTCTTGTACACCAATTCAAAGTGATTATACCAGTTTATCTTTATTAATATTATTCACAGGTAAACAGGCATATCAATTTGCCTATTGAGAAAGTATTACTATTCATCGAAATTTTTGTCTTTTATGTAACTTAGAAGCAGTGGTGGTGAACCTATGGCACCTGTGCCATAGCAGGCTGTTTGTATCATTAAAGGCTTTAAAAGGTCACCAACACTGACATAGAGGGTCTAGTTATAACAAAGTACAGAATTTAAGATAGAAGCAGGTGCCAATCTATTAAGACTGTAAGCTTAAAAAAAAAAGGAATTAGATGTGGTGGTTTACATCTGTAACCCCAGCTACTCAGGAAAATCAAAAGTTCTGAGCCAACCAAGGCAATTTGGCTCAAAGTAAATAATCAAAAGGGACTAGAGTTGTAGCTCAGCACTCCTTGGGTTGAATCCCCAGTTGGAAAAAAAAAAAGTGTATTATGTATGTATGTATGTATGTATGTATCTATCTATCTATCTATATGGAGAAAAAAGAAACAAAATCACGTAAGTGCCACTATAAGTTCCTTACAGATCATCATTGTTGAGTCTAGTGGTTTTAAATATATTTCTACAAATTCTGTAAGATTCTTCCCTTGAGAACAGAATTTTTAATTCTGTACTGTTTGTGGGTGTATTATTTAATGGTTCGCTTATAACAAAGTAGAAGTAATTGTGGAGACTTCAGAAACTTGGTCATGAAAAGACATTGCAGTTCCCTGCCTGGTGGCTCTCCTCACAGCGCTTGCTCAAAGGAAGCTAGGGTCATGCCTTGAGCAGCTCCCTGGAGAGTTAAAGAAGAGGCCAGGAGCCACAAGAATGGACTTCATGGACCTTCCAGTTTCACTGAAGCGTTCAGTTTACAGCCGTCAGTACCTTGACTGCAGCCTCAGAGAAATTAACCATCTAGCTAAGCCATGTAGCGCTACAGTCATCCCTCTAAACTGCTTCCAGATTCCTGAAACACAGAAAGATAATATATGTTTGTTATTTTAACCTAGTATTTTGATATAATTCATTATACAGCAAAACATAACTAACAGATTGAGAAATTTGTTTCAGTGTCCATACCCTATACAGTAAGTTTTATTTTTAAAAGGCTAAACTTGGAAGAAAGGGTGAAGGGATTGAAAATGATCAAGATATGCTATATGCTTGTACCAGTTCTATATTGTAGACATGCCCTGGGAAAGAAAGAAAAGACTAAATCTTAAGGTTTGAAAAACTTAACTATTAAATGTTATGAATTTAGTTTTCCCATTTTTATAGACATTGGTGGCTATGTTCAAAGACTAACTTTAAAAAAAGGCCAATAAGTAAACCAGATTCCAGTAGATAAAACTATATGGATTTCTAAATATATTTAATATTAAGTATGAAACTTGCTTTTTAGAGTGCTTTCATTTACTATAACTAAGGAATTAAATGATTCAATTTTTAGGAACTTCAAAAACTAAAAGCTCTAAGTTATGAGGTGCTCTGAATAGACTACTTCATCTTTAAACAAAAAGTTTCTTTTGGCAATACAGGAGATTGAACCAGTTGCAGTTGGTTTGTTTTTATTCCATCGTGTCCTTTTAATACTACTATATAGTTCCTACTGAGCTACTTTCCCACCTTCCTTTTTATTGTGTGTTTTAATTTTGAGACATGTTCTCACAAATTTGCCAGGCTGGATCCAAACTTGTGATTCTCCTGCCTCAGCCTACCAGAATCCTAGGATTATTGACCTATGCCATCATCCCTAGATGCCTTTTGTAACTTTAGCTCAGAATTCTGAAAATTTATCTGTGTTATACTTTTTTTACTCCAAACAAGGTTATTTTCCCTTTATTGGAATATAACTGTAATGAAAATCATTTTATTACTTTTAAGAAAAACCAAGAAAGGCCTCTCATATTAATATTTGGTACTTCATAGAGTCTTTTTTTTTTTTTTGGTGCTGGGGATTGAACTCAGGTCCTTGCGCTTGCAAGGCAGGCCACCGAACCGCTGAGCTAAATCCCCGGTCCTCCCAGGGTCTTTTGTTAAATATTTTCAGTAGCAAAACCCTGTATGACTGACTTCTAGATTTCCAAAAATGCTATATCAACATGCACACAACATACATACACACACGCACACGCACACGCACACACACACACACACACACACACACCCCATGCCCCAATGAGCCCTGTTCATTGGTGGGTGTGGTATGATTCTGTCATATATTCTAATGTTCTGTTCCCTAAGCAAAAAATAATTACAAAATAAATTCAATATGAAATATATTCCATACTGAAGAATTATTTCTAGATTACTTACTATATTAGCTGTGTTAATATTTGTCTTTTAATATATGTAATCAGAAATTCACTGGAAGTGGTTCATTTTTATTTCATTCTATATTAATACTGTATAATCATAGAAATGATAATATAGATTTGGAAAAAATAAAATTGGTTCTTTTTCTAAAATTGGTACTTTTTCATCTGACATTATTCATTTCTCATTTATCTTTCCTGGCTAATTTTAAAGGAGTTAATAGGTTTTACATAAAATGTGATGAACAATAATTAGTTACCTGATGTATATTTGGCAGTTTATAGTTTTATAATAGTCAAGTAGTGAAGAAACTTTCAAATAGATATACCTTTAATTTGATTTTGCTTCATTGCTATTTGGTACCTGGCAAAGTTCACAAAGCAGCATAATGTCAGGTATTATAGACCAACATGTATCTAGATTTGATTGTTACTGTAAATTAGAAATAAATACATAGTTTGTGAATTCACTCAGTTTTAGAAATGTTTTAATGACATTTGAATGTGAAATGATCCAGAATAACCGTTGTTTTGAATGAAGAAATCTGAACACTTAAATCATGCTTTCTTGAACTGTGATTAGACAGAATTTTAAAATTACACCCTGCCACTTTGATACCTGAAGGATTATTTGGTGTTTATAGGAAAAGGACTTGGAAACCATAAAGTACTAGAAATATTTGAAATATGATTGTGTTCTTTCCTGTTTGATGCTGAAAATTGAACCTAGAGCCTTGTGCAAGCTAAGCACACGCTCTGTCTCTGTGCTACACCTCCAGACCTGTGAACTTGGTTTTAATTAACAGACCTATATAAAAAAAAAAACTGCTAAGAAAACCATAAATTATGTTAGCATGTCTTTTGTTTTTACATTTTGGCTGGAGGGTATAGGTAGTGCATTTGCCTCAATGAGAAAGGTAAAATGGGACGCGTGCTTATTCAGTGACTTGCAATTGGCATTTATTGTGTACTGCTTTAAGATGACATAGTTTGAAGGATTATGCGGTTCAGCCAGACACTCTGTTCTTCATTCAAGTTGTCATTTGAATTTTCTCCGTTTCATTTGCCAAATATATATTGCAGCATGGTTGGTAAAGTAAAGAAAAGGGTGGATGCGCCAGGGATTTAAATCGCTCAGTGGTTACGCTGCCTGCCTCATAAGCACAGGTTCTGAGTTTGATCCCCAGTACCAAAAAAGAGAGAAAGAGAGAAAGAAAAGGGTGGAAATAAAGTAGTAACAAAGCAAAAAAAAATTAAAATTTCTATCTTGAAATGAAAAACACTGTTAGTGTACCATACTGTATATGAATGTGTCCTTGTATATCTGATAACATTATTTTTTCTGATCTGAATCTCACAATTCTATCTAAATTATTTTGGCACATATAATACTAGGTGGACTTAATACAGACTTGCTAACTTATTCTTTTTTTTATATATAGTTTTCAGCATATGATCTTATCCCATCTCCAAAATTAAAATCTTCTCAAGGAATGCCAGTCAGTGATGATTTATGTTTTAGCAGAAAAAGAGTGTCTAGAAACTTACTTCAGAATAGTCAAGACTTTCACCCAGATTCTCTTCCTACATGTGCTACTGGTAAGTAAAAGTTGAAGGTAATGGACATGTTGAAGTAAGTTAAAAACTTCTCTAAATTTCGTAGTCCATTCAAGGACTCATATGGTTTATAGCATAGAAGAAAGTTCAGATTCAATAAAAGTTTATTGAAGATCTGATAAAAAAAAAATGGATGTTTTCACATACTTGTCTCAGGAAACCCTGGGGGACTTTCTCGTTGAAACTTATTAAGCAGCAATGTAGAGCAATATTTGCTTAATAAACTACTTATATTTATTGAACATCTCTTGTGTGTCAAGAAGAGAGGGAAGAGTTTCCATCTAACGCAACTTGCATTCTGATTGGGGAGGTTAGACATTAAATGCAAGACATGGTAACGTAGACAAGGAAAGAACCTATGGATAAAAACAGCAAAAAGAGAAATATGAAAGGGGACTGTTTTGAATAACACAGAGAAGTTATAGAGTGAAAGGTAGTCATTTTGAAGGGCAGCACTGAAACAAGCCATTAGGTATAAGGAAAGAAAAGCAAATAACTTCAGGAAGAGGAACAGTCAGTGCAGAGTCACTGAAATAGAAGTATGCTGGACATATTTTAGATTAAAGAGGTTAGTATGTCTGAAATCAAATGTATAAGGGGAAAGAAGTAGAAAATTTAAAAAGCTAATAGTCTTTGTGCTGGGTGTGGTGGTGCACACCTGACATCCCAGCTTTGGGAGGTTGAGGCAGGAGGATCGCCACAAGTTCAAGGGCAGCCTGAACTACATAGTGAAACCCTGTCTCAAAAAACTGAACAAAACAGGGGAAGGGGTCTTTAATTATAAAACCTGCTGATCTATTAAATGAACTTTAGCTTTTACTGTAAGAAACATTTTAAGGAAAGAAATGACATTATATGCCTTGTTTTCCAGACTAATTTTGGATCTTATATTTAAAACAGGTGAGAAGAGGACAAGGACAAAAATAGAACTGATTAAGATTCCCTTGTTTTAATCCTGGATAGAGCTGATGGAGGCTGTAACCAGGATAGTGATGAATGTAGAAGTGATTGGATTCTAATTGTTAACATTATTTGCTGGTAGATTGGATATTAAGTGTGTCCAGAATGCTGTAGGAATGTTTTGCCAGGGCCACTGGAAAGATGTTTAATTGCCTCTTACAAAAAGTAAATATTATGATAGTCCAGATGGCATAGTATTGCCATGAGCCATCTCAGTTAAAAAGGCACCAAGGAAGAGGTAGTACTTGAACCACATCTTTTTGTATTCATATGATATAAATAGCTAGAGGGGAGATATAAGAGCAAAAGCTTGCATTAGGGATGGGCGTGACATCTGTGAGAGCTGCATCAAGATTCATTGCAGATGGTGCGAGATAAATTGGGACTAGGGAAGCTCTTACGCATTAGGTTAAAAAATGTGAGTTCAGGGCTAGGGATTTAGCTCAGTGGCTCTGCGCCTGCCTCACAATTGCAAGGTCCTGAGTTCGATCCCTGATACAAAAAAAAAAGTGTGAGTTCATACATAAGCCTTAAGAACCAATGAAGTTGTTTTTTTTTAACTAATGAAAAAAGAAATTAGGATAATAAAGTTGTAAGAGAAAGGAAAAAATAACCGGGAAGATACGGTTTTATTTGTTTTTGTTTTTGTTTTTGTTTTTTTGGTACTGGGGATCGAACTCAGGTCCTTGCACTTGGGATGCAGGCACCGGAACCACTGAGCTAAATCCCTGGCGCATAATATGGTTTTATATAAAAGATGAAGAATAGAAAAAAATTTTAAGACTTAGCACCCAGCTCATTAGAAAATTGATTTTCTATTAAAAAGAATTTTCAAAAACTAGGTATTTGGGTACATGCCTATAAGAAGCAGGAGAATCACAGGATTGAGCTGATCCTGGAAATTTAGCAGTACCCTGTCTCAGAAAGAAAAATAAGGTGCTGGAGTTTCAGCTTAAGGCCCTAGGTTCAAGTCCTCAGTCCTGCGTGGGGGGGGGAGAGAAAAGAGAAGAGAGGAAAATGTAAATCCATTGTGAAAATAATACCAGTGGGAAGGGCACATGGTAAAGAAGATAGAGTGAATATGTTACAGATTTTAACATTTATTTTATATCCAAATGATAGCAGTTGTTGAAATTTTGACTATGAGTTCAGACATGTTAGTCATCAATATTTTCCTAAGGGAATTAGGCCTTTATGCAGTAAAATTCCATAGTATTTTCATATAGAAATGAAATGGTTATATAATTTAACTTGTTATTTACTTACTAGAAAAACTAAAGTATAAGAATGTTATGTTCCTTTTTGGATTTTTATAATGTTATAGCTTCTATACCATGCAGAAGCTCATTGCCTAGTTGTAGAGATTTTAAGCAACTAAGGGATAAGATGATACATAACCTAATGCTAGATTGAATAATACAAATTATAAATATCAGGGATTCAAGAAAGGAATTGGAGGGCTGTGGATTTAGCTTAGTGGCACTGCACCTTCTTGAAAGTGCAAGGTCCTGAGTTTGATCCTCAGTGCTGGAAAAAAAATGAAGAAAAGAAAAGACAAAGGAATTGATTGTAGGTGCTGAAGTAGTTTGAGAAAACTGCAGGAAAAGAAATGGCTTGAACTGGATTTTAAAGCGAGGAAAGGCCAAGCATGTGATTATACAAGCCTGTAATCCCAGCTCCAAGAAGGCCAAGGCAAGAGGATCACAAATTGAAGATCAACTTGGGCAATTTTGTGAGACTGTATCTCATACTAAAATGTGAAAAGGGCTGGAAATGTAGGTTAGTGATGAGCATTCCCCAGGATGCACAGGGCCCTGGGTTCAAGACTTGGTGTAACCCACCTCCTAAAAAAAAGGAAGATGAAAGAGGAAAGAGTTTGCAGCTAGCAGTGAGACAAAAGGCGAGAAGAGAGTAGAGTATAACCAAACTCATGGATGAAGGAATTAATGTAGAAGATACCCTTTTTACATTAAAGATTAAAAAGTCTTGAAATCACAGGGAGGGAATTTTTTTTTTTAATCAGAATTTAGAACTACAGAGGACCAACTTATTTTAAAGACGAATAATCTTCCAGAGAGATTATTATGGCCTTTCTTTTAAGAGACTTTGTCACCTACCTAAGAATAATCCTAACTAGCCCCAGGACAGGGAAAGTGAACCAGGAAACATGCTTAGAAACTTAGATGTAGTCTTTGAAGCTACAGTACCTGAGTGCTGTGTGGTATCTTAAGAAAAAATAGTTCTGCAGTAGAACATTTTGGGGTAGTGTATACTACAGATACTGGGAAGAAGGAAAGCCAGGTTATAGTGAAACATTTCATAATGAGGAACAGGAGAATGAAGAAAGAAACTGCCTTTATATATACTCTTCACCATGACCAGATAGGATTCTTCCCAGGGAGGCTGGGATGGTTCACCATACACAAATCAGTTAATGGAATATACTATATTAACAGAGCCAAGCACAAAAACCATATGATCATCTTAATAGATGCAGAAAAAGCATTTGATGAAGTCCAACACCCATTCGTGATAAAAACCCTAACAAAGATGGAATCAATGGTCTTTATCTCAATCTTCATTATACCTTTCCTAGCGCTGTTCTTTACCATTTGATTTTCTGTTCTTTAACCTCCAGTCAGATTTGCCAACAGGAAAACGCTTATTGCCTTTTGCCTGCCTGTCTTAACTATACTGATATACCTATATTTATTCCCACCCAAATGACACCAACATTTGTGAAATAAGATGAATGCATGAAATGAAGTTTACTTTTACTTTGTGGGGTTTTCCGTTTTTTTTTCTCTGCAAAAGGTACAACTGGGACTCATCAAACAAATCTTCCTGGGAATTGTGGACAACTTGGATTGTCACATATACGCGGTAAAACTGGCAGTGTAGATTCTAACTTAGAGCTCCTAGGAACAACTAGCAGTCATCAAGATAAAGGTATAAATTCCAGATTTACTTGGGACCAGATGATTTATAAATATTATGTGGGGGGCCTGGGATTTAGTTCAGTGGTTCTGCCACCTGCCTTGCAAGTGCAAGGACCCAAGTTCCATCCCCGGTACCCCCTTCAAAAAAAGGGGGATTTTTTTTTTTTTTTTTTTTTGCAGTACTAGGAATTAATCCAGGTCCTCATGCTTGGCAGGCAGGTACTCTGCCAATGAGCTACATCACAGCCCTCATCGAATTTCTGACAATAGTTTGTATTTTATTCTGTGTAATTATACTCATCACAAAAAAAGGATATTCTAATAATTTTAATAACTTTTTTCCATAATTGATACCTTAAAATGTTTAGATTTTATAACATAGATGTACATATGACTGATGATAGTAAAAGTTTAGAAACTTATAGTGAAATTGAACATTTTAATACCAAATAATTGAAAATAACATCCATTAAATAATACTGTGTGAGCTGAGGCAGGTCTCAAGTTCGAACCCTGTATGCTAAGAAATAACTAAAATAGGGCCAGGGATTTAGCTCAGTGGTGCACTTGCCTGCCTTGCAAGCACAAAGACCTGAGTTTGATCCCCAGTACCAAAAACAAAAACTGAATAATTAGTATGTAATAGGGTTAACTATTCCTAGAAAGTTTTTATTTTATTTATTTATTTATTTTTGTTTTGTTTTGTTTGAGATAGTGTCTCACTATGTATTTGAGACTGACCTGGAACTCACTATGTAGCCCAGGCTGGTCTAGAACTCACAGCAATCCTCCTGCCTCAGCCTCCCGAGTGCTGCGATTACAGACATATGCCACGATGCCTGGCTTGAAAATTTTTAATTTTTGTTTTATGTCCTTTTGTACAATTTTTTGAGTGATAGAGATAGATATTTATTGTGGAAAAGTAATGATCATTTGAAATTGGTAAAAATTTAATTAATGTAGCACTTAAATTTTAGCTATTCTCTACCTACCACATAGGACCACATAGCTCCTTAAAAATTTACTGTTGCGATGTTACCCACTTCACAATAAATTAGTACATCATTCTAAGGCAGCAGAACCACGGAGCTAAATCCCCAGCCCTAGTCCATCCTTCTGAATGATATTGATATTTCCTAAATCGTGATGGGTAGAAACAGAGGATTTGCTACGTGGCTTATTCTGTCTCTGTTTAGGCCAACCCTTTGACGATTACCTCTATTCTCAAGATTTAATCAGATCTGCAGAGTAGCTGTGTCTTTCTGAAACTTTTCAGAGTATGTTATCTATTAGAACAGCAATTATAAAAGGACACTAGAATGTAATAGTTCGTTATATATTAAAAATTCTGACAGCGCTGCCATTTCTCAGTTTGTGTTCCTAGGGGATTTCTGAAGGACCTGGAGTGTGGATGTCAAACCATCTAAACATTCCTATCCCAATTTTAAATGTAATGATCCACACTGAGTGTTGGAGATGTTGGTGTATACTGCATTGTATTGGTTCTGTTCATATCCGTAAAACATCTGATGTTTGATTTCTTTGTAAGAAATATGTTTCAGACTCCTTAATGAACCGCTACCATGAAAGCATGAGAAGCTATTAATAGAGCACTATATTGAAATTAGGAAACTAAAAATATTTATATGTTAATCCGCTCAGATAACCTTTTTTTTTTTTTTTTATATACTGGGAATCAAACTGAGGACCTTGTGCTTGAGAGGCAGGAGGCAGAACCACTGAGCTAAATCCCCAGCCCCAGATAGCTTTTTATAGAACAGGAGAAGTCATTAAGGCCTTCAAAAAATTTTATTTGTAGTATACATAAGTTAGGTGTTTTGTCAAGGAAAGTCTTGTAAAAATAATCTTAAAAGAAAATTTAAGGGAATCCTAAAAGATTGCAAATAGATGTTTATGTTGAGATATATAAAGAAAATCTCAATATAAGGCAAGAAAAAAGTAATAAAAAACAAAACAATGAAGAAGCACAAAGTAATCCAAATATTTAAATAATTACCATAAATATAAATGTATCTAACTTACCGTTTAAATTACAGAGATGATCAGATTTTATTTTTTGATTGAAAGGCTATTTTTAAGAGCCAGATCTAAATACATCAGAATAGGGCCAGGGATTTGGCTCAGTGGTTCCACCGCCTGCCTCGTAAGTGCAAGATCTGAGTTCAATCCCTAGTACCAAAAAAAAAAAAAAAACCCAAAAAACATCAGAATAGTTTGGGAGAAAGTGTGGAAAGGAAGATATACTAGGCAAATGTTCAGAGGAGAAAAGCAGGTAAAATGTATTGATGACAAACAGACAATAAAGCTAATAATACTTTTAGCACTAGAGAGTATCTTTATAACTAGACAAAGACCAACTCACTATTAAGACAAACTTCTAATTATGAGTGCATGAGAATAGAGAGAGAGAGAGAAGAGATTACATACATTGGACTAAGTATATCTACATTCAAAGAATATGTGTTTGTGTGCCGGGGATTTAGCTCAGTGGTTCCGGCGCCTGCCTCGCAAGCACAAGGACCTGAGTTTGATTCCTGGTACCAAAGAATATGTGTTTGTAATTTAACAGAGTTACATGCAGAACATTAATGTACAAATGTTAGTAGAAAACTGTAATAGAATAAGAAAATACAATATATATAAGCACAAATTAAATTAGACCTTTACCCTAAACCCATGATGGTGAACCTTTTAGAGACCCAGTACCCAAACTGCTACCTAAAACCCACTTATTTATTGCAAAGTGCCTGAATTATACCTGAAAACTTAGGTTTTAGTTTGGAAAAAGCCATTTTTTGTCTTAAAGACACAATAGGGGCTGGGGTTTTAGTTCAGTGGTTCCGCCATCTGCCTTGCAAGTACAAGGCCCTGAGTTCAATGCCCCATACCAAAAAAAAAAAAAAAAAAAAAAAAAAAAAAAAAAAAAAAAAAAAAAAAAAAAAAAGACAAGAAAGAAAAGAAAAATAAAAACACAATAACAGAGCTTTCAGTAATACAAATAGCCTGCTGCAGCACATGTGCCATAAGTTCGCCACCACTGCCCTATACCATACAAAAAGATAAATACCAGATGGAATGAAAATCTGAATGTGAAAATGAAAGTAAAACTTTAAGCTCTGAGAAAATGTGCATATATAAATAACATTTTCTTTTTTTTTTATGACAGTGTGTACTAGCCTAAATTTTGGCAGTAGGATGCAGCATACATTTGGTACTCAAACAGAGCGCACATCTTCATACTGTGGTCCAAATCCAAGTCCAGGAGCCTTCATCCTTCCATCCTATCCTCTCTCCTCACCTCGAACTAGTCCAAAGCATGCATCTCCTCTTACTGTATCTCCAAAGAAGTCGCAAGATAATTCTCTTAATTTCTCAAATTCCTGGCCTCTTAAAACCTTTGAAGGACTATCAAAGCCAAGTCCACAGAAGAAGCTTGTCAACCAAAAATCATCTGACCCTACAGGTAAAAACTATGGTAAAAGTCAATAAATATGTATATGTTTCAATGAATACTTTGGAGTTAGTATATAGATTAGTTAATATAAGATTTTAAAAAACTCAAATTACATTGTTTCTCTGAATTAGCAAATATTTAGGAAAATATTTGAAAATATATATGATAGAGAAATGTGTATAATGTAAAATTCCATCAAAATGATCATTAATATTCTTATATTGCCACTGAAAATCCCTTTTCAGAACCAGATGAATAATCCTTTATAAGGTACATAAATAGTATTATGTTGCTTAAGAACCTATTAATAAATTTTAGCATTATTAAAATATCATTTATCCATTTACTGTAGTGTCTAGTGTTCATTTATTAAACATTAATTGAATGTTTATTATATGCTGTATATACATATGTTTGTGTGTGTGTGTGTGTGTGTGTGTGTATTTTTTGTTTGTTTTTTGACTGGGTATTTAATTTGAGCCCTTGCGCTTGCAAGGGAGGTGGCAGAACCACTGAGCCAAATCCCTGGCCCTACATGCTACAATTTTGAAGGGTTTTCTATTATTTGTTATAAGCTAAAATCTCATTCTTAATAATATTCCCCCTATGATGTTAGTATGAGTTCATTAAAGATAAATCCAGTCCCAAGAAGTCTATTAAAGCATCCCCTGTGTCCTACATGCTTTTTTTAGTCAAGCCACTAAGGTAAGATTTTCCACCGTTAATATCCTACTACACCACTTGATAATTTATAACCATATTAAAGTCAATGTATTGTATATTCTGGCAGTTGAATCACTTTCTCTTAACACTGAACCTTCATTCCCTTCTATTAATTTCTTTGTCTTCTCCACAAGATCACATATTGAATTAAAAGCTAAGACTTTGGTCTAAAGGTGTAGCTCAGTGGTGGAGTGCTTGCCTAGTGGGTCAAGGCCCTGGGTTTGATCCAGCACTACAGGGGAGAAAATGCTGAGACTTTATTTTCCCCAGTGCCCAACATCAGGGCTTTCATATACTAGTTATCCAAATGCTACTTACATAAGTGAATCAGGACAGAAAAATAGCTCTTCTAGCTTATTTTGGAGTTTTTCCTAACAGAAACGGGTCATGATGGAGTGTAAGAGGACAGATAACTTAATTTGGTATATAATATGAAAGATTTCAAGTGGCTTATTTTTGTTATATTCATTAAGGGACACTGATACTGTTATTTCATTTTAAATACTAATCTTTATTTCTAATAAAACATAATGCCTTCTTTTGAAAGCACTATTCCTGACAGACTTGTGACTGTATGCGCCTTTTCTCTGAAAAAAGGAAAAAGTGAAATAATGTTTTTTTTTTTTAATGCAGGAGAAAATTCTCAAGAAAAAGCTCCTCCAGTTCAGTTTATACCTGCCTTAGTAAGATCACCGTCTTCCAGACGAGGCCTAAATGGGACAAAGCCTGTTCCCCCTATACCAAGGGGAATAAACCTTTTGCCTGACAAAGCTGATTTAAGCACCATGGGCCACAGAAAGAAAGAGCCTGATGATACTTGGAAGAGTGGAAAAGGTAGTCTCACAGTTGATCTTTCAGAATTAAATTTCATGGATAAAGACTTGGATCAAGAAGAGGTGAGAAGCATCTTTAATTATTTAAGAATATTTGAAAATTTCTATAATGCTACAATTGCTATGAAGGAAAAATCAAGTCCTTATCTCATGACATTTTTTCTTATTTATAAAAATATTTTTTTTATTATAAAATGTGGTGATGCCGTGAATTATTAGGAAGGAAATTCAGAACATGAGCTCCCATGACCCAGAATAATTTCCTGTAATACTCGTGTTTCCTTCCAGTAATTTTTCTGTCTGTATTATTCTCTTTTAAAATTAAAAGTATGAATGATGACATAGCAGTACATCAGTGTACTAAGCACTGCTGGTGAACAATTTGTCATATTCATCTCCTGTGTTACAGTTCCCTTCCAAATCTAATATCTGTATTCACAAATTAACTCATTAATATTACTTCATGTTTTATGTATTTTGTAGTTTTTTTATTAATATATTTTTATGTATTAATTGTACATTCATACCGTTGATTTGAGCCTGTTAACGCAAACAGTGCTATAGTTAACATTTTTAAGCCTAGACTTTGTGCATATCTGCAAATTTTTCTATCTTTTTGAAATTGAGGTCATATTATATATTCTTCTGTGAATCCTACATTCCGCTGTTTATGCTATCAAAATGTATTACCAATATCATAATTTTGTACATACTAATTATATCAGAGTAAGAATGTGGTTCCTGTTTTTTTATTTTTGAGTTTAGGGTACTATTTCATACTTTAGTTTGCCTAATTTCATGTCAGAAAATAGTTGTACATGCCAGACGTGGTAGCAGATTGAAGAAGACATGCACATGGCAATTTGCTATAGGACTACTTAAAACAGTGAAAGACTAAGCTAGGTATAATGGCACGCACGCACGCACGCACGCACACACACACACACACACACACACACACACACACACAGCGGTCAGGAGACTGAGGCAGGAGGGTGGTGATTTTGATGCCAGTCTGGCCTATATGGCAGAGATCCTGTCTCAAAAAACAAAAGCTTTTATATCATATATAAACAGAAATATTTGTGATGTTTAAATGGTCTTATGTTAGCCTGTTTTTAAGATAGAAGCATGATGTACTTATAGTTAGCTTAGAGTTAATTTTAATGCATATTCATTAAAAAAGATCTTTAATGTTAAGCATGCATAAAACTTAGAAAGTACCAAAGTTGGTTCTGAATGATTAGTCATTCCAACTTCTAAGTGTTGTTTATAAAATGTTTTCCTAGATTTTTGTCTTCTAACTCACTATACTTCAGTTGTACTAGGAAGGGAGTTTATTTAACGGAAAGAAACATAGAGAAAAGGCATTTTCTTACATAACTCAAACATTTCACCTGATCCTACCTGTTCTTGCATTGTTTTTCTGTAGCACTTTTTCTTTAGTAGATAATTGAAAGGTTAGTTTCTCTTATATAATTGTTTGCAAACACAGAAGTATACTGTTGTTTTTAGGTATTAAATTTTCCAAGCTTTTACTAGGACAAGGGCCTACTGTTGAATCTACCAGTGTAATTAATTAAAATTGCTCATCTTGCCTTCTGGGTGTGAGTCTCTGTTTATCTTCTTTTATGTGAGTTGACTTTATGAAAAGTCATTGTGAAGCCAGCTATGGTAGCACATGCCTGAAATCCTAGCATCCAGGAGGCTGAGGCAGGAGGATTGCAACAAGTTTGAGGCCAGCCTGGGCTACATAGCAAGCAAGACCTTTCTCAAACAAACAAACAAACAAACAGAACATTATTGTGGATTTTATAGATTAGAATTGTGTTCTTGTGTTACAAGGAAAGTATACTAAGCAACTTTATTAGTTCAATATTACTTTTATGTGCATTTTTATATTACAGTTGCTATATTTCCACAGTACCTAGTAATGTGCCAAACACTTTCATTTTCATTACAGTAACACCCTGAGTTAAGCAACACAACATCTATTATGATTTTGTTTTGTATGTGTGTTTGTTTTTACAGAAGAGGATCAGAGATGTTATTGCCTTGCTCAGGGTGAAAAGTAAGTGATGGGCTAGAACTCAAGTTCAGTTCAATTCTCCATGTTCATGTTGGTTTCCAGTGTACTACACGCCACAACCTCATTAAGGAGGTTATCCTTTTACCAGTGTAAAGACTTAAGAAATGTGTGTATGTTTCATTAGTTAAGGGCAGATACTTTCATTAAATGCTTAACCTTATAAATTGAAATGTAAACAAAATGGTTTATGATTCTGTATTTCTTAAATATTTTCAAGATTCTATTACCGTACTTAATATGTTAGTCTTGAATCATTTCCTGCATTTTTTAAAATAGTTGGCTTCAAAATAGTTACATGCAATAATCGGTTATTCTCTGAACTCTTAAGTCCTTTTGCAGGTTTGATTTAAACGTCAAACTTTAGAAAACCAGTTACTTTCTGTTAGCCCTCTAAAATCTGTAAGTAGCAACCTTAGCATACCAGGGAGCTAAAATCTGATTCAGTGGTTCCTTTATTAAGGAACTTAACTAATTTTTTAATCATTGTACCTGGTGCCAAAATTATCATGGCCAATAATAATTGAAACTCTTCCTCTCATGGATCTAAGAACCTAGTAGGTTGTTTATTTATATTCCAGTGACAAGGCCCAGGCTTTTATACAGTGTACATTTATGTTAGTATCCATCTTCTTACTACTGGACTTAGGAATAGCTAGGTAGGTATAATTAGTAGAGTTTAAAAATCCACAGATAACTTTTACTAATAGAATTTATATTAAATCATGAAGTTGTTTTTATTTTTTCTTAGATGCAGAGCTCTCTTAGGTCTCTTCGTAATAGCGCAGCTAAGAAAAGAGCGAAGCTGAGTGGCAGTTCTTCTGATGTTGAAAGCCCTGATTCTGCCATGAAGCTTGATTGGACCATGGACTCCCCATCTCGATCGTCCTCGCCAAACATCAGCTCTTACAGTGAAAGTGGAGTTTACAGCCAGGAATCACTGACTTCTTCTCTGTCTACAACTCCCCAGGGGAAGAGAATAATGTACTGTATTGTTTTGGAATGTGACATAATATTCTTCTGTATTTATAATCTAGACCCTCTAATGCTGTATTTAGAAAAAAATCATTTATTGTTTAGTTTTCAGAATGCTAAAATACATTTAAAAGGCAATGGGAGAGTTTGCACATATTACTTTGCTTAGCTTGGGCTTGGAGTGAGGGTACAAAGAGAACTCCAGCTGCAACCTGGAACACCTAAATTGATGTAAGCCCCATTTCCAAAGCCCCAGTTGTGGTTCCTTCTAAACTTTATCCTGATATTCTTTGTTCTTTAGCTTTCCTACAAATCATTTTCTCTTTTGTTAGTTGACTTAGACTACTTTTATTTTAAATTTAACATATGAATAAGTTCTACCCAGCTATTATCTGCTATTTCTTACATTTTGTTATTTCTGTTATCTTGCATAATAAGCTCATGACTCCATTCCATAGCTTTCAAAGCCCTCTGAGGAATTTCCCTAACTAGGGCAGTTGTGCTAGAATTAGACTTGGCTGTCCCACATCAGCAGAGAATTATTTTCAGCATAGCAATTGAACCAACTTTTCTACATTACCTTTAGAACCTTTAAGTCTTAAACAGTGTCATCACCCTGATTTCTGGATATCCCTGCTAGTAATTGCTAGGGTTTTCAAAATGGTTGTGTAATTTTATACTCCCACCACCAGTGTGTGAAAATTATGATTGTCTCACATTCTTTTTTTTTTTTTTTTTTTTTTGGTACCCGGGATCAAGCTCAGGACCTTGTACGGCAGGCGGCGGCACCACTGAGCTAAATCCCTGGTCCATCACATTCTTGATAACATTTCGTGTTGTCCTTCTAGTTTTATTTTCCTTTGATTTTATCTGAACATTGTTTATATATGGCTATTAAAGCAAATATTTAAATGAAATTAAAATTATTTTCACTTTAGTAAATTGGAACCTATGATAAATGTAGGTAAAGATTTCATGATCACAGAAGAGGTAGTATTTTAATAACTTTAATAGGAGCTTCAATTCATAAATTATACTGAATTTTTGTTTCTTGTTCTTAGAGGTTTGTCTCATCCCAGGATTTTCCCCTCTAAATTGTTAACTGAAACAATTACTTGCTTTGCACTTGAGGATTTTTTTTTAAACTGGAAATTCTTTTGTTGTAATCATAGTACTGAGGTAAACTAATAGAAATATATTTACAGAATGAATTTGGAGTGGTTTCATAGATTTGTAAAATAACCATTTATATTAAGTCTATTGTAGTTAGTTGTAACATGTAAATAATTTGAAACTCACTGGGGAAGAATTCAGTACTTCCTAAATTGTGTCACAGAATTATTCTCCTCAAACATTAAACTCTGTAAGAATGGAGTTCAGCACATCCTCACTTATGGTCTGAATTATCTGTAATGGATTTAAGATTCCCACATTTGTACTTAATGGATTTAGTACAGTTAGTCTGAACCAACACGCATCCTGCCTTAGGCATCATTGTGGAAAAAAAAACTACTGCCGAAGCCAGGCTTTTATTGTTAGATGGGTTAAGGAAGAAAAATTGTCAAAAACCACCGTTCTGTCCTGGTGTGGTGGTGCATGCCTGTAATCCCAGCACTCAGGAGGCTGAGGCAGGAGAATTGCTGTGAGTTCGAGACCAACCTGGGCTACATAGTGAGTTCCAGGTCAGTCTCACCTACATAGTGAGACCCTGTCTCAAAAAACCACCCTTCTAGACTGAAGGTTTTTCTTTCATCCAGTCAAATACACAGAATACATTTCTCTATAATAAAGAAAATATTCTTTCCAACTAATATTAATTTGTTTGAGGCTCAGTATCATGTATATCTACCCAACTATTTAGAATTGCACTTCTTTGTAAAAGTCTCCTTCATATTATCCATTACTGATTTATTGACTTTACAATATTTACTAATGTAAGCAATTTCCCTGCATTAAGATTTAATATTTCGTAACAAAGGAAGTTTATTTTCTTTATTAAACAAAGCCCATAGGCCTTTAAAATGTCAGGAAAGTGTAGTATAGGATAGTCTAAGAAGAAAGTGGGATTTGCAAGCTCTATTGCTGCTGATTTCATATTTATAGTAAGGTCTCTGTTTTTGACCTGTATATGATGGTAGATAGTATATTAGATAAATAAGAGATAATTTGATTGGATCTTAAAATGAATTCTTGATTCAGTGTTTTTGGACTTATCCAGAGATTATATAGCACAAAGCCAGAGTCATTTCCTGTAGCGATCTTTTCATGGAAAGTTAAAAATTAGCCATGTGTCAAAAGGTTCGAAGGGCTGGAGATGTAGCTCAGTGGCACCTGCCTGGCAAGTGCAAGGTCCTGAGTTTGATTCCCCTGTACAGGGGTGGGTGTGAGGGGTTGTTCAAAGGTCAGCCAGGCGTGGTGGCACATGTCTGTAATCCCAGCACTCCGGAAGCTGAGGCAGAAGGATCACGGTGGGTTTGAGGCCAGCCTGGGCTAAAGAGTGAGTTGAAGCCCAGCCTGAACTGCATAGTGAGACCCTGTCTCCAAAAATAAAAGAGGGTCACATATCAGAGTGAGCTAAAAATACTCTTAGCTATAGTTTTTATATTTTATGTTTGCTTATTATCTGCTTTTATCTACCTTACTGAGTAAAATAGAATATACATGATATGAGTATTGAGCAACTCTAAAAATATTTATTGCAATTACTTTGTTTCATTGTAGGTCAGACATATTTCCAACATTTGGACCAAAACCTTGTCCAACAAGATTTTCTTCTGCAAAGAATAAAAACTCTCATATTGGTGAACCAAGCACCATTGCAGGTATTTTATGACTATTTTATAAATATGGTTTGTAAGAAATATGATTTTAAATGATGATGTCAAAATGATAGCAGGTGCATTCAAAAGTTAAAATTTTTGAAGTAACACATCATTTTAAACTATGTAAAAGGCCACTTTGAGAAGTGTAAATTTTGTATTATTTTTGGAAGTTAATTTATTTACCTGAATCAATCATTGATTTCTTTTGAACTCACAGGTACAGCTTTGCCTGGTTCCCTTACCCAGATATTTTGATTTAGTTGTTATGAATTGAGACCTGACTATCAGAATTTTAAGAGCTCCTTAAATGATTCTAATATACAACATAGTTTGAGAATTACTGGGCATCATAAATGACAGTTTCCTTTAGAAACAATAAGTAGTTATTACTAGTTATAATTGAGTTAAATATTATTTTTGAAGAAATATGTAGCTTGTGTAGATATACATGAACTAGATATATTCACTTGTGTCTTGCATTAAAACTTTTGTGACTAGGGCTGGGGATTTAGCTCAGTGGTTCTGCCTTACAGTCCCAAATTTGATCCCTGGTGAACCCCCCCCAAAAAACTTTTGTGTCCAACCTTGAAGTCTAATTTTATAACATCACTTCTCAGAAAACATTTAACAATCATTCATCAATTAGAAAAGTATTAGACTTTGATCTGTTTAGAGTGGGACCTGCATGTGATTCTTCTTTGTGTGTCTTTTTTCTTTGCACTTGGAATTTTTTTCTTTTTTTCCTGTACTGGGGATCAAACTCAGGACCTTGCACTTGCAAGGCAGGCACAATGCTGCTGAGCTAAATCCCAGCTGTGGAAATTTTTTTCTTAATGGAAATTCCTTTGCTGGAATTACTGGAGTAGAGTAACAGAATATACAAAATGAATTTGGAATGACTGCATAATTTACTTTATAATTAGTAAAATTGTATCGAATTATGAATTGGGATGTATTTATTTTTAAATGATAAGTCCTAACAACATTAAGGCTACTTTACATCATAATTCCCTTCCCAAAAACCTGTACATGTTTATGATTGTTTACTAAAATTTTTTAATTTCTTGGTTTAAATATGTCTCAATTTCCCCCCTTTTTAATTCCTCTCCTTGGCTTTAGTTCACACTCATTCTTATTTCTTGCCTATCCCACTTTCAATCTCATTCACTTAAAATCCATTCCTCATGAGAGCCAAGGATTTGGCTTAGTGGTTCTACTGCCTGTCTCGAAAGTACAAGGACCTGTGTTTGATCCCTGGTACCAAAATAAATGAAGAAAGGTCTGGATTTTAAAAAAAATCCATCCCTCATCATGTGAAGCCATGAGGTATGATCACAAATATGTTGAATGTTTAATAATTTTATTGCAGTAAAAGACACATTGCTATTAGTTCCCCACAAAATACTGTCCCCTTGCTTCAAACACTTACCCCATTGTCATGTTATTTCCCCCCACCCCCTTTCTGAAGCAGTTCTGGAAGTTCATTTTCATGTTTTTGGTTGTGCTGTCATGGCTACTTTGATGTCCTGAATCAATTTAAAATGTTTACTTTTCGTGGTCATTTTTTGACTTTGGGGAAGAGCCTGAAGTCGTGTGATGTGAGATCCAGTGAATAAGGTGGATGAGGACACACTGTAATGTTTTTATGAACCTGCCTTTCCATTGCATGGCACTTGGCAACAGCCTTCACTGTAGTTTTTAATCCTACTTTGTAAAAGCACTCATGAAAAAGGACTTCCAGAACTGGTTCAGAATGTGCCAAAAAAGATAGGATAAGTGTGTTTGAAACAAGGGGAAGTATATTGAGGGAAAATAATAACACTATGTCTTTTACTGTAATACATTATTTTTATCTAAACATTCATCCTGTATTTTGATCATCCCTTGTATAAAGTTATTCACAGCATCCTTCAGTGATCTGGTTTCTGCCTACCTCTCCGGCCTCATTTTTCACTTCTCTTTTTGTATATTGTGCTCCATTTAAGTCAGACCACCTTCAGTACCATTACTGTTTTGGCAGTCACACTTTTCCCACTGAATGAAATCTATATCACACCCTATTCAGCTATGAAAGTAGCTCATTTGCTTTCTCTGGAAGCCTTCCCCAATTCACAAATAAGATTGATTATTAATAATTCCTGTCCTAATCACAAATGGCTGATTTAACCAGTTGTATTTGGTTTACTGGTTTGCCTGAAACTATTGTTCAACAAGGTGATAGCTATTCTACTAGGCCCAAGAAGTCAGTGTTTATGTGCTTTAGAGTCTGAAAACCCCAGCTGAAATCCCAAATTTATTTTTAATAATAATAATCACACTCTATACAACTTAATTGCTTTGAAAGTTAGTTTCCTCATCCAGTGAATACAAACCTTGAGAAGGGAAGAGTAGTGGAGGTTTAAACGAGTAACATGTATGAGGCCCTTGAGCATAGTGGATACTCCAAAACATATTCCCTAAAAGGGAGAGACACACAGAAATACATCAACTTATACTTTAATCCTTTTTTTAAGGCTGATAATACTAACGAATCTATTCATAATTTAAAATGTTTATAAAAGATTGAAGAAAAGTTAGGTTATAGGTTATATCTTTTAATTCTAGAATTAAAAGAATCATATCACGGTGATATATGCGCTCCTATGTTTATAGTGTCAGTTTGTAATAGCTAAAAACTTGGAAACATCCCATTTGCCCATCAGTTGGAAACTGGATAAAGAAGATGTGGTTTTTCTATAAAATGGAATACTACTCAACCATAAGGAATGAGAAATTAGATTCATTCGTAGGAAAGTGAATACATATTGGGGATATACTCCTAAGTGAAATAAATAAGTCACACATGTGTAAATACCGAATAGTTTCTCTGGTGTGAATAAACTATAATAGTACATAAGGTTCTAATGATATAATGGACAATGTGAAATAGGAAGAAAAGGGCTAAAGGTGTAGGGAAAGTGGGAAGGGGAGGGGAAAGGTAATAAGGGAAAAGAAAAAAATATGAGAAAATGAAAAAATGGAAATAAAGTGTTTGTAAATGGGGAGGGGAGGAGGGGGTGAAGGGAGAGCAGGGACAAGGGGAAAAAATGACAACCAAAACCTGTCATGTAAAGATACAAGATCCCAATGATGAATATAACTGTACTGTATACCTAAAATGTACCAATAAACTTAATTTAAAAAATTAGATTGTATCTAGTTTGTAGAAACAGAACTTTTTTGAGAAGGATTTCTTTCAAATTGGAAAAAAATAAATTTAAAACCCAGATTTCAGTTCTCCTCTGACACTAATTGTATGACCTGCAGAGTCACTTAACTTTTACAAGAATGGTTAATCCTGCAGTAATACACATTTCTGTGTGAATCAATTCATGTTCCCCAGATGTGCCTAATATTTGGTGTTTTTCCAAATTAACCTAATCCTAGGAAGTATGTGGGCATATGTAATGCATACGAGTCCTCACCTCAAACCTAATGAATTCAACTTAATGGTTAGAAGTCTATGCTTCATAAAAAAGGTTGTTTTAGGATTAAGTTTTGGAAGCATTACCCATAACTGAATTCACTATAAGATAATCTTAAATAGTCTATGAAGCTATTAAGTTACTAGTGGCTTAGGATTTCTTAAATTTGGATTTATTTTTTTTCCCATAAACAAGTGATAGCTATAAGTTTATGGTAATTTCATTGGTAAAACATGAAAATGATAGTACTCACAATAAAGACTTATTTGAAGATAAAAAATATAAATTATATAAAAAATTATAAATCCAGTGTGTCTTTGCAACAGTGTTTCCAATTAAGGTGTCCACATGTGCGGTACAACTATTGCTTACTGAGAACTGTGCTAACTTTTCTAAATGATGTTATCATAAACTTTTCCTGTATCATTAGGTCATTGTCACCTATTAACAGAAAGCATTTCTAAACAAAATGTTATCTTTAGAAATCTTACTTATGGATTAACTATCAAAATTAAGAATTTTAAAAGATATCCATGAGACTTTGTAGAAGTTTGGTTATCATTTAGTATCAGATATTTTATAAACTTTTCTTCACGAACTAATACCTTTCGTTTTGTCTTTCATTTTGTTTTGTGATGTTGAGGGTTGAACTCAATGGCCTTTGCACTGAGCTCCATCCCCAGCCCTCACTAAGTCACTAAGTTGCCCATTTTGGGCTTGTTTGTATCACCATCCCAGAGTGCTAGAATCACAGATGTGTGCCATCACCCCAGGAAAACAATTATCTTTTTAATGGGGGGTGGATGAGACAGCTTCTCACTATATAATTCAGGCTGGTCTCAAACTCGTTATTTTAAACAGTATCTTTTGTTCTACAGTACTTTCTAGCCTAGCTGCCAATACCTACCTCCTCTCCGCACCATCCTGTTTTTAATTGAAATACAACATTAAGAACAAAGTATATTATTATTGTTTAATGGTTTACATAAGAGCTAGATATAACAATATACACTCAAATATATGCAGTATTGCCTAGGATTTGTCATTTAATAAATATCTTGTGGTTGTAATAGATGCAAAGTATTACCATAATGTGTGAGCCAGGGATTTAGCTCAGTGGTTCAGTGGCCTGCCTTGCAAGTGCAAGGACCCAAGTTCAATCCCCGGTACCAAAAAAACAACAAGAAAAAAGTATTACCATAATGTGTGAGCCAGGGATTTAGCTCAGTGGTTCAGTGGCCTGCCTTGCAAGTGCAAGGACCCAAGTTCAATCCCCGGTACCAAAAAAACAACAAGAAAAAAGTATTACCATAATGTGGTCAGCTTAAATATTCAAGTGTAGATTAAAATTTTTTTGTTGAGATATACAGTAACATAGGCGCCATGCTGAGATCTTTATATGTCTTTGTCTTCTCTTCATGTAATCCAGATGGCAGTTGTAGAAAAGGTTCTGTTATTATCCTTGTCCTACACGTAAGTGAAGTGTCTTACTGGGTTCTCCCAGAAGTTTAAGTGCAGGGACAATTGACACTAAGGAGTATGACTCCAGACACTGAGTTCCTAGTCACTGTGTGGGTTATTGCCTCACCAGCCAGGCCAGGATAAACCCTTACACGTGGCCAGGAGAGACGAAGAATGAAGAACATAGGCGTCGCTCAGGCTACTGTTTCAAATCTCTGAATTTTACATTTTTTATTTATAGTTAAAGGTGTCATTTAAATACTAGCTATCACTTTTTTTAGCTATAACTTTTAAACACATTTGATTATCTCCTTCAAACATTACATTTCATATTTTATTATAATTTTAAATCATTTAAAGAAAGGTATATATAACTTATAATAAATGTTCTTATCTACAAGATTTAAAAGTTATATAATTTAAAATAGGATAAAACGCTTCTATCATGGATCACCAGGTGTGGTAGCACATGTCTGTATTCCCAACACTTGGGAGGCTGAGGCAAGAGGATCATTATGAGTTCGAGACTAGCCTGAACTACATAGTGAGACCCTTTCGCAAAAAAATAATAATAATAAAAATTAAAACTGCCATTGTATTATGACTGCTGATATTATATTACTAACCTTTTAAAAAGGTTAGAAGCCAAGATACATGTAGAAGAGATAAGTTCCTCTTATATTACCTAAATAATTCAAATAAATATTTTGTTTTATAGGGATTACAACATCCAATGTAAGCATAATTGGTCAACATATGAACTATAGGTTTGAATGTGGTGACTTTGAAGATGATAGGTCACATGACATTTCACCTAGTTCATTTAAAACACAAAATAAGGAACACCCAAGACATAAGCATACAAAAGGTCAGTAAATTTCATTGCAAATTAATTTTTAAGATTTAATATGTCTAAGAACCCTCCCTAAGCATACCAATAAAGAGAAATTTACTGAATTTTCAGTTTTGAAGTTTTTCGTCTTACCCTATTTGTGTTGCTTAAATAATTTTGTGGAATAAACCTCACAGGATTGTGTATTGGTTTATAGGCTCCCCCAGGAAACAGTGGGGCTTTGAAAGGACTGCTCAGGAGTTAACACTAGGGAGGCCCCATGGACCTCTACTCTAAGGACATGCACAGGTACATACACACACACACACACATGCACACACGTGTGTGCGCACACAGACATTTTTACAAGGCATTTGCCACTAAAATGGGTGGGAAGCAGTTGTGCTAGTAAATTACTCCCAGGTGTTGTTAGGTTGTAGCCATGGCGTAAAGCCGTGGCAGCAAGAGTGTGATTCCCTCTGGCAGAGAGCCTCCGAGTTATCACTAACCATTGTTAGCAATTTTCATTTTTTCAACTTGGTAGTGAGTAGCACATCTGGTGACTGCTTATTTCTTAAGAGATCCTATTATAAGCTGCATTTTAAAATTTTAGAGGACAGAAGAGGTGATACTTTTAAAGGATATGAATATTTAAACAAATAGGGTAATTAGAAATCCCCTGTATTTTTGAAACCTAAGATAGTAAGTAAAGACCTGTCAATTTGTGTGTGTGTGTCTATGTCTGTGTAGCAACTGTGATATATATTAAGGATCAACTTACATACTTCGTTATTTCTGATATCTGCAATTAGCTATGTGCAGGCAGATAGACCAGTATTTTTTTATGAAAGTAACTCATGTTGGATGAGAACTTGATTAGAACCTGTTGTGTGTGGCATTGTTTTTGGAAATTTCTTAAACTCTAATGAGTGATATAAATTAACATCTCTTCTGTGTGACAATAAGGTTACTATTTTTACAAAAGAAAATGAAGCTGAGCTTGGTGGCACATGCCTATAGTCTCAGCACTTAGGAGGCTGAGGCAGGAGGACTGCAGCGATTTTGAGGCCAGCCTAGGCTACAAAGTGAGTTCAAGACCAGCCTGAACTGCCTACTAAGACCTGGTCTCAAACAACAACAAATAGGATTTTTAAATATTTATTACATATTTTCTCATGTAAAGAAAATTAAGGTCAAAAATACTTTTCTTATTAAATGTGATTCATTCTAATATTATAATTTTTTAAAATTTTTACATTGAACACCAGGCGTAATGGTACATGCCTGTAATCCCAGCACCCAGGAGGCTAAGGCAGGAGGATTGCTGTGAGCACAAGGCAAGCCTGGAGTACATAGCGAGACCCTGTCTCAAAAAACAAAACAACAACAACAAAAATTTACATTGGTTTAAATTGCTCACTGTCCATTTGCTGCTGGTGATGTCTTTTTTGGACAACAGAATCATAAATACATTTACAAATACATTTATAAATACAGCAGTTAGTGCTGCTGCAGAAAATTCACCCTCAAACATTCAACTGTAAGCCAAACAGTTATTTCTAGCAACAAAAGCAAACTTAATCTAAACCAGACTTACCTTCCTTCACAGTCCTGTTTGCCTTCAGTGACTCTGCTATTTTCCCACTCGCAGGGGCCTAAGCTTTTGTACTCATCTTTGTATCCTTCTCCTTACCTTCCAAGGCAGACAGTGGTTCATGCTCCTGCGTTTTTCTTCTCATTCTCACTTTATTTGCTTCTATGGTTGTTATCTGACCTTTTGATCAGACCTGTCTCCTGTTTTCATCTCTGTAATTTATGCTGCATACTCTTAGATTTATCTTTCTAAATTACAGTCATCAGTACTCAAACACTTGAGTGGTTCTCTGTTTTCCAAAAATAAAATTTCTACTCTGGGGCTGGGGATTTAGCTCTGTGGTTCCACTGTCTGTCTCACAAGCACAAAGTCCTGAGTTCGATCCCCAGTACCCCCGCAAAAAAATGTCTACTCTGAACCATAAATTTTAAGCCTCTTTATAATCTTACATCATCCTTTTATTTTTCTACTTCTTACTATTTCTCTTTTTGTGCTGTGTGCTCTAGGATTTTTCTTTTTCCTTCCCCTCAGTACTGAAGATTGAACCCAGGCCCTTCACACTGTGATACATCATCAGCCCTTAAAAAAGAAGGAAAGAGAGAAATCTTTTTGTTTTGGTTTGTGTGAAAGGGTTTCTCTGTGTGGTTCAGGCTGGCCTTGAACTCAGGCTGATCCTGCTTCAGCTTCCCAGGTGCTGAGATTACAAGTGTGTGCCACCATGCTGACCACCCTTTTTAAAATTTTGTGAAAGGTTTTAATATGAGAAGTTTTCTTAATTTGCATTTACAAAGCCTAGATCCCCTCTTCAAATTGCAGTAGGTCCAGATTATGTGTAATTCTGAATACTGGTTTAAAACCTTATTCTTCAGAAAACTTTGCCTACTTGCCTGATCTGGAATAGTCCTCCCTCTCTTCCCTCATCCTACCTTCCAGGTAATTATGCATATTTTATATCTTTCATATTAAATCACAGTGATACCTGGGTTTAAAAACAAAATTTGTTTTAAGATTTTGGGGAAGATGGTCACATTTGTGTTTGTGGGGAGAAGATGGCCATGGTCATGTTTGCCATCTAATGTGGAGTTTGTGAATAGAAGCAAAATTTTGCCGAATGCCTTTGTCTGCAAACCGAATTGTAGACAGAAGTGTTCATGAACCGAGGTGTTACTGTATACATTTCTTAAGAGCATTGATACTTTCATCTTTATTCTTCAGTATGCTGTGTGTAGAATTGTGTTCATTCACCACAGATGAAATAAATGAAATGTCAATTAGCCAATCAGAACTTAACTATGTAGCCTTGGGCATAATCACTCACAAATTGCATCCTCAGATATGTTACAGCGCATAATGAGTACAGTGCTGCACAAGGACTCCCAAAAGAAATACTGACACTGTGGGGCCAGATAGAGTCAATGTGTGTTCAGGATCAGCCCTCCGAACCTCCTCTTCCCATTCCTTTCCTCTGTTGAGTTTCCGCTTCAACCGGCCCATTTTCTACATACTGTAATACCTTAGAACTCAGTTAATGACTTAAGGTGAATAATGATGGATTTGTGGAGTGCTACCAACCATGACTTAAAGTTTTCTCTTTCTGTATTTGAATGAAACAGAAATAACAGATTATATAAGGACATCGTTGTATAAAGAAGTCTTTAGACCCGAGACAATGAACAATATTTCTGTCAACATTTCTTTACTTATAAAAATATGTAGTATAAAATATTAGTACAGAAGGGTAGGGGAAAGGTAATAAGGGAAAGAAAAAATAGAAAATGAAAAAATGGAAATAAAATGTTTATAAATGGGGAGGGGAGGAGAGGGTGAAGGGAGGGCACAGACAAGGGGAAAAAATGAGAACCAAGACCTGTCATGTAAAGGTACAAGATCCCAATAATGAATGTAACTATACTGTATACCTAAAATGTACCAATAAACTCAATGAGGAAAAAAAATATTAGTATATTAAAATTATTAACATCACCTTATCTTAGAAGTGAAGTTCAAACTTAACATGTCATTCATAAGACTTCTAGTTATTCCATCATCTGTTGGCAGCACGTATATAGATTTTATGTTTGTGGAATACTGTATTAAGCAAATTGTTTCATTGACTGAGATTTCACCTTCCTTTGCCACAGAAGTTACCTCAGGACTGCACGCTGATTTTAGTTGTTCTAAAATGCCCAAGAAATATGGGATTAGAGATGTAGCTCAGTGGTGCAGTCCTTCTCTGATGAGTGCAAGCCCTAGGTTCAATCCACAATGCCTTGAAATAAAGGAAAGAAGAATATGTGAAAAATGACCGCCATGGGCCAGGGATTTAGCTCAGTGGTTCTGCCACCTGCTTTGCAAGTGCAGAGACCTGAATTCGATCCCCAGTACAAAAAAAAAAAAAGACTGCCTGCACAGGTTTCTGATGTAAGTTTTTTCTATTTTTAAATCTCTGTACAAAGGCAGAACAAGTCTGTTAGCCTTAGCAGGTTAGCAAAACAATCCATATCCTTACAAAAAAATATTTACCAATTAAATTCACCAAAAGCAGTTAACTGCTTTTCTTTCAAAGACTCTGAATTTGTTATATTTTACTTTTCATCTTTTTCTTTTTTGATAATATATCTAACATGTATTTATTAAACATCTACTCTGTGCCAAGCACTGTATTACCTCTGAAAAAAAAAATGATAAAAACTAGGCAAAGGTCTCGTCCTCATGGAGCTTATGTTATCATAGAAGAGAGAATAATTAAATACTGAGAAACTGAGTTAAAAGGTAACCTAGAAAGTACAGGCTTCTGTGAGATTGACTAGATCTATTTGTGGACATCAAATTCTTTCCCTCACAATTATTCTTTTACTCCCAATTATCATGTTAAGATTATTTACTCATATGTTTCTCCCACCTTCAATTCATATTTGAATTCTTTAGTGCTTACTGCAAAATATTCTAATTATAAATATTTATTGAATGAACATGTTTGATTAAATAAATTTTCAATTTTAAAAGACCATGCTGTCGTATACTAAAATACTAGCTAATAAGTAAACATTTAAAAATTTATCTTTCTTTCTTTCTTTCTCTTTTTAGGATTTACAAGGTCATCATCAAATGTACAGCAGATTTCCAGTTTTGACTTCACATTGACAAATATCCATTCAGAAGATTCAGTAGTAGTTGTTGGAAAAGGTAAAGTTGCTTAGCTTTTTTTTTGGTGGTACTGGAGGTGGAATCCAGGGCCTCACATATGCTAGGCAAGTTCTCTACTACTGAGCTACCTCCCTAGCCCATCAAAATTACTTAGCTTGTTAATTATATGTGTTCTTTACCCATAAGCCAATCATGTCATTGAAGAATAAAGGAGTGATTCAAGTGTCGAATGGAAAAATTTTTTTTCTTTTTTTTTTTTTTTTTTGGTACTTTTTTTTTTTTTTTTTTTTTTTTTTTTTTGGTACTGGGGATCAAACTTGGGTCCTTGTGCTTGGAAAAATTTTTTTAACTAATGAAAGAACTAGAGGTCATAACATATCTTCACATTTCTGACCCTTGACAAAACCTGGGTAAATTATGTCAGTAATTTTCAGAGATATATTATGTGACAGCTATTATTGAGGTACTCCTAAGGCAGTTTTGGGATAGCTATGATAATTTTCAAAGGATAGACCTTATTTATCATCTTAAAAGTCAGTGTAACTTAATTTTTTATATTCCCAACAAAGTTTAAACAAGACCTCTTGAGCCTGGTGTGGTGGTGAATGCCTGTAATCCAAGCATCTGGCAGCCTAAAGAAAGCAGATCAGTAGGAGTTCAAGGCTGACCTGGGGTACATAGTGAGTTCAAAGCCAGCCTGAACTATATAATGAGATTCTGTCTCAAAACAAACAAACAAAAACAACCAAACCCCTCTTACCTGTTTTAGGACCAGTGGTAGATCTTTGGAAACATTGCAACTACTTTTTAAAATTAGGTTCTTTTGGGCCAGAGATTTAGCTCAGTGGTTCCTTTGCCCACCTTGCAAGCACAAGATCCCAAGTTCAGTGCCCAGTACCAAAATGAATAAATATAATTAGGTTCTTTTTTGACTATAGAATATGATAATATGTGTTGAGACCATATGTTCTTTTTGTTCAAGATAGGGAAATTCCAGAATAAAATTCCTGGAAATTTATTTGTTTGATAGTTGATTAGACCTTCAGATTGGCTCCAGCCTGTTCTTGCAGTTGTATTTTCTGTTATTTCTCTTTATTTTCTGTGCTCAGACTCATGCTTTATATTTGTTCAACTGTGCATATACATAATATCATCTCATAAACATTCTTTCCACTTTCTTTTCTATCCAAATCCATTGTTATTTCTAATCCCAGCTCAAACCCATGCTTCTTAAAATTGTTTAAATACCCAGTTCACATCAACCTTCCTATGAACTCCATGCCTACAATATGAAGATCTCTCTTGATATTATGAACTACTTTCTGGACCACTTTTATTGTTTCTTAGAGGTATTTGTTTGTGTATTTTATAAATAGTTAACATGTCTTTCTTATTTTATTGTTTTATTGTTTCTTGAATATAGTATCCTTGTCTTAAACTTTGTTATCCACAATGCCATCACATAAATACTTAATGTCTGTTCCACGGTTGCTTGATTGCAGGTGTTTTTGGAAATCCAAATTCAGCACCAGCAACCTGCAGCCAACCAGTGGTGCCTTCTGTGGAAAATGGGGATACTTTTTCAGTTAAAGCAAGTATTGAACCACCATCGGGGATTTATGGAAGAGCAGTCCAACAAAGTATTCCATCTTATCTTGATGTTGAAAATGACAAAGATGTAAGACTACTTATTAATTACTAGGATAAGTTTAAACTTATGATATGTCATTATTTAATGTATATCAGATGTGGGATGGTAAAAAATATTCTGATTAAAAAATTTAAAATTTGGTGGAAAAGGAATTTCTGATCCTTAATTATTTAAAAACAGACTATTCTCCTTTCCCACATAAATGTTTTCTCATTCTAGTATAATGTACATTGTGTGTGTGTGTGTGTGTGTGTGTGTGTGTGTGTGTGTGTTTCTAGGTGTATGTATTTGGCAGTTTTATAGAATACATTCAGGTAGTGACAGGCTGATATCCTGAGGCATAAATTTAATTAGATATTGACACTGTGTAATTCTATTTTAGGATTACTAAAATAAAGATGAAAATCATAGAGTTCATTTTTATAGACATTTAACATATGTATAGTTATCTGAGATGAAGATATTATAAATATCCAACTCCCTGAATACTTCCAGATATTTCAACTTTTTCATGCAGACTAAAGTTGCTATGTCAAAATCTACATATGACAAGATGAGACAAAAGAGAAAAGAAGAAAAAGAACTTTTTGATGTTAAAGATTGTGAAAAGAAAGAACAGAATCCTTGGGAACGGATGAAACATATAGGAACTGAGAAAACAGCATCAGAAAGTAAGTGGGATTTATCTTTTGATGTGTTTTTTTGGTCTAGTAATACTCTAAGCTGGCGTAATATGATTTAACTGCTGGTGATAGGTGAGTAGGAGTTGTGCCCAGATCGCGATATCCCAAAGACCACCAAGGAGTCGAGTCCGATGTAATCAATCACACGAGGGGTTTATTGCAAGCTCGAGCCTGTACTCCCGGGCCAAGTGCCAAGTGGTTTCTTACCAAGAGCCCCATACCCGGTTTCAGACAGGCTTTTTATCAGCAAAGAAGCAGAACTAGGGGCTTTCTAGATGGGTCAGTGCCTGATTGGTTAACATTTTGAAAATGCAGGCAGGACAAAGGTCTGCTGACTTGAGCTGGTGGTCAGCAGTCACGTACTTGGCAGTCACACATTGATAATTAACAGATACCTATAGGATGGTTCAAAGGCCACCAAGACATTCAGGATGAGCAAACAGTTTGACAATTAACTTGGGGTCTCTATGTATTTCATAGTATAGAACCATTAACTTATACGTTAATCAGGTTCCAGACTTGAAACAGTACAAGATTGCCTTACATTCCTAGGCCAGGGTTTGAACAAAGGTCGGAGCTATGGCTACAATGGGAGGGGGTTAGAGCACTGTCTCCTAGGCCCTTTGGCATTTAGCATGGGCTTATAATTTGGTCAAAAGGGCACTTTAGGGTTTTTCCAGTAACTGGGCAGTGACCTGATCACAAAATGGAGTCACTTTGGGCTCCACATGTGAAGGGATTGTGTTGACCCATAACACTGAAATTTGCAAGACCCAGTAGCTTCAATTATAAGAAATATTTTCATGAAAAAAATCATTAATTTTCTCACAACGCTAAATATTTTTAGAAGTGAAATAGGGATATCAAAAAAATGAATGATACCCTTTAGAAGAGATTGCTGTCGAGCTAAAATAAATAAACACTTCTTAGAAGTATAAATGACCAATAAATGCATGAAAAAAATCTTTAACATCTCTGGTGATTAAAGAAATGCAAATTAAAGCAACACTGAGCTTCCACTTTACTGCAGAAAGAAAGGCTATCATCAAGAAATTGACCAATAACAAATGTTGGTGAGTCTGTGAAGGGAAAAGGGGGTGAGAAGAGAGCCCCAAGGCACCATGCTCCAGAACATGGCTGCCTAGGAAATGGGAATTGATGTAAAAACATAGACCTTCTGTGTTGATGGTGAGAATGTAAACCAGTACAACCATTATGAAAATCAGTATGGAGATTTCTTAAAAATTAAAACTAGAAATTCTGTTTGACCCAGCTATTCCTCTTCTAGGTATCTTCCCCAAAGAGTTAAAGACAACATATTACAGTGGTACAACCATAATCCTGTTTATAGCAACCCATTTATAATAGTTAAATCTTAGAAGTAGCCTATATGTCCATCAACAAATTCATAGATAAAATGTTGTATTTAAAGAAAAATGTGTTTATATACAGTGGAGTACTGTTATGCCATAAAGGAGGAGTCAGATGTAGGGAAGTGGATGTACATTGATATTGTAATGTTAAGTGAAACACATCTAACACACATGCTTAAATGTTGCATGATTTATCTTACATTATACAAAAGTGCCAAATTAGAAATAAACAGCAAAATAAAAGATAGATAATAGGAAATAGGGAGATCTGCGAAAGGGAAGAAAACCAAGAGATGTGGGGAGGGAGGAGAAGGGGAAGAGGATGGAAAAGAATTAAGATGTGTTATGTACATGTACCAATGCCCCACAAAGAATATAAGTATTATGTACTGTAAACATAATAATAAAAAATAAAAATTAGAAAAAAAATGAAACTTCTATATTGTGGAAAAAATTAAAAAGAAAAGAAGATGTTGCCTTCAGCCGTCCATTGAAAGAAGGGGCCATTCAAATGAGAATAAAAAGGCAGATAGTGAACCACCAGGACACCCTGAACTCAAAGCACAGGAAGTAACAAAACAGATCAATCAGGCTCTAAAAAAATTCAAAACAGAAATAATTTCCCACATAACCATAGAGATGGTGAGCAAAATGAAAGTCGTGATTTGAGACTCTAGAGCAGAAACTGACAAAAAAATAGATGCTCTCAGGACCATGATAGAAGCCATGAAGGCCCAGCATAAGAAAGAAATGGAAAAAATAAATGCTCAATATAGGAAAGAAATGGAATCCATAAAACAGATTCAAACAGATATCCAGGAGATTAAACACTCCATTGAAAGTGTATGCAACAGAATAAAACAATGCAAAGATAGACTCTCAGATATAGAAGATAAGATTGCAGTCAGTGACCGTGAAAAGAGAGGTCTCTTAAAAACAGTAGGGGCTCATGAGAAATTGATCCAACAACTCCTAGATGATGTAAAGAAGAATAACATAAGACTGATAGGAATCCATGAAGTAGCAGGAGAAAATAC
>NW_022900929.1:66296048-66335428 GCF_012274545.1 Fukomys damarensis
TGTGTGTGTGTGTGTGTGTGTATATATATATACACACACACACACACACACACACACACATATATATATATATACACACACAGACATATAATAATCAAGATCCCAGAAACCCAACAGAAGAACAAAATACTACAAGCAGTAAGAGAAAAGAAACAACTCACATGCAAAGGAAAGTCCATCAGAATCACAGCAGACTTTTCAACACAAACCCTTAGGGCAAGGAGAGCCTGGAGTGAGATATTTCAAGTACTAAAAGAGAACAACCTCCAACCTAGACTGATAATATCCTGCAAAACTCTCTTTCAAAATGGATGGGGACCTAGAATGTACCAATAAATTCAATTTAAAATTTTAAAAAATCATCAAAAAGTTGAATAATTTAAAATAAACTTACACTCAATGTCATGCAAAAAAAAAAAAAAATGGATGGGGAAATAAGATACTTCCAGGACAAAGAACACTTGAGAAACTACATGAATACCAAACCAGCACTACAAGCAATTCTAAACAAGATCCTAGAAAAAGACAGTGAAGGGAACAACACTGTGAGGTCCAACAGAGCAAATCAAATAAGCAAGGCAAGAAACTAAAAGGAGATGGTGAAAAAGTAAAAAGAGTCAACAAAAGGCCAATAACATGTCAATAATAAGTCAGTACATATCAGTTATAACCATCAATGTCAATGGCCTCAACTCACCAATCAAGAGAAATAGACTGGCAAAATGGGATAAGAAGCAAAATCCAACAATATATTGTATACAAGAAACACACCTAGTGCAAAAAGAAGCCCATAGACTGAGGGTGAAAGGATAGAAAACAATTCTTCTTGTGACAGGAGCCCAGAAAAAAGCAGGGGTAGCAATCATATTTGCAGACAAAGCAAATTTCAAACCAAAACTGATTCTAGTATTATAGATGTAGTCCGGTACTGTATCATACCTCTGTGAATGTAAAATATCTTGTACCTGCTTTATGATAAGTAGTAGTGCTTTATCAGAGCTATTTTTAATGATATTACTCTAGAATGTTCTCTTTCCAGATGATGATTAAGATGCTAAAAATAAATAAATAAATAAATGGTGCCAGGGACCACAATAGCAACAGAACTTTGCTGTTTTCTGGATACTATTCTTTTCTTTGTTTTTTTGTTTGTTTGTTTGTTTGTTTTAATGGAATGTGCTGAATGTCTCTAATTTTGTTCAGATGATTGGAGAACCTGGAAAAGCTGTTGCTGCTATTGATGCATAACATACTGCTATTGTTGGTCTTTATATATAACATATATATAAAATTTGAATTTTTGGAAGCTTTAACTGTGCTGTCAACTTTGGAAAAAGTTATCCCAATTTACTGTGTTGAGTTGGCATTGTACAGAAATGGACAGCCATATTGGTGTAGAAATGTTAATTTATTTTTATTTTTATTTTTATTTATTTATTTTTTCCATTTGTACAGGGGTAACACACTGTATTAAATATGTAAGGTCATATCTATGTGGGTTTGATTACAGAAATTAATAAAGTATTCTCTAATGAAAAAAAGAATAAGATAAGACTACAAGAGCAAGAAGCAATTTAAATATGTTCAGGGACCATTTTCGTCTTCTGAATTAAGGATTATTTTAATCTTACATCATTGTCTTTTCTCTTTTACTTTCCTTTTTAGTTCTATTTTAGGATTCTCTATTTTTAATGTTCATACATAGATTTCTTTAACTGAAATACCAACCAAATAGTTTTTCTGGTGTGAGAAACTATAATAGTACACAGGATCCTAATGAGATAATTAATAATGTGAAATAGGAAGTAAAGGGTAAAGGTGGGGGAAAGGTAATACAGGAGAGGAAAAAATATGAGAAATTGAAAAAATGGAAATAAAGTGTTTGTAAATGGGGAGGGGAGGAGGGGGTGAAGGGAGGGCAGGGACAAGGGGGAAAAATGAGAATCAAGACCTATCATGTAAAGGTACAGGATCCCAATAATGAATGTAACTGTATTGTATACTTAGATTGTACCAATAAACTCAATAAAAAGAAAAAAATATATAAAAAAAAGAAAGAAGGGGCCATTTAAAAGAATCACCATCTTTGGTGTTTCCAGATACAAATAAGTCACTTAATCAAATATCAAGAATTTTTTTAACTTATTTAATTACTTATTATTATTACTTATTTAAATGTAATGCCATAAGTGCTTGCTGAGATGAAGAATGTTGTAGGTAGTTACTTTCTTGTTGCTAAGGCAATACCTGACTCCAACAAACTAGAGGAAAAGGAAAGGTTTATTTTGACTCACAGTTTGTAGAGGTTTTAGTCCATAGTCTGCTAGCTCCAAGGCAGAGGAGGGCTATGTAGCAGGAAGCAGAGACTTGGAGGGGGGAATATACCCTTGCCACGCCCCCAGTGACTCACCTCCCCTGACCAGACTTCACCTCCCAACATCACATTTAGCTAGAATTCCATCAGTGGATGAACCCTCTGGTGAGAATCAGGCTCCCACGCTGCATTCACCTCCCAGAAGCCCCACTTGTGAGCACATGTGTCTTTGCAGGACATCTATAGACATAAACCATAACAGGACACCCTGGCCCCAAAAGACTCAATTGCATTCCTTTATGTAAATTGCATTTAGTCTGTCTCTAAGAGTTGCCAAAGTTCAAACAGTTGAAGCGTTCCTGAAACGCCTGAATCAAAATCTCACCTCTGATTTAGCTGTGAGCGCCTATGAAAATCACGAAGAAAGTTAAGCACTGCTGTTACGTGAAAGCACAGTATAAATATTCCCAATCCAAAAGAGAGAAATAGGCAGATAGAAAGGAATGATATCAAAGCAAGACTGAAATCCAGCAGGGCAAACACTAAATCCCATAGTTCTATGTTCATCACTGGTAACAATCTGGCAAGTTGTAAACTCAGAGGTCTTGGGTGGCCCTGCCCTTAAGGCACTGCTGGTGGTGTAATCCTGAAGACCTCTCTCTTAGGCTGGCGTTACTCACACCTTGCAGCTTTCCTCAGGTGACCCACATTCCTGGCTTTTCCAACATCTTGGGGTCTCCTCTGCACCTTTGGCTTCATACTCACAGCTTTTCACACTGCCATCTCTGAGCCACACCGTCTGGCCTCCCTTGCTTTCTTCTGAAATCTAGGTGGAAACCTTCCTGACCCCATGACTTTTGCATTCTGCATGTGCCTAAAACCAACACCACATGGATGATGCTAATGTGTGTTGCCAGCTAGAGCAGTAGCTGACTCCCTTTGCATCTTGCTGGTGGTTGCAGAGGCCTCTTGAGTACCTGGATGGCTGATCCTTGAGCTGCATCGTGGAGAATCAGTTCTCATTCCTTGACTGCCAACATTCTGGAGCATGGTGCCTTGGAACTCTCTTCTTAATGCAGCTTCTCAGTATTGCAATTTTGAGCCTGTATAGGGTAGAGCATTGCTTATTCCTCACAATTCCCTCAAGGCATTTTTCCTGTTAATCCTCTTCCAAAGTTCTTGGCTTCTTTTTAATGCTAATATTTCCAGCAACCAAGTTCTCCTCTTTGTCTTTAGAAGAGCTTCCTTTCTGGCCAAACTTAAAACTGTACATCATTCTGCAGGGTTTTGCGCTTGATTTACAACACAGAAGTGGCTAAAAGCTCCCAACAATACTACAAACTGAATGTTTGGCTGCCTTGAAATTTCCTTTGTCAGATTAATTACTTTTTTTTGCCTTTAATCTCAATCTCCCTTGAAGTCTCTGAGCATGAAAAAATTGTAGAGAAATTTTCTGCCAGAGGCCAGAGGGAGCATAACACATGTGGCCTGTAGTCTTTTTTTCCCAATTGAAACATTCTAAGCATGCTTTTTTCTGGCTGCATTGCTGTCAGCATAACCTTCTGGGCTCTGACCAGAATCAACTCAGCTCACAGCCTTCTGGGGCTCCCTTCTCCAGCTGGCAGCACCAAACCTTTTTATTTTATTATTATTATTATTATTTTTTTTTTTTTTTTTTAGCACCAGATGTTTTTAAACTCCTCCAGCAAACTAAAGGCTCTGAACCACATGATCAGGTAGTCACAGCAATAACTTAACTTCACTGGTACTGAAATTTATCTGTTACTTTCTCATCTCTGAGTCACAATACCTGATACCTGAAAATTAAAGGAGAGGTTTATTTTGGCTCACAGTTTGTAGAATTTTCAGTCTGTAGTCCACTGACTCCAAAGCAAGATAGCATAGCAGAAGAAAAGTACCTTCGTGGCATGGCAGCAGGAAGCAGAGACATCAGGTGTGGGAGTGGGGGCATGGATGTACCCTTCTGTGCCACACCCCAGTGACCCACCTCCAACCAGGTTCCAACTCTCAACATCACAGCTAGCTATAAACTCATTGGGGGACTCATCACTGATAACCGTCACAGCCCCATGATCCAGCCACCTCCCAAAAGCCCACCTATGAGCATGTGAGGCTTTTAGAGGGACATCTAATGATAAGCCTTGACAAATAACACGGTCCATTGTATCTGTGACAGAGCGCTGAAGTGGGTGGGAATGAATAGACAGACCTGTGACTGCCGCCTTTCAATAGCTTTGAGATCTGGAAGCAGCCCTCAGTTTTCTTCCCCTGTGACTATCTCAGTTGTCTAAAAGGTGCAGATTATCCCAAGCATCCCTTCCGCACTTGCTGGAAATACTCCCTTGTACTAAGGAATGGTATCTCATTTTATAGCTAACATAACTAAGATAGTGAAGCTGGTGTATATATCTGTGTATGTGTGTGTGTGTGCCTATATATATACCTAGATATGGTTTTTTGTTTGTTTGTTTTTGCAGTACTGGGGATTAAATTCAGGACCTTGCACTTCTGAGGCAGGCACAGTACCACTGAACTAAACCCCTGGCCTGAAGCTGGTTTATATTTATTTGTTTGTTTGTTTTGTTTTTTTGAGACAGGGTTTCACTATGTAGTTGAAACTGACCTGGAACTCACTATGTAGCCCAGGCTAGTCTCGAACTCACAGCAATCCTCCTGCCTCAGCCTCCCAGGTGCTGGGATTACAGCTGTGCACCACCACGCCCAGCAATATTTAAACAGTCATTTTTATCATTTATTCATCTTGTCATTAAGTACTTCTGTGTTTTATGCTTAGGGAATAGTAGGCTCCATGTTCCTGTGCTATATTTATAACACTGAATAGATCTTAGGTATAGTAGCAATGGGGAAAAAAAATCATATGTTGAAATGAAAATAATTTGTAAATGCTAATAAACAATAAGGATTATTGCTTAATTATTATTTTTGCCAAATATTTAAATTAAGGAAATAAACTATGAACTACAATAAGTTATGAAATTTATTTTAGGTTTAAAGTCTAGGTATTAGCAAAGGAATAGAAAAAGTTAATATATAAATGTAGTCTTGGATGTACTTTTTAAAGATAAAAGTAAAGAGGTAAACAAGATGAAGTTTGAGGTACTGCCTTGTATTTCTTTTTATAATGCAAGAACAGAGAAAACTTTCTGAAATTCTGTGTTCACAGAGCTAGTCATTAGTTAAAGTATGGTTGATGAGAGGTGTTGGCCGATAATATTGCTGATTAAACATGGCCTACAGCCTATTCAGTGTAGGCATTTGTGAAATTAAGCATATTTGCATTACCAGGTAATTTCATTGTTTGTTACTATCATAAAAATCTAGGGAGACAAAAAAAAACCTACAGAATTCTTACCCATCCAATTCTGTGTTAATAGGAATAGATGTCCAAATAGTAACAAATGGCACAAATAATAAAAAATCATAAATTCTTACTGGAGACGTCAACTAATTTTGTGAGTTTTCCAATAATGTAGACTTTACATATTAAATTTTTGAGACATATAAGAAGAATGCTTTCTTGGAGTCACCCTTATATTATTTAAACATTAGTATATACTTATAAAATTTTATGTCAACCAAAATTTAAATGTTTAGCTCTGTTTATAGTTGCAGGCATATTGGCAGAAATAATTTCTAATAGCTAAATTCTAATTGGATATTTCTCCATTTAAGGAGCTTTCTATCCATGAGATTAGTGCTACTCAAAGTATGGTTCAGAAACTGGATGTAGTGCTTATTACTTATCTCTGACAAATCAAATACAAAAAATATTTAGCTTTTAGAAACTTTTAACAATAGGACATTTCATTTACTGTAGTTTATGAAAGTATCAGTCTGGGGCAGGAGATGTAGTTCAGTGGTAGAGAAACTGCTTGCTTTGTAAAGGTCTCCAGATTACAAAAAAAAAGTTGAAGTTAAAACAAAGAATTAGTTTAGGAGCCGAGATTTAGCTCAGTGATTCCACCGCCTACCTTGCAAGTACTAGGTCCTGAGTTCAATCCCTGGTACCAAAAAAAAAAAAAAAGGCAAAAACAAGACTTAGGGGTTGGGCCAGGGATGTGCTGTTGACTCCCTGACAAATGCAAGGTCCTGAGTTTGATCCCCAGTAGTAGAAAAAAAAGAAACAACACTTAGAGAAAGCTGGGTCTTGGGCTGATCGGTGCTGCACTGGGCAGCAAAGATAAGGGTCACCAAAGGCACCCGGTGTCCTATTGACTACAAGCTTGGGAAGGCAGGAAAGGTGTGCTTTGAAGACATCTAGCTGCACAGTGTGAAGCATCCGGAAGCAACTGGCAGTGGCGGAGCAGGCAGGAATATCTGATATGCAGGCAGGGATGTAAAGGGGAAAGGCACTGCTTGTCTTGCTTGGAGAGATCAAAGGGTGCTGGAACTGGGTTGCAGTTAACCAGAGTCTGCTAATACTAGGCAGAGTTGTCTGCTACACTATTAGTTTCCACAAGAAATATTTCTAGCATCTGTATAACATTTGTAGTCAGAATACAATTTGTATCTTTTGTGTCAAGTTCCTCATGCTATGTTTAATATGTTTTGTTTTAGGTGAAGCGTCTCCTGAAGTCATGCCACAGCATAAAGAAAGAATGTCTTCTGTCACTCATAGTCCAGAAATAATGGATTCGCTGGAGCTACGGCCATTTTCCAAACCTGAAGTAGCACTGACAGAAGCACTGAGGCTTTTAGCTGATGAGGATTGGTAAGTTAACCATCCTTCAGTGAAAGCTAAATTCCAAAATGATTTTACAGATTTCTTATTAAATGCCTTGAAACGCATTTCCTATTAACATAGTGTTAGAAAAGATTGTTTTAGCTCCCAGGCATTGAGTCTTTGAACTTACTGAACTTCCTGACTTAGCTGAATTTGAATACACCTGTATTACTAGTTACATGATAATAACTTATGCACCATAAGGACAGAATTTCATTCTATAATGGATTACGCAAACTCTTTGGTATTGGAATATAGATTTTACCGTTTCCCAATTATGGTGCCAGTAGAGAAAATCTCCTGGAATTCTATATATTGATGCCGTGTAGCTTCATATTTAAATTGTCAGTGCATGGTAAAACAGGTATTTATCCACACTATATGTTATTTCTCTGTAGAATAGACTATAACAATCCTCAAGTGCTTGTGTGCTCTCACTGCAGCTTCAGCATCCACCCAGCCAGCCCAGCCAGTAGCGCAAGGAAGACAAAAGAAGACAGTAATAACATATGCCCCACTTGTTTTAACTGGAACATCTACAGGCTGGCCTGTCTCACCTTCTCCTCTGTTCCTTCAGTGTCTATATTAGTCCCATCCCATTCTTCACCCTCAGTTTTGCCTCTGCTTAGTCATATTCACCACCATAAAGATATATTATAGGGCTAGGGCTGTAGCTCAGAGGCAGAGCACATGGGTAGCCTGTGTGAGGTCCTGGGTTTGATCCCCAGGATGGGGGTGAAAGTGCTGTAATTTATATTTCCTGTTTTTAGAAAACTTCGCTAAACTGAACATCTTTTTCCACATCTCCCTTCCATCTCTCCTTTTTTAAACTGAAGTTCTCAGTTCTCTGTACTTCCTGATTTCTTTTCATCTGTTGGGCTTCCAGATTAGGAATTCTGTACTGTCTAATGCTGCTGTTCTCTAATCTATATTCATTCTATAGGTCAGGGACGATCTTTCACTGGCAATCTTTGTCTATAAAGAGCAAATAATAAATATTTATGGTTGTCAATGCTCTGCTCTGCTGTTTGTAGTGCAACAGCAGTCTTAGTGTAAACAGTTGGGCATGACTGTGTTCCATCCAATCCATTTTTACATACAGAAATTTTCCTCATAAAATCTTCGGACAGGGCCACATTTGCTCCCAGAAGCGTGGTTTGCTAAATAAACCTTTTTGTTAAAAAAGATGTGTCAAGTGCAGTAGCTTTAAATTCTGTCCTTTCTCTGTTCTCATAAATGTATAGCTGGGTCCCTGGCATCTTCTTGAGCTCAAGACTCAAGAAGAAATCCAAATGCCTGCATAATAACACTTTTTACTTGAGTTCCAGTAGAGAGTTTCAATTTCACTTATCCAAAAAAGAACTTAAAGTTAACTTCCTGTCACCTTGGATTAATAGGGACTTGATTTGCCCTCAGACTTGAAAGAAATTTTTTAGAAGGCTTACAAAATATGTGCAACAAAGTTTTCAAGATACTGTTCACACTAGTCAGTGAGAGATGATGGTTGCTGAGAGACAGAAAACAAGCGAGGTAAGACCTGTAATTGTCCCACTTACTTCCTAGAGAGAGTTTCAGGTCCCTGCTCATATTGGGGAAAAACAGACAAACACTGATGGAGATGGCATTAGAGCTGGGAATTTTGGAGGCTAGGGTGGCTAGCATTTGTAAGACTGAATGTCAGTGGTAAAAGCTCCACCATGGACTCCAGAGAGCTTCAGAGGATTCTGCTCAGCCATTCAGCTGAGTACTGGTCAGGGCAGCCGTGTGAACAGAGTGCGTAAGGCCGGAAGAAGATACAGTGGAAAATTTTAGAAAGTTACAAGGATTAACCCCTGGAGCATATACAAGGTCCAGAATACGTCCTGTTCCCACTAGGAGACTGAAGAATTTCATAACTCACAGGACATTGGATAGAATACTCAGGAGAGTTTTGCCTTATTAGTGTGGTAGGATAAACCCTGAACTAGGGTTGTTTTGGTCCCACTTAACAAAGTTGAAAAGCAAGGCCTGAGAGAATCAAATTGTGTCCACACAACTACATCTCAAGACAAAGATCAAGGACATTTACAGGGATAAGTGGCTGGGTATGGTGATGTGATGCATGCCTTAATCCTAGCACTCAGGAGGCTGAAACAGGAGGAATCATGGCAAGTTTGAGATTAGGCAGAGCCTGCCTAGTGAGTTCAAGACTAGCCTGAACTGTATAACATGACCCTTTCTCAAATAAAATTATAAGAATAGAAAAATATCTAAAGTGAAATTTACAGTGTCTGAATCCTATAAGACATTACCAAGCATACAAAGCAAGAAAATAAAACTCATAAAAATGCAGACTTTTGAAACCCATTCCAAAATTACACAGAGAGATTTAGAAGATAAATACACTATATCTCTATCCCACATCTTAAACCAAAGAAAGACTGGGCAAGTAAAGACTTGTAAAACATTTAAGACACCCAAATCTGATATGTACAGGTAAAAACAACAATATCTGAATCAAACATGATACTGTGTGCCTATAGTCCCAGCATTCAGGAAGCTGAGACGGGAGGATCACAAATTCCAGGCCAGCCAGGGTTACATAGCAACACCCTGTCTCAAACAAGATAAAAACTACAATATCTGAGACCAGAAATAGACCAACTGAAGTTGACAGATTAGGCATTGCAAACAAATCTGAAGATAGCCATAGAAACTATCAAAAATTAAAGAAGACTGAAAAGGACACATATTGCAAAGACACACAAATCAGTGAACTGTGGTGTAGCTTAAAGCAGCATAATAGAAACATGACTACAGTTGTCAGAAAGAGGGGTCAAAAAAAGAATATCTGTAGAAAAAAATACAAGTTTGGTGGGGGATTTAGCTCAGTGATGCAAGCACAAGGTCCCAAGTTTGATCCCTGGTGCCAGAAAAACAAACAAAAAAATAGAAAAAGTTTATATTTGATGAAAATATTAAGCCACATATCCATAACACTCAATAAACACCAAGCACAAAAACTATGAAAAAAATCGCAAGGGACATACATCAAAATTAAATTACTGGGCCAGTGATGTAGCTCAGTGGCACCACACCTTCCTGGCAAGTACAAGGTCCTTAGTTTGATCTCTGGGTACAAAAAATAAATTAAATTACTTAAAATCAGTAAGAGAATATCTTTGAAGCATTCAAAAAGTGTTACACACAAATATAAAACATAAGACTTCTCATAAAAATCACTGCAAGCCAAAAAGCAGTGGAACAAGATCTTCTAGATCTTGAAAGAAATGCTTTTTTTTTAGACCTACAAAATTTAAAGACTTCATCACCAGCAGACCTGCATTACAAGAAAGTTAAAAGGTCTTCAGACAGAAAGAATATAATCTGAATCAATGCTAAGGAAGAAACAAAATGGAAGTGGTAACTACATGGATAACCATGAAGTTTTTTTTGTTTTTTGTTTTTTGAGACAAGGTTTTGCTTTGTAGTTCAGGTGGGCCTTGAACTCACTGTGTAGTCCAGGCTGGCCTCAAACACATGATGATCCTTCTGCCTTAGCCTCCTGGGTGCTGAGATTATAGGCATGCGCCACCATGCCTGGTTTACAAAGTTCTTTAAAAGTTATCTAATGTTGCCGGGTGTGATGGTGCACACCTGTAATCCCAGCACTCGGGAGGCTGAGGCAGGAGGATCACTCTGAGTTTGAGACCAGCCTGGGCTACATAGTGAGTTCCAGGTCATTCTCAACTACATAGTGAGACCCTGTCTCAAAAAAAAAAAAAAAAAAAAAAAAAGTTATCTAATGTTTAACATGTCAGCTGGGGATTTAGCTCAGTGGCACTGCCCTTGCCTTGTAAGACCAAGGTCCTGAGCTCATTCCCTGGTACTGCAAAAAAAAAATTAATATATTGGGGGGTTTATAACGTATAGAAATAAAGATGTATGACAATAATACAGAGGCCTAGAGGGAGAAATGAAAGTATTGTAGTAGATAAGTAAGTAGATAGGTAGGTAGGTACAGACAGCAAAATGATACATCAAATAACTCACTTCATGGTAATTTAGACACATGCTATATACTTAGCAATTGCTAAAATTGCACAACAGTTGTTAATAAGGCAACAAAAGAAAAATGTAATTATGAAAATTCTCAATTTAAAAGTGTCAGGAAAAAGAAACAAAGGTGAGACACATACAGCAAAGTCAAATTAGTTCATTTAACTAGTCATATTAAATGTACATGAACTAAATGTCCAATGAGATTACATTAAAAACATCAAGACCCAACCATGTGCTACCTATAAAAATTTCACTTTAAATATATAGGCACACATAGATTAATAGTAGATTTAAAAAGATGTTCACCCTGCTGCCAAGTGTGGTGAGGCATATGTATCATCCCACCTTCTTGGGAGGCTGAGGCAGGAGATCACATCTGAGAAGCATCCAGAAAGGAAAACTCCTTAGCCACCCAAGTGCACTACCGTGTCTGGTGTACTGTACTGTACTGTGTTGTACGTATTATATTGCATTGCACTGTATTATATCATATTACTTATTCACTCAGTTGCCCAGACTGGGCTCAAATTCATGATCCTTTTTGCCTCAGCTTCCCAAAGTATTGGGGTTATAGCATGCACCACCATGCCCAGCTTCTGTAGATTCTTTTGGTTTTCTTTTTAATACTTACATGTTATTCATTTTGTTTCTGACTTGCATATTTTCCAACTTGGAAATTTTCTATAATTTTTATCTTTTGGTTTTTTTTTTCAGCTTTAATTGAGTTTATTGGTACATTTTAGGGATACAGTACAGTTATCTTTGTTTTTATATGTATTTTGTCTTCTTTTCTGCGGCATCTTTTAAGAATATTCTCTAACACTCCTTTTGGCAGTTTGATTGTGATGAACCACATATAGTATTCTGTGGTCTGTTTTACTTTGCTTGTTCTTACATCTGAAGAGTTTAGTTTTGATCAAATTCAGAAAGTTTTCAGCCACCATGTATTAGTTTCTTTTTCTGTCTTCTTCCTTCTTGACTTTGCTTTCTCTTATATTCTGATTATGTGTATAGAATCGGTTGCTTCAGTGTCTAAATTGTGACAGTAAAATATTTTATTCAATCCAAAAAATGAAAAATTTGAGGCAGGGTGCCACTAAATGTCCTTGCCATCTTGAACTCTCTGGGTTTCTTTTACTACTTTGCAAAACTTGTTTGGCAAATTTAAATACCTTTTTTAAAATGACTACATGCAATATTACCAAATAAGAGAACTCTTAGCTCATATTTTGCAAACCTACAAGATGAAAACCATCAAGTTTGAAATATTACTCCTAAATCCCAGCTGAATTCTACCCTCTTGTAGGTATCCACCTACTCTTCATCTGGCTTATTAGGTCCAATACTAAAAAATAAATACAAGTTATAAAAACAGGTAATGGTGGTTTACTATTCTTCCAACTTTTCTTTTTCTAGTTTTAATATTATCTCGACCTTTATCATATTTTTTTTTAATTTTATTGAGTTTATTGGTACATTTTAGGTATACAGTACAGTTACATTCATTGTTGGGATCATGTACCTTTACATGGCTATCATATTTTTTTAATCCATCTACTGTCTAGAAAGAATCTTGTATTTATACAAAGGGAGAAATGTTTATTTCATTACAATAATGAATTTAGTTTGACTGTTAGTAGTGATTTATCTTAAAAGATATTTACATGGGACTGGGGATTTAGCTCAGTGGTTCCACCACCTGCTTTGCAAGTGCTAGGTCTGGAGTTCAATCCCTAGTTCCACACACACAAAAAAAGATGTTTACATGTATTCTGATTTTTTTTTTTTTTTAGATTCCTGAATAAAAGAAGGTAGAAAAGGTCTCCTCATTGGCAGTATTCTACATGTTAAAAAAAAAAAATTGAGAAGCTGTTTCTGTTGAACTCTATTTAATAAATGATTTTGTCATTTCTTTATTGCACAGGGAGAAGAAAATTGAGGGACTGAATTTTATTAGATGCTTAGCTGCTTTTCATTCTGAGATACTGAACACTAAGTTGCATGAAGCAAATTTTGCAGTAGTTCAAGAGGTAAATTTTTTAGATAATTTAAGGATTATTTGAATAAAAAGAATAAATATACCATACTTATTTGACCTTTAAAACTTTTAAACATCTCTGTATTATATGATGAGTCGTTATGTATAGAAAGTAGCCCATGTCTTAATTTGCTACACTTCTAAAAAATTATTAGATGCTGATTTTTAGAATGTAAGCTAGTACATAATAAATAGATTGCTTTAATGCAAATTCTCTTTCCAAAGTTGTTTTTACTGGGGTTTTTTTTTTCAGAATATCAGCAAAATTATGTTTTGAAAAAATTTTTTAGGTGAAAAATTTACGCTCTGGGGTTTCTCGCGCCGCTGTGGTCTGTTTAAGCGATCTTTTCACTTATCTGAAAAAGAGCATGGATCAAGAACTAGATACAACGGTCAAAGTGTTGTTGCACAAGGCTGGAGAATCGAATACATTTATAAGAGAGGATGTTGACAAAGCATTGAGAGCTATGGTTAACAACGTCAGTCCTGCACGTGCAGTCATTGCTCTCATCAGTGGAGGGCAAAGGTAATGTTCAGAGTAATTTTGAAATGTCCTTGAACTAAACATTGTCTGTGCTCCTGGTTATGGTGGGGGGAGCATATTTCAGTCCAAAAGCCTTAATTCCTATGTGATAAGGGTCATACTGCATGCTCAGCATAAAAAGAATCATAATATTGTTATTCTAATAATACTACTTACATCATAAGTCTTGAACTAAATAAATGTTCTTGATTATGAGTTTTGTCTTTAACTTCTTAGGAAGGGATAATTAATGCAAATAATTGATCGTTTTTGCCTCCCAGGGTGGTTGCTGAAAAGCTGTTTAATCATTAAAGATCGATCTTTGGTAACAGTTCATATATTGATTTAGTTTAAATGGTCGTGTTTCCTTATAGCCATTTGCACATTGCAGTAAGAAGATGTACAGCCCAGCACTTATCAGATATAGTAGAATTTATGGAACCAGAGCGTATTTTAACTGGAACAAAAGATATGGCTGAACGTTTATTACCAGCTGCTGCTAAGTTTGCTCAGGATAGCTCACAAGAAACCAGGTAAATAGCTGCCAGTAATACTTGCTAAGTCAATTAATATAAGGGCTGAGGTGTAGGGAACAAAGGTTGAAAGCAAATGAACATTTTTCTAAATGGAGACTTAGGGTCCCAGGATTGGTGCTGGGGGATGGTCTTATTTAACCAGTAGGTAAATAAATGATCTCGAGGGAGCACGCAGTGAATTCTCCACATTTACAGATGACACTACATACTTCTGGGTAGTGAGATGCCAAGTCACAGGGATGAACTTCAGGAAAACGACACAAGACTGTATGAGTGGGCAGCAAAATGGCAGAAGAACTCCATTGTGGGCAAATGTCAGGTAATCTATTTGGAGGAAAGTGATATTTTTCCAAGCGATCAGATAAAAATCAAGGAAACAGGAACACATGAAAAATACAGAAATAATGCATAACAACATTATCCTCTGAGAAATGAAGGGAAACTCCATGAATTTCTGATGGTTGTTCTTAAGGTCTGATGGTTGTCAGAAGCCTGTGTTAAATTCCTCATATACATCACCATTTGCCCTTAAGCAAGACACTTAATCTTTGGTAATCCCAGTTGTCTGTAAAATTAGGAAGCTTAGGCCAGGTGACCAGGAATATGTCGTACAAAATCTATTTGTCATATAGAATCTTTCATAGCAATAATATATGGTGATAATTTTTAAAAGGGGGAAGAAGGATCCCAAGTTAATAAATAAAGAGAGGGCAGGGACAAGGGGAAAAAATGAGAACCAAGACCTGTCACATAGAGGTACAAGATCCCAACAATGAATGTAATGTACTGTATCCCTAAAATGCACCAATAAACTCAATTAAAGCTAAAAAAAAAAAAAAAAGAAGACTAAAATCAGTAATATTTTCAGACAGATATCTGTTATTTTAGGTAACTGGGGTAATCTTGTGGGACTCCTTCCACCAAAAGCTAATGCAGAAGGTAAATGTGTTTGTTTTCTACTGCTGTGTAACAAATCATCACAAATGCTAGTAACTTATGGCAACATAAATTATTTACCTCCTGTTCTTTAGGTCAGAGTTCTGGCATGGATCAGTTGGGTTTCCTCAGTGGGGACCTAGAAGGCTGAAGTCAGAGTGTAACAACAGCAGTCCTAGACTCTTACTTAGAGACTCTGTGGAAGCATTCACTGGCAGACTTACTCAGATGATTGGCCAAATTCGGTTCAGTGTGATTATAGGACTGGAGTCCTGGCTTAGTGCCTTGGATCACCCTCATTCCTTCTGGTGTTGCCCTCCTGCATCCTCAAGCCAGCCTGATGTCTTCAAGTTTCTCTCAGGCCTACAATCTCTGACTTCCTCCTCTATCCCCAGCCACAGAAAGCTCTCTCTCCTTGTATGGGCTTCAGTGTTTCAATTAGATTAGGCTCATTCACATCATCTCTTTGTCTTAAGTGGTATAACCCCATGAGTAAGTAATACATCATCTTCACAGATTCTAGGGATTTGAGTAAAACATTTTGTTTGTTTAGTTTTGTTGAGTTGAGACAGGATCTCACTCTGTAGTCCAGGCTCACCTTGGACTCATTATGTAGCCTAGGCTGGCCTCAAACTCCTGGCAGTCCTCTTGCCTCAGCCTCCCAAGTGCTGGAATTACAGGCGTGTGCCAACATCGGAGGCTTGAGTAAAAGAGTTTCAGAAGTTCTGTAATCACTTTCATGTTCAAAAGAATTCGGGAAGGGTCAGATCATAGACTACATTAGTTATCAACAACAAGTGAGGACCAGAGCACCATGCCTGCCTGGCAAGTGCAAGGTCCTGAGTTTGAATCCCAGTGTGGGGTGGGGTGTCTTCATATTTGTTTTGTGTCCATTTTTTTGGTGGTGATGGTGGTGGTAGTGGTAGTGTTGGGAATTAAACCCAGTGCCTCTCACAACCAGGCAACACTATATACCGTTGAGCTGTACTCCCAGCCCCTACTGTCTTTAATGGCACAGTAATTCTGATTTGTTTTGTCTTTTGTTTGATTCAAGTTTTTAATTATCAGATAGTTACATTTAATTTTTGAGTTTTATTTTTTATATTTACTGTCCCTATTGTTGGCATACTTGTTTGTTTTACCCTTTCACATATTGCTAGATAATGTGGTATACCTTAATATTCTAAACTAAAAATTACAGTTGTCTTTGAATATAACTCATTAGAAGCTACTTACCTGAATAGTCATGGGAAAAGTTAATGTTTATTCTCTGCTACCACCTACCTGTCTGAAATTTCATTACACTTTGAGGGATGTGGTTGATTGTAACTTTGTTCTATCCTACTCCCCCAGAGCTTGTCTTCTCATTCCTCTTAGCACCATATGTTCCAAATTATCAGAAAAAGTATAATTTATTTTAGGGCCAGACTTCCTTAAAGGAGAGACTGTGTAAGGATCTCTGTCTGAAAATATCTTCAGTATGTACTTCCATGATATCTGAATATCTACCATTAGAGTGATGTTTTGGCTTAAAATTTTATCCTTGGCGGATTTTTAAAAAATTCACATGACATGAAAATTCTGGTTTGGAGATGTTTATATCGTTTAATAACATCAACTACAATTTACCCAATCTTGTCTCTTTTAAGTAATAGAGAATAGGACTTTGAAGAATTGGAACCCAGGTAAGTTTTACTTAGGGAAGAGAAGAGGGGTGGTCAGAAAAACAAAACATAGGAAGGCTGACTTGGGCCAGAACATTTAGCCAGCAGGTACACAACAAGAGATCAGTGGGTAAGGAACCCAGAACAAAGAAGGCTTCTCCTAATTCACAATTCTGCCAAATGCTGCCAGTCATGAATATGGACCCAAGTGTGCCTGAAAAATAGTCAGATCTCTTTGTTGTCCATCTGACACATGACTGAAAGATCTAGGCTACCTTTGACTGTAAAAGGAGACAAATAGGGGAGCAGGATAATCTTATGCCCTCTATTACCACTAGTGTATACACATTTCAGTGGCTTACTTGAAGTGGGATTGTAATCTTAATATGAATGCTTTTTCTCCTATTGAAAAAAAATTTCATCTAGGGTTGGGATTTAGCTCAGTGGTTCCTCTGCCTGCCTCACAAGCACAAGGACCCAAGTTCGATCCCTGGTACAAAAAAAAAAAAAATTGCATCTAAGGGCAGAAATTAAACTTGGTAATACATGTAAATTCATTTACATATTTCTCAAATATCTGTAGGTATTATGGTCGAAAGATGCTTTTCCTTATGATGTATCATCCTAACTTTGAAAGAATGCTTGAAAAATATGTCCCATCTAAAGATTTGCCATATATTAAGGAATCTGTTAAAAACTTACGGCAAAAGGTATGTAGAATTTTTTATACGAACAACTTTAAAAGCACATTTATTTTCCCATGAAGGCAAAAGATAGAAATAATTGCTTCTGAGATTATTTCTTTTCTAATCATTTGGAACACATCTACATTAGTATTTCAACAACTGCGGTACTATGTAGACTTATGCGGTATCAGGCTTTGAAAGTAAATATTTATTGCTGTTCTGGGGATTAAACCCAGGGCCTCACAACATGCTAGGCAAGTGCTCTACCACGAAGTCGCGCCCTTAGTCCCCAAAACAATGTTTTCAACAGTTTATTTTAAGGAGTCAATATATAATTTCCTGTTACATATTTGTTAGTTTACTACTAACCACAAGACAGTTCATGCGTCCAGTACCCTTTAAAGCATGTGTATCAGATTGTTAAAATATTTAAAATGTTATCAAGCTGCCTTGCAAATTACCTTGTGTAAATTATTTCACTAGTGTTTTTCCTCGCTCCTCCTAAGTGTGTTGTAGTAAAACAACATTGCCATTAATCCCCCTAAAAGTGCCCCACCTCACTTTCATCTCCCATCATTCTTGGCAATTTCTCATTTGCTGTTTTATTTTTTTTTTTAATTTAAACATTCATCGTATTTTTTTTACAGGGTTTGGGAGAGATGCCATTAGATCCTCCTTCAGCAAAAGGAAGGCGATCTCATACTGGCAGTGTTGGAAGTACAAGATCATCATCTATTTCTAGAGATGGCTTCAATTCAGCTGAAAAGTAAGCTCCCTGATACTTCCCTGTGTTAGAGAAGAAACTCCTTACTTATAGATGTCTCCTCTAGATTCTTTCATGAACCACTCCAGGAGTATTTGTCAAAATTAGATGAGGTTCATGGCCCAGGGATGTGGCTCAGTGGTGCCTCGCCTACCTGGAAGCACAGGGTCCTAAGTTTGATCACCAGTACGGGGGGTGGGGGGGTAGATGACATTTATTTCTTTAGGACCTAGAAAGTGTGTCCTTAATGCCAACAACAAGAAAAAATGCTATTCTTAAGCATTTTCTAGGTATTTTTATATGTACAATTTTGTAATCTATTTAACCTGTTTACCAACTTTCATAAATGGATTATCTTACAGTACTTTAAGCATCTTCTAATGTATTATAACTTTATGGGTTTATTTTTAAATATACAGTATTTTTGGTGCCAGGAATCAAACTCGGGATCTTGCACTTGCAAGGCAGGTGACAGCACCACTGAGCTAAATCCTTGGCCCAATATACAGTATTTTAAACATTGTTTTAGAACTGTGAGAATAGATACATAAGTATCTTTCATATTTCCTTCATTTTTATATCTTTGAAATATTTTGTAAACTAAAATTTTATTAAAAAACTAAAATCGGGGGCTGAGCATGTAGCTCAATGGTAGGGCCTCTACTTAGTATCTATAAAGTTCTAGATTCTATTACTAACACTGTAATAAATAAACAGAGTAATCTGAGAATAGTAGCATACACCTGTAATCTAGCACTCAGGAGGCTGAGGCAGAAGGATCACCATAAGTTTGAGGACAGCCTGGGCCACATAGCAACACCCTGTCTCAAAAACAAAAAAATTAATAAACTAACTATAGGTCTAGAGATTTAGCTCAGTGGTTCCACCGCCTGCCTTGTAAGCGCAAGGACACAAACTTGAACCCTGGTACCAATAAATAAACAAACAAACTAACTAACTAACTATGCAAAATTACATGTATGCTCTGGTATTCAAAGTAGAGCCTACAGACTAGCCACATTGGAGCTTAGTAGAAATGCAAAATCTACTTCCTCCAGACTTACTGAATTAAAATCTGCCATTTTTTTCCACATTGAGAAATAATCATACAAGACCCTGAATCAGACATTTTGGTTCAACACTTTTTTTGTGCCCATCAAAAATGCTTTTTTGACTTTGAAAGCAAACCGTATGCTGGGCGTTTTCTAAATACTCAACTGCTCAGTTATTCATCTCATAGATGTATCTCCATTTGGTTTTATCTGATGTTTTGTCACAGATTCAGGCTAGAATTCCACGGAAGTGATACTGTGCCCTTTTCAGTGTACCATGTGCGTGATACATGGTACATTTTTTTGTGTGTTTTTACTTTTTGTAAGGTAGAACTTCAATGTTGCTCAGGCTGGCCCCAAACTCCTCAGCCCAAATGGTCCTCCTGCCTCAGTCTCCCATGCAGGACTACAGGCATTTGCTACCACACCTGGCTCATCCTTATTACTGATAATGTTAACCTTGATCATAGGTTAAGGTGGTTTCCTCACTGTAAAATAATTAGTTTCCCATTGTAATTAGTAGATATCTTAGGATAACTTAAAATTAGAAAAATATCCTATTTCTCATGACATATTTACCCATCAATATTAGCAACCATCGATAGATATCATCTGCAGCAAAAAGTTTGTGTGATTTTTTTTTTTTGCCTGAGTGATTCTTTCCTTCCTTCATTTATTTTAAATTAGTTGAATTTTTTTGTAAAGAAAAATTGACCCTTTCCTCTGTGTAATTTATTCAAATGTTTATGTTAATACAGGGTAATGGCTATCTATTTTATTTTTTTCTTATAATCTAATGCTATGATTATTCACTTCTTGAAATTATTTCATTTTAGGAGCTCCCTCAGGTTGACTGTTGTACTTTTTTGACACATCCTAGCCTTTTACAACATTTCCTTTATTCTACAAGATTTTCCTGGATTATCATGTATTTTCTTTTCTCCTGTCAAATCTTTATGCTTCTAATTTCATTTTACCTTGTTACCTCTGTGGTTGGAATAGGAAATACAGTGTTAAGTATACATAAGAACTGACATCTTTAACTTATTCCTATCTTATGGGAAAAGTGTTCAGTATTTCTGGGCATAGTGGTGCTTGCCTATGATCCCAGCAATCAGGAGGCTGAGGAGGAGGATTGCCACAAGTTCAAGGCCAGCTTGGACTACACAGCAAAACCCTGTTTCCAAATAAAAAAAACAGTTTGGTATTTCATACATGATATTAGTTATAAGTTTCATAAAACCCTTTCATTAGGTTGATGGACTTTTCTTCTATTCCTAGTGTGCAAGTTTTTGTCATGAATGGATGTTGAATTTTGTCAAGTGCTTCCTCGGCATCTATTAAGATATTCCTGTACTTTTCTTTGTTTATTCTATTAATATTGTAAATTTGATTTCCTCTTTGAAGGTTTAAACAAGATAACTTAATAGGTCTAGGTGTGGTGATGCACACTTGTAATCCATAGTGCTCAGGTAGTTGAGGCAGGAGAATCACAAGTTTGAGGCCAGCCTGGCCAATTTAGTGAGGCTCTGTCTCAAAAAATAAAAAGTGTTAGCGTTAGAAGAGGAAATGGGAGGGGAAGGTGAAAGGAAAGAAGGGAATGGAATTAACATGAGAAAATGAAAAAATGGAAACAAAGTCTCTGTAAATAGAGATGGGTGGAGGGGTTGAAGGCAAGGGAATAGGGAGAAATAAGAATCAAGATACATCATGTAAAGGTACAAATCTCTAATAATGAGTGTCATTATATTGTATACCTAAAATGTACCAAACTAATTTTTAAAAATAAAAAATAAAAAGGGCTGGGGAGGTAGCTCAGTTGTTGGGTAATTGCCTAGCATGCAAGAGGCCTTGAGTTCAATCTTAAATTTCCAAAAGGAAATAAAAAGATGATTTGTATGCCATAGATTAATCCCACTTGAGCATGATCATGTGTTATATCACTGAATTTGTTTTGCTAAAACTATCTGAATATTTCTTGTGTCTGTATTCATAGACCATAGTTTTCTTGTCTTGGAATATCTTTAGATTTGGTACTTGGATAAAACTAATACTCGGGATTTCTTCTTTAATACAGGGATGTTTAGAAGTATGCTTTATTTCAAAATATTTGGAAATTTTCCAAAAATATTTTTGTTAATGATTTTGATTTTAGTTATGTTGTTTCACTGAAAGTATTTGTGGTAATTTCCAGGTTATTTGTTTTTTGGCTTGTTTTCTTTTGTTTCTGATGCCGAGGATTGAACCTGGGGCCTAGCACATGATAGGCAAGTATCCTACAACTGAGCTATACCCTCAGCCCTATTTCAGGGCTTTTATAAGGTGTCCAGTCTTGTTTTATGATCCAGCTTGTGTTTTTTCTTAGTGACTACTTTATATCTGCTTTTTGTGTGTGCGTGAGAGACAGGGTCTCACTATGTAGTTCAGCCTGGCCTTGATCTCACTATGCAGCCCAAGCAGGCCTCAAATTCATAACAATCCTCCTGCCTTAGCCTTCTGAGATCTGGAATTGCAGGCCTGTGCCACCAACCCAGCTCTTTTATATCTGCTTTGACAGATGTGTATTCTGTGTATTCTGTGTATTCTGCTTTCTATAAAATACCCAGATAAATTGTGTTACTCAAGTCTCTTCTATCTATATCCTTGCTGATTTTCTGTTTTTCCTGTCAGGTGATGAAGTAGGGAGTACTGACATCCCCAACTCTTTTTGTGAATTTGTCCAGTTATACTTCCTGATTTATCATTTTTACTTCATACACTTTGATGGGATGTGATTAGGTTCAGATACATACAGGATGGTTATGACTTTCTGAGCAGTGCATCTTTTTGTCCTCGTGAAGTATCTCTACCTCTGGTAATATTCCTTGTCCTGAGGTCTACTTTGTCTGATATGAATCATTTCTTTGCATGTTGTATCTTTTTTTTTAATTACAGTGTTTTGGAGATGTAAATCACATACCATATAATAATTCAGCTGTTTTCTTGTTTGTTTGTTTTTTGTTTTTGCGGTAATGGGGATTGAACTCAGGACCTTGCACTTGCAAGGCAGGCGGTGGCACCACTGAACTAAATCCCCAGCCCAAATTCAACTGTTTAAAGGATGCAATTCGTTTCTTTTTCCTTTTGTTTGTGTTGTTTTATGGCACCTGGGATTGAGTGCAGGGCGTTTGGTGTGCTGGCCAAGCACTCTTATCACTGAGCTACACAACTAGGCCTCAGTGTCTTTAATATAGTCAACAAGTTGTGCAATGATTCTCACAATTTTAGAATATTTTCATCACTGCCCCAACAAAACTCACATTTAGCAGCTACTCCTCATTTCCATGCTGTCTTGAACCAAAACAGCCGTCTTTCAGGATGGCTTCTTGAGTTGTTTTTCTGTTTTACTCTTTTCATTTATTTTTCTTTTCCTTGTCATTGTTTGACAGTTTTTATTTGGTTTCCTCTATACTGGGATCCATGCACCTCTCTCCCTGCTGATTCTGCTTGTTCTCCTCCTACCACATTAAGCCTTAGTCATTAGTAAAACTATATACTGCTACCCTTGAGTACACCCAGCAAATCACCAAACCTGTGATAGAACACAAGGGCCTACAAAACAGATTTTATGAGTGTGGGCTAGATAATTTTGTGAAAAATGAATTTATAATTAAATTTTTATTATATTTGTGGGAGGTTTTGGTACCAGGGTTCAAACTCAGGACTTTGTGCTTGCAAGGCAGGTATAGAGCCACTGAGCTAAATCCTCGACCCCATTTTTGTGGTTTTTATAGAAAATAAAAATGAAATTAAATTTACCTTTCTTTCACTTTAGAGAGGCAACTGAAGTTCGTGAGGTCGCCAGAAAATCAGTTCCTCGTAATTCCTTAGAAAGTGCAGAATACATTAAAGTCATAACAGGTTTATTAAATGCAAAAGATTTTCGTGATCGTATTAGTGGAATTAAGCAACTTTTATCAGATGCTGAAAATAATCAAGAGCTTATTATTGGAAACATTGTGAAGGTAAGAGCCGCTCAAAAAATAATTTTCAGGGCTGGGGATGTAGCTTAGTGGGTGACATTCCTACCTGGCAAGCACAAGGTCCTGAGTTCGATTCCTGGTATCAGGAAAAAATAATAATGATAATTTTCAAGGGCCAGGTGTGGTGGTACATGACTGTAATCTCAGCACTCAGAAGGCTGAGGCAGGAGATTGCTGCAAGTTCAAGGCCACCCTGAACTACATAGTGAGACCTTGTCTCAAAAATAACAATAGTAATAATTTTCATTTGAGATCTGTGGCTAAGAAAAAAGGTATTAGTATAAAAAGTTATCCTAAGTTTTATATGTATTACTTTAAACTTTTAAAGTAAGTTTATTGAAAAGAATGGATTGCCCATGTTTCACTGTTCTATAAACATGCTGAACAACTCAGAGTAAATAGAAAAAGCAAATGAGAAAATAGTCAAGTGCTTATGTGAACCCTCCTATAAGATAGGAGTTCCTTGGAAGCTCTGTACTACTGTATTCTCAGAACTCTCAGACCTGGCGTTAGGTACGTGTTTGTGAAGTGGGTCAGTAGATAGATTTAAGAAATTTGATACTGTTTTAGAGTAGATATCAAAACTTTTCATATGTAGATGAGAAATCTCTATATAACCATGCATGTACCTAACATTAAGAAAACAAGTAAACGAAATTGAAATATTAATGCATTTATTTATGTTACCAAGCATAGATATTTATGCTTCATCAGAATTTAGTTAGTTCTTAGTAATTTATTAACTAAATACCATTTTAAATTGGCATAGTGTGCATTCAACATGGCAGCCTATACTGCAGCTGCCTTTTTTCTTTTGTTTTGTTTTATTTTGGGTTTTTTTCCCTGTTAAGTTTATTGGTACATTTAAAGCAAACAATAAAGTTACATTCATCATTGGGATCTTGTACCTTATGTGAGATATCTTGGTTCTTATTTTTTCCCTATACCGCTACCTTTTAATTCTAGTGAGTCAGAAAGTTACATATCCTGATATTATTTAATAAAAATATGTCTCTTGGTTTGAGTATTCTGAACATGAAAAATTAAAAATGAATAAATTATCAGGACTTACTAATGGCCTTGGCCTCATAAAGTACTCTTTGTTCACCTCATATGCTTAAAGAGTTATTTAGCATTCACATTATTATGTCTTGCATTTATGAAAGATAAGAGTTCTGAAGAGCAAGGAGTAATTATTAATGTGATCAGATTAAGATTAAGAAATAATAATAAAAATTTTACTCTGAGAGGCTAGAGATACAACTAAATGGTAGTCCCTTGGCCTAGCATGTGTGGGGCCCTGGTTCAATCCTTAGCTCTGCCAAAAAAGTGAGATTGCATTTATAAATCTCTTAACAAATCTCAATTGAAACTGGATTAAACCTCTACAGTAAAATTTATGTGTACAATTGTCATGAATAGAGATTGAGATTGAAATTGAAGTTCTTAGAGTTGGCTTAGGAAACCTGCTCCTTCCGGGAAGTAGCTTGTATATTATATTTACAGTGTCAATCATTTACCTATTAACCCACATTTATAACCTTGATTTATTAGGATGTCTTTTGGGGTGATTTCTTTTTTTTTTTGGTACCGGGGATTGAACTCAGGTCCTTGCGCTTGCAAGGCAGGCCACTGAACCGCTCAGCTAAATTCCTGGCTTGGGGTGATTTCTTGAAGCCCTGTCTTTTTGCTGTAAGATTGTTTAACACTTGAATTTAGCATCCAAATTTTTATAAAGTTCCAAATGTCTAAGTTCAGGTTAAATTCAGGATTTTGGGTGTGTGTGCTTTAACAGAGTAAAATAGAAATACCTTGAAATGCCAAGAAACTTTAAATATAGTAGCTTTAAACATTATTTTACTTTAAATACATTACCAATTTATTTTCAGATCTTTGATGCTTTTAAATCTCGACTTCATGATTCCAACAGTAAAGTAAATCTGGTGGCTCTAGAATCAATGCACAAAATGATTCCTTTACTTAGAGACAACTTGTCTCCTATAATCAACATGCTGATTCCAGCAATAGTGGATAACAATCTGAATTCCAAGAATCCAGGCATCTATGCTGCAGCTACAAATGTTGTCCACGCTCTGAGTCAGCATGTAGGTAAGAAATCCTACTTTAATATTCAAATTATTTTTTACTTTATAATTTCTGGTCCTACATATGTTTTATAACGCTAAAATCCTAGTTACTTAATGCCTGGTGTGGCGGTGCATGCCTGTAATCCCAGCACTCCGGAGGCTAAGGCAGGAGGATCGCTTTGAGTTCGAGACCAGCTTGGGCTACATAGTGAGTTTCAGGTCAGTCTCAACTACACAGTGAGACCCTGTCTCAAAAAACCAAAATAAATAAATAAATAAAAATAAAAATAAAATCCTAGTTACTTATTTTTTTCATTTAATAGTGTCTTTATTTCCATTTATGAATTTTTAAAGTGATACATCTCTGTTTATGCTTTTTTGTTACTGTAATGAAATACCTAAGGCTGGGTAACTTATAAAGAGAAGTTGGGCCTGAGGTGTTGCACAGTGATAGAGCACTTGTCTAGCGTGTCCAAGGCCTTGGGTCCAGCCCCAAGTCATCCTTTTACCCCCAAAAAAGGTTCACTTAGCTGAGAGTTTTAGGGGCCGACAGTCCAGATAGTGTGGTACTAGATCTGGTGAGGGTCCCCCTTGGTATCTTATGTGACACGTGGCATCATGGCAGGATTCCATGAGAGAGAGAGAAACTCCGTAATGAGACAGGAAGCCAGAGAGACCCAGGAAGGCCAGTACAGTCTCCCACTAGGCCTTGCTTTTTAAAGGTCCTACCACCTCTTAACATCACACTGGGGATCAATTTTGAACACTTGTATTGCTGGGGGACACAGTCAGACCATAGCATTCCCATACCATGATACTGCTGAGCAATGAAAAGGAACAAACTGTGGATATATTCCAATCACTGCATGCATCTGAGAAGCTTTAAATCAGTGGGGGAAAAAAGGTAATATGAAAAGGTCACATCCTGTAGGATTCCATTTTTATAACATTCTCAAAAATACAAAGGACCTTGACTTATGAATTCAATCAGTTCCCCATGGGCTGGTTGTAACTCAAGTTGTTCGTAACTCAATACAGTTGAGATCTGGATATTTACCTGGGTACATGCCATAGATAACAAGAGGCAGATGAATCTTCCATTAACCTAATCAACCCAAGTTGTTCATATGTCAGGCTGGTCATAAACTTGAGGGTCCACCGTAACAGAATTACCAAGATAGTAAACATTATTGGCTGTCAGGGTTTCAGGCTTGTAGGAAGGTAAGAATGGATATTTTTATAATTTTGATCTTAAATGTCCCCCAAAGGCTTGTGTGTTAAAGGTTTATCCCCCACACACACCCTTGACACTCTTGGGAGGGGGTGGTACCCCTAGGAGGAAGGATCTAATAGCAGGAAGTTAGGTCATTAGGGGGGTGTGTCTTTGAAGAGACTATTAGGACTTTGTCCCCTCCTGTCTTGTCTTTGCTTCCTGGCTATCATAAGGTGAGCAGTTTTCCTCCATCACACACACCCTCCATAATGTGCTGTGCTGTCACAGTTCCAAGCAATAGGACCAAGCAACCATGCACTGAAATTTGAGAAACAGCCAAAATAAACCTTTCCTTGAGTTGATTCTCTAAAGTGTTTTGTCACAGCAACAGAAAGCTGACCAGCACAGGTATCACTATGAAGAGGTAGCATTAGGGAGATCTTTATGGGGAGGCAGTAGTTCTGTGTGTTCATTGCAGTGATGGTTGCACAGATCTATGTCTGTGATAAAATGAGGTAGAACTGTATATCCATTCCCTTTGTTTTGATATTGTACTGTAGTTTTGTAAGACATAACCTTTGGGTGAAAGGGACATGGGACCTCTCTATTATCTGTACAACTTCCTGTGAATATATTATGAAAAATGAAAGGTTTAAACAATAAGTAAAAATAACTCAGGCACAGTGGCATACACCTGTAATCCCAACATGGAGGAAGGCCATGGTAAAAGATCACAAGTTCAAGTCCCACCTCAGTAACTTAGCAAGACCCTATTTTTAAAAAAAGTTGGGGGTGCTAGTTATGTTCCTCAGTGCAAAGGCCCTGGATCTAATCCCCAGTACTGGGGAAAAAAGCAAAAATTGGTAAAGGTAAAAATCACTCCCAGAAAAGCAATTTTTTTTTTTTTAGTAAACTCATAGTATTTGGAATAACATACTTATAGAAGATAAGGCAGTTCATTTTCAGATCACATGATAGTTCCTTGAATGCTAGGTGAGATAGCTATTTCATGCATATCCTTTGTTTAAATATTGTACTGTAGTAATGTAAGACATAACCCTATTTGCTGTAAGCATGTTACTCTTAAGATTGTAAAGAATTTTAAATAGTGATTACCATAGATTCTGTAAAGTTAACACATTCTAGAAGTTACTTTTTTCCTTGCCATGCTGTGTAATAGAAAATAGATTGCATTACTTTTAAACATGTGTCTGTGTTTTTGTTTAGACAATTACTTGCTTCTACAGCCATTTTGCACCAAAGCTCAATTTTTAAATGGAAAAGCAAAACAAGATATGACAGAAAAGCTTGCTGGTAAATACTTTTAAATTGTAATTTCTAAAGAAGTATCTTATTAACTAAGGAAAAACTAATGAGTATGTTAATTTCAGGAGAGCTCTCAATTCAATATCATTACTTATGAAGCATAAAAAGGTTATACAAGGATCCACAGGAGGACTTTTTAAGATTTTTATACCAAGCCAGGCATGGTTGTGCATACTTGTAATCCCAGCACTCTCAGAGGCTGAGGAAGGAGGATGGCACAATCCAGCATAGCCTGGGTAATTGAGCAAAGCCTTGTCTCAAAACAAAATAAGAAAAGGGGGTACAGATGTAGTTTTGTATAACTATCCTGGGTGCAGTATCCAGTCCAGGAAAGAAGGAAAAAAGACTTTACTCCAGTAATGTTCTGCAAAGGAATTCTAGAGTGGGAGAGTATAACTCAGCAGAGCTCTTGCCTGACATACACAAGACCCCCAACATTACAAAAATCAAAAACTCTCCTTTTTAATCTTCATATTGGAAAAATAATATATGAAGACATTAAAATCAAACATTGATAGGGCCAGGGTTTGGCTCAGTGGTTTCACTGCCTGCTTCACAAGTACAAGGGCCCAAGTTCGATTCCTGGTATCCTCCCCCACCAAAAATCAAACATTGATAGTCAGGATTTGGCTCAGTGCTTCCACTGCCTGCCTCGCAAGCGCAAGGGCCTGAGTTCAATTCCCAGTATCCCTCCCCACCAAAATTGATGATTATAGCAAAATGCTATTCTGAATTTTTTTGATAAGTACATTTGGAAAACATTGAGATTAATTTTGAGTTCATTGTCTCTCTCTACTACTTTTGCCTGAACTAATTACCATATATAGAATTCTAATACTTGGTGATCTCTGTCTTTGGGGGCAAGTTTCTTTTAAAAGCCTAACTTTTTAGAACAACTGGCAAAGGGAAGAAGCTTGATAGTTTTAGATGCTTTAAAATTGTCAGGCCTTGAAATTCTTTTAAAGAAACCCACATTCTTTACTGTATTTTGTGTTTCAGATATTGTTATGGAACTGTATCAGAGGAAGCCTCATGCTACAGAACAGAAAGTGCTGGTTGTTTTATGGCACCTCTTAGGGAACATGACACACAGTGGCTCTCTGCCTGGAGCTGGGGGAAATATCCGCACGGCCACAGCTAAGTTATCAAAAGCTCTTTTTGCACAGATGGGTCAGAATCTTTTAAATCAGGCTGCATCTCAGCCACCACATATCAAAAAGAACTTAGAGGAATTGCTTGATGTAACAGTTTTAAATGAATTATGAATCTGTTATGAAATATGGCATGATGAATGAGACAGTTTATATGATGACAAATGAAAGTTTTTTAAAGCTACATTTTGAGTGCCTGCACTTCACATCTAGGAAATTAAGTCAGTGGCTATTTTATTGGCAGCCTATGAATACACATTGGTCCTCTCTCAACCCTAGCACTACACCCACACATGTAACCGAATATTTGTGAAATCTGAAGCACGTGGACTGAATCCTACTTTAATATTTTTGAGCAAAGTTCTGCTCATTTTCACTATTCCATAGAAACTGCAGCTTGTTGTCCTTTATGTACAATTAGATTTGTAATTAAAAATATACTTTTTATTATGTAATCATGTTTTGGTATGTCTTATTATTCAGCCTTGTTTTGTGAAGTGGAAGACAAGTCACTGAACTATGTTATCACAAACTAAATTTTATGTGCTATTTGTGAAAAACATGTATTTCTGAATCAGTCTGCTAATATGATTATGCAGTATTAGCTTGCTATTGCTGCTGTGTTAATGTGATATGTTTGCTTACCTTTTGGGTTTAATTTCCTGCATAATTGTGAAATTTAACAAGATATAATAAAGCATGATGACCAAAGTTTTAGAATACAGTAAACATTTAAATGCACGTTTAAGAAAACGTGTAGAATGTAACTTCCCTATTTTTGTGTGCAAACACTAAATTTTTATTTCTGTATGTCCTGACATTTATAAAGGTGTTATTTTGCTGCCCACTTGTGTAATTCTCAAAGATAGTGCCAGGTCTTCTATAGTTTTTCTCAGAATTCTTGGGCTTACAAGTACTGTATGCATCTTTAAAAAAAAGAAAAGGAATGTTATAAAATAAAAGGATTTATTTCTGTAGATGTGTGACAGATGTCCTATTTTTCCAACTTCCATATATGTTAAAATGGAAAAAAATACTGTAACATTGACCTATCACTTTGGGGAGGGGTCCCGGGGATCGAACTCAGGATCTTGCACTTGAGAGGTAGGCAGCAGAGCCATTAAGCTAAAATCCCTGGCCCAGCCTATCACTTTCCTTTGGTTTACTGGATGTGATCCTGACTGATCACTGTAAACAGTAGACCTGGTTTATCATTCCAACTCTACATAAAATGAGCTCTGTGACCTGGGGCAAGTCATTTTCATTTCTTGTGTTATTGAGCTCTTTTACTTTAGAATCTGTTTGGTTGCTTTTGAGGCAATTGGGATAGTGCTGGAGAAAGAACTCAGGGCCTTGTAAATGCTAAGCACATATTCTACCTTTGATCTACACCACCATCCTTTATTTGGCTGCTTTTAAATTTTTGATTTTTTTTTTTTTTGGTAATTATTCACAACTTCTGAGAGAAAAAAAAGTAAGTTTTGCTACCACATATTTGAAGCTAAGCTGAAACATCTGACTACCTTTTCTGTTTATATGAACTATACACACATACTTCTAAAATGCCTTTATGCCAGGTGTGGTAGCACACACCTATAATCCCAGCACTTTAGAGGCTGAGGCAGGAGGAGGATCACCATGAGTTCAAGGCCAGCCTGAACTACATAGTGAGACCCTGTCTCAAAAACACCAGGCATGGGCGGGGGTTTAGCTCAGTGGTTCTGCCGCCTGCATCGCAAGTGGGAGGACCCAAATTCGATCCCTCCGTCCAAAAAAAAAAGGAAAAACACTGGGGCTGGGGATTTAGCTCAGTGGCACCATACCTGCCTCACAAGTGCAAGGTTCTGAGTACAATCCCCAATACCAGGGAAAAAAATAACTCCAGGCAGGCATGGTGGCACATGCCTGTAATCTGGAAGGCTGAGGCAAGAGAATTGCTGCGTGTTTGAGCCTGGGCAACATAGTGAGTTCAAGGTCAGCCTGAATTACAGTGAGACCCCTTCTCAAAAAACCTAAAAACAAAAGAAATAAAAACAAAATGCCTTGTATTCTAAGTGTACTTTATCCTGTAGTTTAAATAGAACCAACTATAATCCTGTGGTTTAGATCTCCAGTTGGCAAGCTTTTCTATGTAGGGGCAGAATCTAAATATTTTTAGTTTTGTAAGCCACAGGGAGTCTATGTCATATTCAGAGGTTTTTACCCCTTTTAAAATAAGTCAAGCATGGTGGGGCATGCCTACAACCCTAGCTACTTGGTGGGCTGAGGCAGGAAGATTGCAAGTTTAGGGCTAGCCTGAGCAACTTAGATCCTGTCCCAAGGATGGATTCTCAGTGGCGGACTGCTATTAGCTGTTGCTCTGGAAAAGAGGATTCATCTGATGGAATCCCTTGAAAACAGTGGGCACCATGTTAAACCATTTGTCATGACTGTGTGATAAATGGAAATCACTGAAAAAACAAAGGTGCTGCTCACTGAGAGTAATCAGAACAGGGCCAGGGTTTTTAGCTCAGTGGTTCCACCACCTGCCTCACAAGCACAAGGACCTGAGTTCGATCTCCGGTACAAAAAAAAATTCAGAACAGGTCTTAGGTTCGGTGAAAATGCTTAGAAGCAACATCCATTAAGGTCGTAAGATTGAGCAGCTTGATCACTTTGTTAGAAAAAAAATACTGTTTCAATTGTGACCATTAATTTTAAAGCAAAGTTTGTATTCAAACATGAAAGAAATGATTACTGAAAATAAAATAAATGAAAATATCACTGAAAAGATGTAAAAACAAAAAGTCCTAGTTCAGGCCACACAAAAACAGGCATCTACCATTGTTTCCTTTTTTTTTTGGTAGTGGAAATCAAACTCAGGAGCGCGTGCTTGCCAGGCAGGCAGGGCACTGCTAAGCTGAACCCTAGCCCCAATCTAGCATCCTTTCCCAACACTGGGTGTAGACTTTTTAAATCTCAGTTTTAACTATGAAATCATCATCAGGTTTCGGTTCAACTTTGTTTTGATATGCCTCATTGGAACAGTGGGTACAAATTCCAACTTTTACTAATTATGACCGCTTTTTTGTTGTTGTGTTTTTTTGTTTCATTTTGTTTTGTTTTCTTCAGAAGTACTGAGGGTCCAGGGATTTAGCTCAGTGGTGCTGCTGCCTGCCTCTCAAGCGCAAGGTCCAGTTTGTCCCTGCTATTAAAAAAAGTTGTACTTGTGCTAGCTAAATTTGGTTGGTTGCTGGGAAAATTTTAAATTTTAAAGGTAAAGCCGTTATGTATAAGCTTAAGTATTCCTTATTTGGAATAGAGGTAGGTTTAATTTTAATTTGAAAAAAAAGTAAATATAATCACTTCTAACTGGAAATTTTTCTTCCTATTACCTGTGTGCTACCTTTTATTATAAAGAAAATAGTGTTTAATATAGCAGAATCCTAAGCTTAAAGATTTATTTTTTTATATTTGCTAACTGACATCAGGCAGTAAGAAGTCTTAACTTTTCTGGGCAGAGCCAATAGTTAAGCAGAATCTTTTTTTTTTTTTTTTTTTTTTTTTTTTTAAAAAAAAAATATTTTTTTTTTGAGACAGGGTCTCACTATGTAGTTGAGACTGACCTGGAAGTCACTATGTAGCCCAGGCTGGTCTCGAACTCACAGCGATCCTCCTGCCTAAGCCTCCCAGAGTGCTGGGATTACAGGCATGCGCCACTATGCCTGGCCGAGATAAGCAGAATCTTAAAGGCATTAAAGTAAGCTGGAGGTTTCACAAAGTTTCCTTTCTTAAAAATGGTTAATGATACATGCTTGAAATTAATTCTGGAAATAGGAAGCAGTGTTTTCAAGGGCAGAGGTGATGTATTTTTAAAAATCAGAACTTTAGATGAGCTCAGTGGTAGAGCGCGCTTATCCTAGCATGTGTGATGCACTGGGTTCAGTCCCTGTAGGGACGTGTGTGTGTGTGTGTGTGTGTGTGTGTGTGGTAGAATGGCTGTATGTAGCAATGGCTGTATGTAGCAATGGCTGTATGTAGCAAATGGATTCATCAAATGTGCCAGCCTGCTAGATTGATAGCGTCTCCTGGTGTAATGTGTTGAAAAGATTATGAGGTTATGTAAAGTGAAGGCAGTCTCTACACAGAGGCCTAAACTACAAGAAGCTGTAAGAATTGAAAGTTTCAGGCTGGGGATTTAACTCAGTGGTGCTGTGCTTGCCTGGCAAGCGCAAGGTCCTGAGTTTGATTCCCAGCACAAAAAAAAGAAAGCTTGGATCTGAGAAGTAGTCTGATGGCAAGACTGACTGAATTGGTAAGATAATTAGATATAAAGGATAAAGGATCAAATGTTATTAAAGTTTCTAACACTAATGACTGCTTGGTGTTGGTGTGATTAAAATGGAGAACACTGGAGAAGTAGGTTGTGGGAAAAAGATGAATATAATGAGTTTAAGGTATAAAGGAATTCTGAAGGCAGTTCAAGTTGCAGATTTATGTTTTTTAACTCTAGGGCCAAGTTAATAATTATTTTTTAAATGCAACTTGTGTGGGCAAAAAGCAGTTTTTATTGTATGTATTTATGGAGTACAATGTGATGCTTTTTTATATGTAAACGGATGATTAAATCAAGCTAATTAACATCAGTACTTCACACTTCTTTTTTGTGATAACATTTTAAATCTGTTATTATTTGCAAATATACATTATTATTAACATGCTATACAACAGATTTACAAAACTTACTCCTTCTGAATGAAACTTCTAAGTCAACATTTTTAGATTCCACATATAGGTGAGATCATGTACTATTTGTCTTTCTGTTCCTTGTTTATTTCACATGTCATAATGCCCTCCAGGTTTATCCATGTTGCTGTAAGTGGTGAAATGTCCTTTTTTTTTTGGCTGAAGCATATTGTGTTCCACAGGGGGAGGCAGGGAGAGAGAATGGGAGAAGGGAGAGATTCTCTGAATATATATACCAAGTAGTGGAACTGCTGAATCATATAGTGGCTCTGTTTTTGTTTTTTGAGACAGGGTCTCACTGTGTAGCCCAGGCTGGTCACAGCAATCCTTCTGCCTCAGCCTCCCGAGTGCTGGGATTACAGGTGTGTGCCACCACACCCGGCTCTAGGTTTTTACTTTTATTTATTTTTTTTCTTTCGAGAAGATCTTTTATTTATTTATTTATTTACTTTTGGTACTGGGGATCGAACTTGGATCCTTGCGCTTGCAAGGCAGGTGGTGGAACCACTGAGCTAAATCCCTGGCACTTAGCAGTTTATTTTTTTATTTTATTTTTTTTTTCTTTTTATTGAGTTTATTGGTACAATCTAGGTATACAATACAGTTACATTCATTATTGGGATTCTATACCTTTACATAATAGGTCTTAATTCTCATTTTTTTCCCCTTGTCCCTGCCCTCCCTTCACCCCCTTCTCCCCTCCCCATTTACAAACACTTTATTTCCATTTTTTTAGTTTCTCATATTTTTTTTCCTCTCTCTTATTACCTTTCCCCCACCCTTCCCAATTTCCCTACACCTTTAGCCCTTTACTTCCTATTTCACATTATTAATTATCTCATTAGGATCCTGTTAGTGTTTTATGAGAAACTTCCATAATGTTACCATAGTGGAAGCACTAATAGTGTACAACGTTTCCTCTTCTCTACATCCTTGCCGATACTTATCTTTTGTCTTTTTGGAAGAGTTGACGTGATATCTCATGCTTTGATTTCCATTTGCCTGATGAGTAGTGATGTCGAACATTTTTTCACAGACCAATTGGCCAATATTTTGATAACTGTTTACCTAGGCACTTTACCTATTTTTTTTCCCTTTACCTAATTTTTAATTGGGCTGTTTTCTTGCTATTTAGTTGAGTTTGTTATGTAGTTTGGATATGAACTCCTTATCAGAACTATGGCTTGAAATAGTTCCATTCTGTAGATTGTCTCTTTGCTCTGTTAATTATTTTCCTTCTATATTTAGAAGCTTTTTAGTTTGATGCCCATTTATCTTTTTTGTTTTGTTTTGTTTTTTGCTGCCTGTACTTTTGGAATGGTATAAAAAAAAATCTTTCTCTAAAAAGACTTTTCCCTTGAAAACTTAAGGAAATGAATGAACCTGGAGAATATTATGCTAAGTGAAATAAGCTAGCCTCACAAAGAAAAATATTGCATGATTTCACTTATATGTGTAAGTTGGGAAAGTCAGAGATACAAAGCTACAGAATAAAAGAGTGATTACCAGAGGCAGGGGGTGGCAGTGAGGAAATGGGAATATCTAGGCCAGAAAACACAAGGTGGGAGATATGTAGAATGAGCAAGTCTAGAGATCTAATGTACAACATGGAAACTGTAGTAAATAAATTTCTGTTATATACATTTTAGATCCTCGTACTCCACACACACACCAGGTACCTATGTAACATGATGGATATGCCTTGTTTTCCTGAAAATAAGACCCAGGGGTTTTTTTGTTTTTGTTTTTTAGGACTCTCCATACTGATTTCTACAGTGGTTGCACCGGTCTACACTCCCACTAACAGTGGAAAAGGGTTCCTTTTTTTCCCACAGCCCAGCAGCATTTGTTATTGGTTAATTTTTTGAAACAGCCATTCTTTCTGGAGTAAGCGGTAGAGCCTTGAAGCTACCCAAATAAAAAAAACATTCTTGGCTGGAAAATGGTTGTTTCTTTCCCATGATGAGATTGTAACGTGAAGTACAAAGTGTCTTCCTTAAATTAACTAAGTCTTCCAGCTCCCCAAATCTTGTGAAAAACTAGTGAAGTATAGTTTGAAATGTTAGCTGGGCATGATGGTGCTCTCCTGTAATCCCAGCACTCAGGAGGCTGAGACAGGAGAATCATTTGAAGATCAAGGACAGCCTGAACTATATTTAAGCAAGATATATCATGTACAGGTACAAATTCCCTACTTTACCAATAGGGAATTGTGTATACTTTGTGCCAGATATTTTGTATTTCTTTGAGCCTCAGACTTTCCTTTGTTTTTTTGTTTTTTTTTTTTTTTTGAGACAGGATATTATTATGTAGTTTAGGCTGGCCTTGAACTCATTATGTAACCTAGGCTGGCCTTGAACTTGCAGCAATCCTCTTACCTCAGGCTCCCAAGTGCTAGGATTACAAGCATGCACCACCACACCTGGCCATGATTCTACATTTATAAATAATAGAAATGAGAGGGTTGATTTTATGTTCTATTCTAGATTTTTTTTTTCTATTTTGTTTTTTTGAGACACAGTCTTGCTATGAACTCACTACGTGGCCCAGGCTGGCCTCAAACTCATGGCAATCCTCCCGAGCTCAGCTTTCCAATTGCTAAGATTGCAGGTGTGCGCCACCATGCCCCACATTCCTCCATTTTAGAATGCTGACTAGTAACACTCTGAATAACCATTAGAAAAATGACATCATATGAAACTAACAAGTAATTTCTAATTCTGAGATTAAGTATATTTTACTCTGGAAAGTAAAAATCAAATTACTCTTGGGCTGGGGACTTAGCTCAGTGGTGCTGCCCCCTGCCTCACAAGTGGAAGGTCCCAAGTTCAATCCCTGGTACAAAAAAAAAAAAAAAAATTACTTTTATAAAGGAACAGTCTATAGCTTACTAGAATAGTCAAAGAAGCATCTTAAACTGCATAAATGCAGTTATAAAATGGTAAAGACTGCATAGGAACCACACAACATTTTTGTTTTCATTCTTCATGAGATTCATTTGAAAAAATCATGTAACTCTTTTTCTTCAAATTAAAGAGGAGATAAAGGAGGCCCTATAGTTTAGGATTATTCAATGAATAAACTCATATTGTGGCATTCTATCTTCACAGTGAGAAAGTCTCTGTTGTTCAACTTGTGAATCAAGTTTTTTCTAATTCATTTTTCAAAAGAATCAACAGGTTTTCATACAACTGTACTGAAGTTCTTTCTTACAGAATATGAAAAATAGGAGCTATTCATTTGCCAAGACTACAATATAATTGTTGTCAATTCCCAACTGATTGTTACGGATCAAACCAATTTAACTTAAAGGTGAAACCTTACTCCTGAAAAATGTGAAGCACAAAATATCAAGTAAGATCTTCAAATAGGCCATCAAATTTGTTTTTTAAAAATATTTCACTGTAATGAAAGAATTTCCTTTAACCATTCTTCTTGGTGGGGGGAAAAAAATCCCATGCCTTCAGCCTTTAATTTCTACATTCAGGTTTAACACCAGTGTCTTCACAAAATTTTCCCATTCCTTCTAGCCCTACAACATCACCAGGACCTGTATACTCATAAAACCCAGGACCTTCTTGCTTGAGAAGTATTCCTTTCCACTTATTAGTCTAGCGGGGGTGGGGGTGGGGTTGGGATATTCAAGAGCTGGCTTTCAGATGCTGAGTAACTAAGCCAAATAAAAAGTGTTCACTGCAGGGCTGCGGATCTAGCTCAGTGGTTCCAACCACCTGCCTCCCAAGCACAAGGTCTCGAGTAAGGTCCCTGGTACCAAAGGAAAAAAAAAAGTGTCCACTGCAGAAGTCACTGACATACATACTATATATATACATATATATATGAATCAACCAGGAGAAAACACACTGCTTTACACATCACATTTATGTTGATGAGGTTTTTGTGTTAGTCTGGGTTTTCAAAATAAGCTCATCACAGATTCGATGTACACAAGATTTTTGGAGGAAAATGCCTGTGGTGGTGGGGGAAACGGAGAGACAGGAGAAAGCAAAGAGAACGTTCAATCATATAGTGTAACTCTGCTATAGAATAGTGAGAAGGAAAGAAGTTTCTGGCAAGAAAGAATAGAGCCAGTCACTATGGTATATGCCTATTGTCTCAGCCCTCTGGGAGGCTGAGGCAGGAGGATTGTAAATTCCAGCCTAGTCTGAACAATTTAGGAAGACCTTGTCTCAAAATAGAAAGGTCTGGAGATGTTGGCCAGTGCAGAGGCTCTGGGGTTCAGTCCCTAGTACTGGAAAAAAAATGACCAGGATTCCTCCAGCCAAAATTGCTATCAGAGGAGTCCCACATGCTCCAGGAATGAGCTAGACTATGGGATATGTCGTTGGCTGAGAGCAGCCCATTAGAATTGCTGTGACAGTTTGTGATAGCTAAAGCTTGGAAACAGCCCAAGTGCCCATCAAATGGAGACTGGATAAAGATTTTTTTAAAAATGAAACATGGAGTATTAGCCATAAAGAATGAGAAACTAGAGACATTTATAGCTAAATGGATGCACATTGAGGTCATACTTAAGTGAAATAGACACAGATGTAAATACTTAATAGTTTCCCTGGTGTGAGAAACTGAAAGTGTAAATAAGGATCAAAATGAATAATTGAAAATGTGAAATAAGAAGATATGGTCTAAAAGAGTAGGGGAAGTAGGAAGGGTAAGGGAGAGGAAATTATATGAGAAAAAGAAAAAAATGGAAACAAAGTCTTTGTAAATAGGGAGGGGTGAAGGGAAGGTAGGGAAATGGAGAAAAAATAAAAACCAAGATACATCATGTAAAGGTACAAGATCCCAATGATGAATGTAACTGTACTGTATACCTAAAATGCACCGATAAACTTAATGGGAAAAAAAAGACAAGAATTGCTGTGACATAAATTAGTAATGGATTTTGGAGCACAGCATCTGTAGCCATAGGATTATGCTTTGTGTATTAATCCAATCAAAATGTGCGTTTTCATGGCCTCTATAATACTTACCATACATATTTGTTCTGCCTCTAATTAAAGGTAAGTGGTGTTTCCTATAAGGGATAAAAAGAATACCCTGGTGGCACATGCCCGTAATCCAGCACTTGGAAGGCGGAGGCAGGAGGATCACTGCAAGACGCTAGTGTTACAGATACTCCTCCAGCAGTCAGCTCCTCCGCCCGCCTCGAGTCCTCGGCTGTGTCACCTCGAGGAAACCTAAGTGTGATCTGAGTCCACACCATACTGCGTCTTGAAGGTTTAAAAGTGAATTTCTATCTATTTTCAGGTAATTTGTTAGGGATAAAGCCTGGGCCATTAAGAAAACCTTCGAAAAGGGCCGGGGATGTAGCTCAGTGGTTCCGCCGCCTGCCTCACAAGCGCAAGGTCCCGATTTCTATCCCCAGTACCAATAAAAAGAAAACCTTAAAAAATTAGCTGGAATAGACTAACGATATCCCACTTTCACGTGTACGAGGCAGTTCGATCCAGGCGAAGGCGAGCGACGCCAGCGAGGTCAAAGGGTCGCCGTCCTCGCGCGCCGGGGGCGGGGCCG
>NW_022900929.1:66335652-66341163 GCF_012274545.1 Fukomys damarensis
TGCGCGGCCTGGCCTGGGCTCGGCGCCCGGAGACCCGGCGCTTTCTGCTGCCCACCTGTTGGGTGGGACTGTGCGAGGTTTCTGGTCTGAGACCAGAGGTTTCTCGTGAGAGGGGCGCTAGGTGGGGTGGGGAAGTGTGGGCTGCCTCCACCTGGATGTTGGACTCGATTTCGGGGCGAGTCTGAAGCCCCTGCTGGTCTCAGAGCTGCACACCAGTGTGGCTATGTCGGCTGCGAGCGCAAGGGTCTCGTTAGCACAGCCCCGGGCATCGGAAGGGTGCAGTACAATTTCTGTTTAATAAAGCATTGGGCCACCTTGTAGAAGGCGTTCTGTGTTCTGGCCACTATAAAGCAATGCTTTTGGGACCCGAGTTACAGCACTCGCAAAGGTCAGTTAGAGCTTTTGGCAGGATAGAATAGAAACAAAAACTGGAAGAGTGTTTTTGCCTTTTGTAATCAAGAGACCAGCACCGGTGTATTTTTTGCTCTAAAAAAATCACGTCTTTTAATTTAATAAATACTACTTGAAGTTAATAATTCTGTTAATGTATTATTGATGCTGCAATACCATATAGTAATGTTACGCCAATTCAAAGTTACTTCTTAGTTTGGTATTCATGGGGTCTTCGTATGGAGGACTTCAGGTTGTTTGGCAACTGATTTCATCTGTTCAGAAATAAACTTTTTTACAGCTGAATATGATGAGGCTTAAAGCACCAGTACTTTGTACAGGAAGTGTGAAGGTTATGTTGGAATTTTAAGTATTTGGGCGTTGTGGGAGCTTTAAGTCAGCTAAAAAAAAAAAAAAGTAACTACTGTCAGGTTCTCTCTTAAACATTCTAGAATTGCAAAAGTTGAAACTTTCTTCTGTTTGCTTTCAGGCAGGGAGAAAGGGATAGAAAGGAGTTCTACTAAAGAAGACTAGTTCTTAGGTTGTGAAGTCAAATAATCAAGTGTTGACAAGTCTGAGAATATGTATTTGGTAATAGTTCTACCTGCTTACCCTATAGTTGAATTAAAAAAAAGATTTTGTAAGCCACATGCTAAAAGTTATGTGTTACAGTCAGGAGAAAGAACAGCACTTTCTATGGAATGTTAACGAATAAGTCTGTGTAAAACAGAACTTAAAAAGAAAGAGCCAAAGGAAGAAGGTAGTAGTTGCAGACAATTTTTTAAAAGATCTGAAGATAATACAGACATTTATGTAAATATATATATATATATTCTAATATGTAGGATATAATCAAGTGTTTAATATGTTGAAACATAGATTACCTTTGGTATAGATTGTAGGTTAAGGCATAAGAGGCATATAAAGAACAAAAAAAAAAGGTATTAGGTTCAGTAGTCCATGTTAAATAAGTATTGCTTATTTAAGTCAACCTCCAAATGACCTTAAAAATTTTTTTTAATGGTACATTTATTGGTACATTTTAGGCATACATAATGATAACATTCATCATAGGGAATTTGCACCTGTAAGACCTTTTACATTTTAAAATGGCATGCTGATTGTTAGTTTCATGTAAGTATACTAAAAGCTAAATGAATAATATAGAAGAACCTTATTTTTCCATATTCTGCATATTCACTCTATAATTTTTTATGTTTTTTCTACACTTATGTACCTTATCCTATAATTTTTTGTGCCCCCCTGCTCCCCGCCATGCAGAAATATAGGCAGAATTTTTTGTAAAGTGGATATGGAGAGAGTTATGCCTTCAAGTGAGAAGGCGGGCAGTGCCTATAATTTTACAAGAAAGTGCAATGTGGTAAAAACCATCCATTGATTTGATGAGTAGAAAGTTTAGTTAGTGTGAGGGAATGGTATGTGTCAAGGCCCAGGCATGAAGAATATAATGGGCTCTGGAAATGGGCAGTGAGGAGGAATAGTGTAGGATTGATGTGTTTGGAAAATTAAGGGCTGGAATATATCACTGTATTGGAGATCGCTTATTTGTGCTGGTATACGTATACCAGGAACTGTTTTAGGTTCTAGGGATGCAACAAGGCCCTTTTCTCATTTCATTTAATGATTCTAGGGATAGTTTATCTGTAGCAGTAGTTCAATGGTTTTCAGTTTTTGACTTGAAATCATAATAGAGAATGTACATTTGACCTTACAACTCAGTAAAGAACAACTATGTGTTTCAACAATATGCACTTAATATGTATATGAATGCTTGAGTTTTTCTGTTTTTTGTTTTCCCATTTAAAAATTACAAGCTGGTTTGAAACCATTAGCACTTTGAAAAACATATCTAGAGGGTAGAATAAAAATTACTTTAACAATAGTGTGAATGAAAAGGAGCATTAATTTGGGAGTTGTTTTTTTTTTTTTTCTTTTTTCTTTTTTCCTTGATAAGGACTTGTGAAGTAGCCTTGAACTTGTGATCCTCCTGCCTCAGCCTCCCAGAGTTCTGGGACTACACACTCATGCTGCCATGCCTGGTGAGATAGTTAATTTTTATAGCAAAGTTTGTGTGTTTACTTTTTAGATGAAGCTTAATGTGATTAATTTTCTCAGAGTTGCTTAATGAGTAGTGATAATGCTGAAGCACTTATCACTTCATTTAAAAAAAATTTAGTTTTTGGTTTTTGAGACTGGGTCTCACTATGTAGGTCTCACTATGTAGACTAAGGCTGGTCTTGAATTCACAATATAACACAGGCTGGCTTCCAACTTGTGGTGATTCTCCTGTCTCAGTTTCCCAAGTGCTGGGATTACAGGTGTGAGTCACTATGCCTGACTCACTTCATTTTTAATTGGTTATGAAAGTAATATGTCAGGTTTCAGTATGGGTGACTAAAGATTAATGCTATTTTTTATTCAGTGAGAACTGAGTGTGTACTGTATCTCTGTGTACTGGTAGATCTGTTCCTTACCCTAAAGAAGTTAGTAAGAAAGGTAAACAGTACACGTATCACAGATTGTGGTATGTGGTACATGGTGTGGAGAAAAAGATGGGATGCGGTACTATCACTGCAGGCAGCCTAACTTACAGGGGGAGTGCAGGAATACTTTTCAGGTAATAATTTTTAAACTTCACCTAGAAGAATGAGTCAGCTTTAGTTAGTTTGAAGACACTGAATAGGAATGTGTTAGTGAGGTGTAGAGGGTTGGGAGGGCATTTCAGATAGAAGAAACTGCATTCACTAAGGTCCCGAAGGCTGGGTGAAGCTAAGAAGAGGTGGGGGGCTGGACTGTAGAAGTTAGTAGAGAAAAAGCCAGTTTTTGGTCTTCGGATAGGATTGAATCCTGGCTCTGTTCCTTAAACCGAGATAAACTTGGACAGTTTTTTTAACCTTAGATTTTTATTTGTCCATCCTTCAAAGTGGAGAAATGACATTTATTTATTTATTTTCATTTTTATTTATTTATTTTTTGAGACAGAGAGTCTCACTCTGTAATTCAGGCTGGCCTTGAACTCTTGGAGATTCTTTTGCCTCAGCTGCTTGAGTGTTGGAATTATAGGTGTGCGCTGCCTCACACCACAGGAAATGACATTTAACACAAGATTTGTTCAGTAAGTAGCATTTCAGTAGAGGGTTAAAGGAGGTGAGGAAGAAGCTTTGTAAGTATCTGGAAGATCATTCTGGGTGTAGGGAAGGAACAGCAGTGCAAAGGCTCTAAGGCTGAAGAGTGGACTGGAGTAGCCAGCAAGATGTGAGTGTGACTGCACTTGATAGTGCGGCAAGGTGAGGTCAGAGAGGTGTGACTTGTTTTTTAAACATAACTGATTGCTGAATTGAGAACAGAACACAAGGAGATGGGGGTGGGGTGGGATAAGAAAAAAGCCAAGAGGCCTATAGAATGTTACAAAAGACTGTAAAAGTATTCTGAGAGATTGGTGGTTTGGGTGAATATTACAAGAAAATGATATTCTGAGTAATTTGTGAAAGATGCCCTAACAGATTGGTTCGAGTGAGAGAAAGAAGAGAGTCAAAGACAATTCCAGCACTTTTGGTGAGCAGCTGGAAAGAGTGTTTTTCCATCGGTGGAGATAAGGAAGGCTATGGGTGCAGTGGATTTGGGGTAATGGATCAGGAATAAACTCAAGGACATTTTCATGTTGAAATGATTTCATATATGCAGGTGATGTCAGGTAGGCAATTGGATATAGGACTCTCGAGCTTAGGAACAAGGTCTGGTCTGGAGTACTTGATTCTTTTTTTTTTTCCCCCCTTCAGTATCTGGGATCCAATTTGGGCCCTTGCACTTGTGAGGCAGGGAGCCCAACCATTGAGCTAAATCTCCCAGCTCACCCGGCCTTGGGCTGGACTATTTGAAAGTATGTGAGAGTAGGAGTTAAGGGAGATGGAGAGAAGGGGATCAAAGACTGAGGCCTGGGGCACTCGTAACATTAAAAGACCGGCTAGAAGAGGAGCACCAGCTCTTTATCTTGGGAGGATGTCACTCAGGAGAGGGAGTGGGAGTGAGGGAGATATAATGTCAGGAGATGGTGTAACCTAGAAATCAAGTAAAGAAATGATGTCAAAGAGGAGGAGATATTATCAGCCCAGGGAGAGTGTTGGTTTGGAAAAGGAGAGAGCCAAGGAAAAAACCTTGGGTTGTGCTGATTCTAATGTGACTCTAAGAAGAAGAGAGGTTCTTCAGAATAAAGCTGCAGGCAGGGATGGTGGTACATGCCTGGAAAGATGGTGGTACATGCCTGAGGCAGAAGGATCCCTGCTGAAAGTTTTGAGGCCAGCCTGGGCAACGTAGTGAGTTCAAGGCCAGCTGAACTACCTAGTGAGACCCTGTCTCAAAAAACAAAATGAAAACAACCAAATAAAAACAAACCCAAAAAAGAATAAAGGAGCAGCCATGGCAGGAGGGAAACTAGGTGAGTGTGAAAAGTCAAAAAACAAAATCAATGGCTGGGGATTTAGCTCAGTTGCACCGTGTCTGCCTTGTGAGCGCAAGATCCTGAATTTGATCCCCAGTACCACAAAAAAAGAAAAAGAAAATCATTAAAGATAAAACAAAATCAAAACAAGAAAGAGCCTTCAAGTAGGAAGTCATATTTCTGTTGGATGCCCTGAAGGGTAGATTAGAAAGGTGAATTTATTAGATTTATAAACAAGATTATAGACTTGAATCTAAATTGAATAGTAAATGGAATGCACAGATATGAAAATAGCAGACTTAAACTTCTTTGGTTTTCCTTCCTTGACTGTAGGACAAAGTCCAGACCCTCAGGATATCTTATAATTGCCTTTCAGTAATTTTATTTTTATTGTTTTGTTTTTTTCTACCTTTTTTTTGGTACGGGGGATCTAACTCAGGACCTTGTGCCTGCCAGGCAGATGCGGTGCCACTGAGTTATATCCCTGGCCCTGTTTTAGTTTTTTGAGATGATCTTACTTACGTAGTTCAGGCTGGCTTAAAATGACTTGAGATTGGCCTCAAGCTCACAGCAGTCCTCCTACCTCAGCCTCTAGAGCGCTAGGATTACAGATCTGTACCCTCATGCCTTGCTGTTTTTTAAAGGTTTTTTTTTTTTTTTTT